>NC_136486.1:109769673-109934673 GCF_053919585.1 Euprymna scolopes
CAAAAATTGGTCAGTCATTTTATAAGTTTTATAGCAATAACATACTGAATTTTCAAGTGTCTACAACAATTTTAAATGCCTGTACAGAAACCTATTAAAGGCACCTTGTATATATATATATATATATATATATATATATATATATATATATATATATATATATATATATATATATATATATATACTAGCGTGGATAACCAGCGTTGCTAGGGTCAACATGAAGTTCGGTTTGGCCACACCTGCTATACTAAAATATTGACCAGTTTTTCATTATTATATGTGAACTCCATCGTTACCCCAACAAAAATTTCAAAAATAAAAGAACGAATGAAAACACGAAAATGTAATCCCCCCACCTCCGAAAAAAGAAGTACGTGACAAACTCTCTACCAGATATTTTGACAGAAGGGATACGAAGAGAATCTATTCTCCGGATATTGAGCACCTTTTTATGACTATATTCCAATTTAAGCGAATTTCCTTTATGCTACCTCAGTCTAGAAAGATCTGTTGCAACGAAAACAAACTGTAAATAATTCAGCTTCAAGAATTCCAAAGTGGAATTTGTGTAAACTGAAATACACGTTTTTATGTCATAAAAATGATGAGTTATGACTTATTGTGTTATTAAAAGAAAAAAAATTAGCAGTTACAATGTCAAAAAAAGGTGAAGAAAAAAGTTGGTAAATGAAAGTTTTTGTTCTTGTTTTTGTTTTAAATAAAGAATCATAGTTGAATCTGATTGTTTGTTTATTTATAAATAAAAACCCACTGGACTACAACGTTAATTACGAAATCACGGAAAGTATTTTATTTAAACTAATTCCAAAAATAATGCTTGAAAGTTTTTAGTTTTAATATCCGCCGAAAGAGAAAACAAAAACAAAATGCACAAAGTTAGCATCCAAGGGAAATAACTCAAACCCGTTTATAAAAAGAGCAATGTCGGTAAATATAAACTGAATTAAATATGTTATCAATCGAAATCAAATTTAAATAATAAACATAAATAGAACACTGAATTGTTTCACTTTAAACAATAACTAACACACCGCTATTTAATAAAATCGATTGTGCTTAATGTAAATACAAATAAGGTCGCCTCTTAATCGTATATTTTGCAAGAATCATACAAGGAATGAATAAAATATTAAAGTGATGGCCATTTTGTATATATTAATCATATCGTTAACAAATAAACAAACAGACAGGAATACGAATTCATATATATATATATATATAATATATATATATATATATATATATATATATATATATATGTATATATATATATGTGTGTGTGTGCGTATGTGTTTGTCGTTGCACAGGATAAATTTCTAAAAAAATATTAACGCGCACACGCGTGTTTTCAGCCATATCTCTTACTCATATACTTCAGATGTTTCTCTTCAAGTAACATAGACCATGGATGTATTAGGTTTATCCCTGCAGTTTTGACATATATACACCATGATGGATAGCGGTTTGAGATTTGATACCCAACACGCATGCGTGATTTTCTAATTATGATTTGTTAGTGTTTGTGTTTTTGTTTTTCATATTTAGATTTATGTAGCGGGATATGATGGAAATTCCACGTTGCTCTCTGCATCAATTTCTATAATTCACTGTTAATAATAATAATAATATAGCTTCTATCAGGTCGGTGCATCGATTTAAAGTTTCGTCTTGAAAATAGAAAATTGTTTTTTTTTTTTTTTTTAAATCTTTATTCAGAAGAATAAGGACCTCTGCGCTTTATAGCTTGATTCTATACGTCAGTGAGCTTATAAACGCCTAGTTTTTATTTATTTTATTTTTTAAGTTTGGATTTAAAACATGATTCTAACTCATTTTTAATTTTTTTTTTCTCGTGTTGTTAACCCAAGTCTATCTAAATGGTTTTGTAATCCTCAAAATAAGTGATGATTCGAGGAAGCTGAGTTAGGTGAATATGCAGGATGGGATAAGGTTTTCTCACCAAAATTTCCTAAGAGTTCTTTGGTCAGTAGTACTGCGTGGTGACGAGCATTATCCTGATGGAAGATGTCTCCTTTCTGATGAATTAAGAATGTCTCTTTCGGTAATAATATTGAGGAAAAAATGGGAATGATATTTAAATAACTTAAAAGAAAAAGATCATAAATCAATCATGGTGATATGTTTACATAATAATATTGTGCATAGAATAAATGTAAATGGTTTGAAGACTTTTATACAAACTGATAAAAAAGTTTGCATCACCCTGATAATAATGAATGCTTGGCAGGATCAAAACTATACAGAAAAACATGACTCTGTATATGTATACACGTATATGTAACAAGTGTCTTATGTAATGTGCGTCTGTTCTTCATATATGTATTTTCGTGTGATTGCTTGGTTTTAAAATTGTCACAAAATAAGGAACGGAATAAACATATTTGTCTCTCGCCAAAGGAAGACATACCTTCAAAAAAAGGGACGAATACCATTCTATGGAGTTACAACATTTGGTCAATTAGGGAACAACACACTTGACACATTTTTGATCTTGATAGACGGAAAACTGCAAAGAAAATTCTACCACGAACATCAGACATCTGTTTTTTTCGCCAACCTTTATTTCAGAATGTTATTTTTCCCATCTAGAAAAAGTGAACACCGATACAGTTCTGTCTACATCTTAATTATCAATCTTGCCCCTGCTTGGTGCCATCCCATCTATCGATCGTCTCTCTCGGCTGTCCGTTACATACTCGACTACCTAACTTTCTAAGATATCTCTAAACTCGTTACGTCATGTAAACAAAACCGCTTGCCTGATCTTTTGTCACGTATCTTTCTTTATTAAAACCAAACATTCAAATCCTATTTTATTAAACATTCTTCTAAACATTTTATTGTTTTTCATATTTTTGGCTTAATTATTTCTACATAAAATTACAGTCCGATTCAAAAAAAAATTCTTCCATTATCAAAACACTGTTATTTCCATAACATTATCCCCGGTTCAACTTATTTAATATGTCGGACCTGTCGATTTAAGTTAGGGTTACAGCTAGGCTTACCGTTAGGGTTACGGTTAAGGTTTTGGGTTAGGTTAGTGGTAGAGTTGTGGTTAAAATATTTCTGAAAGAAAAATAGTTTTTCTTACAATTTTTCTTCCATTTTTCACCTGCTTTTAGAAAACAAAAATAACTTTTCATACACCAAAAAGATTTTATAAAGAAAACTTTATTGAAAAAACATTAAAAACTATTTTTAAAAAAAAAAACAGTTTTTCTTTAAAACTTTTCTTCAAAAGCAAATTTTCAAAATTATAAAAAAAAAACTATTCGCAATTTTTTTAAAAATAATAAACAAAAATCATTTTCCTAACAACTTCTCTTGAAAAGAAACACATTTAAAAATAAAGTATTGTATTACAAATTCTCTGGAAAAAATTGAAAGCTTCATTTTTGATTGATTTACAAGAAAAAATAAATATGTTATTCCATGCTAAGCGATTTAAAATAATGGGTCTTTTTTTCGGTTATTTCCGTCAGCTACCGAGCGAACCCGACCCAACTTCGTGGAAATCGCGAGTCATACAATGCATAATTATCAACATATTTAACATGACAGGGACAAGGCTAGTCCTTCTTTACTTTATTGGAATTTCCATCCTAGGTGTTCAACCGAGATCCAACCTTTGATACTGTTTATTAAACCTTCTCAGCAAGACCTCAGCTTGATACCAACACTTCAAAAAGTTTTTTTTCTAAGTACTTCTTACCTGTGGAACACGTTAACGCGGTAATTGTTCATTACAGATTAAAACATAGTAATTTTACAAGTCTAATTGTAGTTCGCAATCCTTTCGTTCTATCATCGAACTGAAAATCTTATCTTTTATCCTCATGTGTGTATTAACTTTTTAAATCGTTATCTAGTAGTATATAAAAAAATCTTAATAGAAATAACGCATTTCTACAATTACGAAAACGTGATGATTGATGTTCAAATTAATGGTGGGACGATTCCAATATTTTCTTCGATTCCGATACAATTAACGATTCCGTATTAAATTCCCGATTCCGATACAATTAACGATTTCGATTCTATTCTTTATCATCTCTAAATGTTTAACTATAAAGTTATTATTTTGTCTCCGATTACAATAAAAAACACACATGTTAAGTGTGCATATATTTCCTCAAACGTAAAAACATACTTTTGAGGTAATCTCTCGATTTTAGCTTTACTGGTAGATATTTATTATGTAACTTTTACTATCAGCAGTGGAAAATTTTATTTTAAATCAAATGAAATAAAGATAATTAAAGTAATCGTATTTGGCATCGGAAACTATGCACACATTTTCCCGATTCCAATAGCCCAGAAGTTCTGACTTTTTCGATTCTGAGTTCCGATTAATCGTCTCAACACAAATTCAAATCATAGATTTAAATGTGAATGTTAAACATATATAACTACCTAGTTCGCCATTTTGGAGAAATGTCGCTAATCGTTTTCCGATTTTTGACTTCAGAACAAAACGGGAAGAAACTCATTATGTTATCTCCCTTCAATGAAAAATTTTAGAGTATATCTTCTATCTTCAAAGCCAATATAAAAACATTCTAGAATAAAGACTACGTGAAATTAATCAGAATTATTAATTTAAATACGTTTATATTTGGGGGAATGTAAAATATTTATTATCATTTGGATGTCGTGTCAGTTGTATTGAAATTAGAGCTTGGTATATTTAAGATTTTTTTGTACAAGTGAATGAAGTACACACACATGTAGAGAAAGAAATAAAAAGGAACAAACCGAGTTATGTGTTCATCAACGTTTCGTTTTTATTTCGAGACTTCCTCTCGAAATAAAGACGAAACGTTGATAAACGTATAACTCGGTTTGTTCCTTTTTATTTCTCTATTTTGTCGGAATACTATTTCCATTATCCTCATTACACACATATATACACATACGTCTATCTCCCTATTTATATTTCACATATATATATATATATATATATATATATATATATATATATATATATATATATATATATATATATATATAATGGGGTGGTCCGAAAGTAACTCTATTCTAAAATAACTATAATTCATTTAAATGCTGTAATGTCTCTCAAATTTTTGTGCATGTTATTTAATGTGTGGTAATTAAATCGATTACCCACTAACTTAATGTGTGGTAATTAAATCTAGTAACCACTAGCCCTCCTATTTAGGGTCACAAAAATCCAAGCCTCACCAACGATGCTCTTGGCGGATGAGGAAGGAATCCCAACGGCTTGTGCATCGGATGAACCAGCACCGCAGTGCCGACGTACAAGGGTGATGTCCAACTCGACTCGGGTCTGTCTCAACCATCGGATGCAGCTGATTGCATGTGTGCAGACTGTCCTGGCCCGTCCTTGCCTTCGTACTTTTGCTTTCAGCGGAGAGGGTGCTAGCAGTACGGGGCAAGCTGCTTATTCCTACTTTGCCTAGGCTGGGGGAGAGGTGAAAGTCCTTTTGTGATGGAGTGAGGGTGTATCGGCAGATTTGATGGACTTAAAGCCACGGCATGATCTCTGTACTCAGACGATTAGAGTATGATGGTCGTGCTCTTGCTGGAGCTCCGATTGAACATATATCGCAACTTCGACACGGACACTAACCGACCTCCGCGTCATCGTCGAAATCGACGGACCGCCCGAGAGAGAGAGAGAGAGAGAGAGAGAGAGAGAGAGAGAGAGAGAGAATTTAATCTATGCTTGTGTTTACTTTTGACAAACTTCTGGGTTTGACCTTTACTCCTGATCTGAAATGGAACACGTACATCATGTCTGTTGCCAGGGTCGCTGGAAAGATGGTGGGATCCTCCTACCGCTTCAGAAGATATCTCACTACTGATGCAATTCTCTATCTATATAAAAGCCAAGTACGTCCAAAGATGGAATACTGTTGCCATATCTGGGAAGGAGCTGCTAAAAACAGCCTATCCTGCCTTGACAGAGTACAAAATAGACTTCGTGGCTTAGTGGGGGATGCCCTTTTCTCTACCCTGCAACCTCTCTCCCACTGAAGAGACGTTGCGAGCCTATCCTTGTTTTATCGTTATTTCCATGGCAGGTGCCCGTCTGAACTCCAGTCTCTGCCCCCCCCTCGCCAATCTTTCACGAAAAACACCCGTCTAGCTGAATCGGCTGTGAAAAATTTCCCCCACTCTATATCTGTGCCTAAATCAAAACGCGGATTCCATGAACAAAGCTTCTTTCTTAGAACTGCACGCCTGTGGAACTCTGTTCCGTCTGGCTGCTTCCCACCGGACTACAACTGGGATGTCTTCAAGTCCAATGTTAACAATTTCCTAATGAACCGCCCCTTAAGTAAACACTTCATCAAATCTCCACACTAACGTAATGTACTTGCAATAACCCTTATCCTTGAGTGGCTTCCAGGCCTTGATCACTGTGTAAAAAAAAAATATGTTACATAAATTTGGTTTTTGAGAGAATAAGTTAAGTGATTAGTTCCACCCCGAAATAGTTTCTTGTGAAATCGGTTGATGCTGTTCATGATTGACTCAAAAAGCTTGAATTTTAAATAAAAGTCCATGTAATATACTTCCTTCTCATATTCATTAATTGGAGAAATTATACTTTCAAAATATATTATATTTTTTTAGAATATGAAGTTACTTTCGATTAACCCTGAACATATATATATATATATATATATATGTATATATATATATATATATATATATATATATATCATTCGGCAGTAAGCCGTCCGTTATTTAAAGATGTATGCATAAATAAAAACACACACACACACACACACACACACACACACACACACACACACACACACACACATATATATATATATATATATTAGTGATGGGACGATTCCAGAAATTTTCCCGATTCCGACACAATTGCCGATTCGTATTATTTTAAAAATTTCTTAAGATTTAATTAAATATTGGATGCTTTTTAAAAATGTCCAAACTACTGTGCCTACCTCTGTAAAATGTTCGCATATGTTTTGCAAGACATGAAAATATACTTGGGGGGGGGTGAGGCGCTTATTACAAGCGTAAATCTTTCTAAATATTTGTCTCTCATGTTTTCCTCGTAATTGATTGAAAAGTGTTTTTCTTTTAAAGCAAATCTCATTTGAATTCGGTCGTCGTAAAAGTACTTTGATATTTTCATAAACGATTAAAAAGATGTAATGAAAAATAAGAAAACAATTTAGGAACAGAATAGTTTTAAAAACCTGTCTCATGTCAAAAATGAGTTTCTACTTAATAATATTACTATTTAGAAAAACATTCTTTGCATTGTCACTGTGAACTGTTTTCTGCCATCCGTCCATGAAGAAATGTTCGTGTATTTTCTTGTAATTATAAAGATTTGGTAGGTTATTAGATTGATCTGCATTACTGTAAAAGCAAATAATAATAATAATAATAATAATAATAATAATAATAATAATAATAAAAAATATAAATCATAATGATGATGATGATGATGATGATGATGATGATGATGATGATGATGATGATGATGATGACAACAGCAGCAGGGAACACTATTAGCGAAATCACCTCCTTAAAAGTAAATTCTACTTGAATACGTGACGAAAATTGATCAGAATCTCGTGTAGGAAAGTTTCGCACATAAATTTAACGTAAAATAATACTCAGTACTAAAAGGGGTGACTATTTTGGTTACCTCAGGTACTGTATGTGCTCCCCGCTTATCTCGGCGTTGTTTCCAGTCGTCTAGCACTTTTTGTCTCGCAATAGAAGATGCCCTTTTCTCTTCCTTGTAACCTCTTTCCCACAGAAGAAACGTTGCGAGCCTGTCTTTGCTTTATCGTTATTTCCATGGCAAATGCTCAGCTGAGCTTCAATCTATGCCTACGCCAAACTTTCACGAAAAACACTCGTCTAGCCAAAACCACTATCAACAATTTCCCTCACTTTTATCTGTGCCTATATTTAAACGTAGATTCCACGAACAAAGCTTCTTTCTTAGAACTGTACGCCTGTAGAACTCTCTTCCGAATGCCTGCTTTCCAGCTGACTACAATCTTATTGTCTTCAAGTCCAATGTAAACAAGTTCTTGATGAACCGTCCCCCTAAGTAATTCAATTTACAAAATCCCCACTACTAATGTTTACGACGCTATAATCACATTGACTGATGTATACCCATTAATTCTTATACAGTTTTTGTACCATTAAAAGTTATTTAAATTAGACTAAATGAGAATCAATGTTAAATCTGGGAATGGTTTTTATAATCCATTCCGTGACCCTTACTCTTATACTGTAAATGAATAACTTCTAATTAATCAATTTTTTGTTTGTTTCATGTTTATTAATTCAAGAAAAAAATTCAAAGATCTGCTTTGGAATCGGAAGTTAGGCGAAAATTTTTCCGATTCCGATACCGATTCCCATACCGATTCCGATACTCCCAAAACTTCTGATCTTTCCGATTCCGATTCCGATTCCGATTAATCGTCCCAACATCATTGCAGAATCGGAAGTGACCTGGGTTTAAATTAAAGCGTACAATCGAAAAGAGAGATGACTCTCGAAAATATCGACGAAAAAGGCGACCCCTCACTGTAGAAAAGAGACCAGGTGAGGGTGAAGGAAGTAATTTTTTTAGTCAATTTGTCGATATGAGTTGGGCTTCTCAATGATAGCAATCTCGTGAAAATCTGTCGCCTCTGTCGAAAGTTTAGGCAGACATACAAGCGTACATACATGCATACATTTAAACAGACAGGTGAGGTTTATATTATTATATTATATTGGACCCAATATATAGTAATGATTAAAAAAAGTTACCACAGAGAATCGAAACTCAAAGGTTTAGCTTACGATTTATTTTATCCTCTGCCTTTAATTATTGGGCTATGTAGACATGTTAGCTTCAAGGCTAAAAATTAAAACATGAACCAATAGCTATTACGTCTTACATGGATAATCGTAATGCAAATTTTTTAATTTTCACACTTTTGTACCGATTTTCTCCGGCTAAAACCCAAGTATAAAACTTCGCATGGGTTCAAATTCTTTTATATAAAGTTTTATGTCTGTAGACTAAAAACTGTAGGAGGAGTTTGGTAGGCAAAATTTTTAAAACAAAAATATATATACATACATAAATATATATGAAAAGAGGTTTGTGTTTACTATAAACTTTTTACGCAAATATTACGCAAGCAAAAAAAATGTAGAATGTTTGCACGAATATAATTATACGTAATAGTTTACTCAGGATGATCATTCCATAAGAAAACCGAAAAAAACTAATAGTGAATTAATTAAAATGAATGTTTAAAAGAATATGCAAATTAGCTAGATCTACTGCTACTGAATGCAATTCCACGACCCCTATATAACAATGTTTTATTTTTTTTTTAAACAAATAAAAAAATGTTTTTTAATATGAATATAAATATACACAACATAATTACAGGCGTATATATATATATATATATATATATATATATATATATATATATATATATATATATATATATATAGTGAATGAATGAATGACAAAAGTCTATATTCCAAAGTTCATGATGTTAATCATCTTACAATTTATTTGTAATAATCCTAATATTGCAAATACATTTACAGCATTCAGGTTCCAAATATTGACCTAAAAATCAACTGTATATGTTGAAACAAGTGATTATTACACGATTTATCTGTTGACTGAGCCAAATGTGTTAATTGTTAGGTTGTGTGTAAAAACACTATTATAGTCATAACAAGGTATATCTATCGAACATCAATTAAGATAAACTATGTATTTTTAATATATATATATATATATATATATACATTAATTAAACGTCATTAAATGTATTACCGAAGTATAAATTAAATTAAAGGAGAAAAAAAGGGGAAGGAAAGGAAAAAAGGAAGAAATAAGAAAAAAAAGGAATGTGTATAATCTCTGATGATTTGTGTGATGGCTGCATCAGTTATATTCTTTATGCGACATGGCGTCAATAATCGGATGCGCACTAGTAACAATGCCAGAAGAACTAAAAAAAAAAGAAAAGAATGGGAGAAATTGGAATCAGAGGGTAGGCAGAAAAGATATAAAGGATAGCAATAATGAAAACTGTTGAACTCCGTAGAAAACTCCTGAACGCGACGACTAGTCCACGTGCGCAATAAACGATAACCGGACGTATAGGAACTGCAACAAAAGTTAGATGAAAAGAGAAACATCATACTTCCTTCTGGCACTGTTTTGTAAACCCACGTTACAGATCTCGTTGTGACCTTATTGTAATCTCTATCATTACTGGTATATAAAAAGAAATTTATTTGTCTGTGTGTCCGTAAGTTCATTCCTTGCCGACTCAAAAAACGGTCTCTAGCACTAATTTTACACACACACACACACACACACACACACACACACACACACACACACACACACACACACACATATATATATATATATATATATATATATATATTAGCAGGTAGCCCGGCATTGCCCGGTCGTAAAATACACTTAAATATGATATTTTGATTAATGCAGATTTCGTATTTATTATTAGATTATATTAGGCCCAATATTTAGAAATGATTTCAAAATTAAAAAAAAAAACTTAAAAAACACAAAAAAAACTCATGCGCCACTACCGAGAATCGATACCAAAACGTTTAGCTTACAATTTACTTTTTCCTTTGACGTTAATTCCTGAGCAATGAATGCATATTTGCTGCAAAGCTAAAAATTAAAACGTTAACCATTAGCTATTACGTTATGCATGCATATTCGTAATGCCGTCATTCGACCATAACCTGGCAAATTTCATTTTTCTAATTTTCACACTTTTGCACCGAATTTCCCCGGCTAAAACCTAAATATAAAGTTTCGCATGTGTCCAAATACCGTATATATTAAGTTTCATGTCTGTAGACCAAAGACTGGCAGAGTAGTTGATAAGCAAAATTGTTTAAATAAACATATATATGCATATATAAATATATATAGAAAGAGGTTTGTGTTTACTAAAAACTTTTTACGCAACTATTACGCAAGTATAAATCATATAGAATATCTGCATGAATATAATTACACGTAATAGTTAATATAAAAATGATCATTCCATAAGAAAACCGAAAAACTAATAGTGAATTAATAAAAATGAATGTGTAAAAGAATATGCAAATTAGCTAGATATTTCAGAGGTGAATGAATCTCCACGACCCATACATAACAAAGTTGTGTGCTGATGCAATTCTCTATCTATATAAGAGCCAGGTACGTCCAAGGATGGAATACTGTTGCCACATCTGGGCAGGAGCTGCTAGAAAGGACTTGTCCTGGCTTTATAGAGTTCAAAATAGACTTCGTAGCCTCGTAGGAGATCTCCTTTTCTCTTCCCTGCAACCTCTATCTCACAGAAGAGATGTTGCGAGTTTGTCTCTGATGGATCATTATTTTCATGGAAAGTGTTCCACTGAGCTTCAGTCTATGGTCCCACCTCGCCAAACTTTCACAAGAAACACTCATCTAGCTGAAAACACTATCAATAATTCCCCCACTCTTCATCTGTGCCTAAACCTAAACGTAGATTCCATGAACAAAGCTTCTTTCTTAGAACTGCACGCCTGTGGAATTGTCTTCCGTTTTCCTGCTTTCCGGCTGACTACAATATGGTTGTCTTCAAGTCTAACATAAACAAGTTCTTGATGAGCCGTTCCATATAAGTTAACAACTTTACCGAATTTCCATTACTAAGGATTACTATATTGTCCAATTTCTACTGTATACTCTTTAACCCTTATCTTCGAGTGGCCTCTTGGCCTTGATAATTTGGTGATGCCTGTGTAAAATAAAAAAAAGTAGGCTCAACTGGTTGGTTGGTTGGTTGTTTTTGTTTTACGGCATATCCACCCTTTTCGGGTTATTTAATGCCGAAACAAAAGATTTTGAAGAAAAATCTTTTTAATAAAATATATTTGTTGTTTTCACGTCGGTTTCTATTCAACCCATAGTTGGGACCCTAACAGGTACTACCACTCCGGGTCAGAGTGGACATGGGAGCAATGGTAATTAAAGGGTGGCTCCACACTCCACAAAGCCCACAAGCTGGGGCCTCACCACTGGATATAGTTTAAGGTCATATCCAAGACCCCCATTGAGGGACTTTTACCCTCTGCAGGGGGGCAGTCGGCGTATTCTAATACCCCACCAACAGGGCCGTAGGCTCAACTGGATTGGAACTCGAGATAGCTGTACCATAGTTCTAACGGTACCTATTAACCTAATCACGTTCCCTTGTTTGTTTCATGTGTAATCTTTATAGTCTGGAAAAGGCGAAACGAATTCCAGCAGAGAATCTCTCAACCAAGCAAAATTTTCGTTATGATTTCAAAACTGTGCCTTTTCCGTTTCACACGCCTTCCATGATTGATATAGGCTGACTATCAACCGCAACGCCAGTCAAAGCTTCACCTGTTGGAGGCCGCTGTTTTCGCGGTATAAGTAAAAGCCGGTTCACTGTGTCACGCATTCACATTAAACAATATCCCACGTGGTCTACTAGTTTCAAAATGACTTTATATCTTTTAACTTTCTATATGTGCTCTGTACTGTTGGGTTAATGGAGAACGTTATGTTCAACGTTTTTTGGCGGTGAAGACATTTATCTTGGGAATCTATAGATTAATACCATAGTATCTTTTAACGTACGTACATACATGTGTCATGGTTTCCAGATTATAAATTATTCAATCGAACATTAAACTAGTATATAGATACGCTAATTTTATCAATTAAGTTCATAGAATATTATCACTTCCTATTCTCCTTTTTAATAAATAGGATCTCCCGATCACTGAAGATGTAATATTAAAACAAAAAAGAATCCTTTAAAATTAAAAATTATGTAGCTTTTAAGCCGTACGTGAAACTAAAATATATCTTCCTGGTTTTCTAGGTAGGATCTAAGTACAGAATCTGTTCTGTCTAAATATGTATAGTGAGATCGTCGGGTTTCTGTTTATAGCGGCACGTATATATCATGCAGCCGTCTTGGCATTAAGTGTAAAGTTAGTCTTAGTTAAGTTTTTAGCTCACAAAGAGATTATTTATATGATACTATTACTTCATGTGTCTATTGTTTGTAATGTGTTAACAAGGATTTTATCAAAAAATGGTTCATTTAGGTTGTGGATATGAAACGAACATACTTTTAAAAACCGCGTTTAATATCTTTTGCGTGTGGTCATCTTTGTGCTTTGTAGTATTTGTGGTTACTACCTTTAACAAAGTATTTATCAAAAATTTGACAAAATTCCTTTGGTAAGTTATTTTTTTGTGTGCGCACTGTAAGGCGGATTAAACTACATTCAATATATATTTTATTTTCGTTGGGGCATGTTAGGAGTACTCACACACACACACATACACACACACACACACACACACACACACATATATATATATATATATATATATATATATATATTAGATCTTTGCTTCGATTGCCGGGTTCGAATCTATCGACTGGTGTTAATCGTTACACCCTTCACTGATAATTCCCGAAAGGATGAAACACTAGTGTCTGTAGGTATCTTATAATTATTATAGTAAATGATTATATATATATATATATATATATATATATATATATATATATATATTAGTGTTGGGACGATTAATCGGAATCGGGAATAAAAAATCGGAACTTTTGAGGTATTAGAATCGGTATCTGAATCAGAAATAGTGATACCAATTTTCCAATGCCAAAAACGATTTTCTCAATTGCCGTTATTTTTTTTTTGTCTTTGCTTTAGACTTACGTTTCCATTACTGCTATTTATGATACAATAATTGTTTATGTATTTTGAACTACTAGTAAAACTAAAATTCAGAGCTCACCCTTAATCACTATTATACATACATATTGTATGTTTACGTTCCCGATATATATATATATGTATAAATTACACAGATTTTTACGGTAATCCGACTCCCTACCAAAAATACAAATTCATAGCTAAATATTAAAATCTTTTTAAAGACTCTTCGGGGATACAAAATTTAAATATCGCAATCATTAAAGGAAGACTTTTATATTCCGTGATTAAAAGTAAAATGATTTTAAAATATATAGAAAATAGAGCAAAGTACATGAATAAAAAATAAAGTTGCTTTGAGAAAGCGAGGGTGAAACCGGTCAGCTGACTCCCTTCTTTTTTTTCTTTCCTCTTCTTCGCCCTCTTTTCTTTAATTTAAACATTTTACTTCTTAATCATGAATTATAAATGTCTTTCCTTAATGATTGCGATATATATATATATATATATATATATATATATATATATATATATATGTATATACTAGCAAAAGTACCCGTCGTTGACTGGGTTCAAAAACAGCCCATAGAAAATGGACTCTGATTTATGAAATTATGATAGGTTATGAAAAGGAAGGGTTGTAAAGAGATAGCTTCGACTTTGGGGATATCAAAACCAAAGCAAAATATGAGGAAAGTAAAAATAAAATAGATAAACCCCATAATTTATTATACCATACCTGTTCATACTGAAACACTTATCACAATATTCTGTGGATCTATATTAAAAAACCTTGTTAAACTTTTGTGACATATTATATTAAATTCTATGGATGTCAGGTACGAACGAACACCCCATAGATTTATTATACCATATTTCTTCAAACAGACAGATAATTATCAAAGTATACTTACTCAGATAGATATGAAAAGTCTTTATTAAAGTTTGTGCCTATTTCCATTCTATGGAAGCCAGGCGCGAACGCAGACCCCACAATTTTATTATACCATCCTTATTTATCTATTTCAAAAATACTTGTAAACGTTTTTTGTAATTTTTAATTCTTTTATTTCCATACTTTGTGGACCAGGCGCGAACGGAGACCCCACAATTTTAATGAACCACCGTTCTGCCAGATCAGACACACCTATTCCTGTGTCTCGATACATCTTCTATCATTATATGTAATCAGTTTATTTTTAAATAGTCAACCATATAGGAGCCTATTCGTGACCAGACACACACACAAACACACACACACACATTCAGCTTTATATTATATATATATATATATATATATATTTATATATATATATATATATATATATATATATATATATATATCGCAATCATTAAGGAAAGACATTTATTATTCATGATTAAAAGTAAAATATTAACTATATATGTGTGTGTATATATATATGTATATGTATGTATACACATACACACACACCCACACATATATATATATATATATATGTATATATATATATATATATATATATATATATATATATTCGAATCCTAACAACAGTCAAGTTACGCTGCAGAGGAGTACGCTGCAGAGGAGTAGAAATATTTTTAAAAACAGTAATCTACGGACACGCGTGTTTCGGAGTCCTGCAGCGTAACTTGACTGTTGTTAGGATTCGAATACACACACACACACACACACACACACACACACACACACACACACACACACACACACACACGCACACACACACATATATATATATATATATTTATATATATACATATATATATATATATCCTCACTCTAAAATCAAAATAGCATCGCATGAAAAAATGGTTCATCTTCGACTAAAACAATAACTGTGTTGGTAATCTTTGTATTAGTCATTAATCATTAATTCCTCTTACTTCCTGTTTGTGTTATTAAGAAAAGTATAACGACTCAGAAGTTCCAAGTGGTCTTATACTAACAACGAACAATTGTCTTCAATATTCCTTTTTCAACTAAACGATCATTAGGCAACGCCATGTAAAGACAGCTAGCTCTTAATATAATGATATGAAACACGGATTTCGATAACAATAATAAATCGATAATAATAAATCGATATTTACTAAAATCATTACAGACTTATTCCGTACTATGTGCGAACTAGGAATTTAAACAAGACTCTACACCTTTGGTAGAATGATTAGTCCAATCTGGAACAACACTGAAATAACAGACGGGTTACGTTTCATGTGGTAAGCGTCATGTATCAGAACTGGAAGTTTGCTTTTCTAAATTCACAGGCATATCCGGGATCTTGCATTCTAAAACTAACAGATGCATATGACGCATCTGTTGCATAACGAAGAAATAACATCGAGCGCACCTCTTGAGAATATACGGATACGGTTGAGGATTTGAACGTAAGAAGTACATCAAAGCTTTTCACGCAGACATACGTGGAGAATTATTCTTTCAACACAAACTGATATTTGACACATGAAACTTCTAAACTAATAAAATAAATTTAAAGACGAACACCCACAAAACAAATGAAATATAATGTGGATGTTTAAACTCTCAAACATATGTGAGGATAAATGGAAAAGTTGGGTAAACAAAAACGATAGTCAAACGAAATTTTGTTTTGGTTTTATTAGATTTTTATTATAAAAACATTTTTATTAGAAATGATTGTTTGGTCCCCTCCCCGACAAAAGGGACGTGAACCTGTAAATTCACCCTTGTCCGTTCGTCTGTTCGACTGTCTGCACTTTTCTCAATAACTACGCCTTGGAATTTTTTGAAAATTTGCACAAACATTAAACATGATATGAGTAAAAAAAGTAACAAAATGAATTTTCCGAGAAAACTCCGGTTGTCCTCCCTTCTTAGGGGTGCCTTTTGAGTTAAAATGACTAAAATTGAAAATTTCTGCTTATTTTTAAAAAATTGATGGCTTTGGATTTTTATAAAACTTTCGGAAAAGTTGTAACTAACTGATTTCTATATAATTTTATTTGTCTATACTTCGCGATAACTTTTGGGTGTTCCCCAGGGGCTCTTTTAGGGCTAATAAAAACACTCCAATTTTAGGACTATTTTACCATATTTGTCCAAAGTTTTCTGTGTATGTCTATTTAGCAGTTTTGAATGGTGTTGACCTCAAATTTGAATATGTAAAGGCATTGGAGACATTTGTGGCTAAATAGGTGGAGGACAAATGATGGACTTAGTCATTTTTTTTTTTTTTTTGCATGGCTCAAATTTACATATGTTAAGGCCTAAAACTGCACCGTTTGTTTAATTTCACCAGGATTTGACGTCCTCTGGGGACTATTGGGGGTAAATGGGGGGAGGGCAAATGCTGAACTAAGTCATTTTTTATGCCTCGGTTACTGTGCCCTCACGGGGAACCATGCATGCTTCAATCCTTTTTCATGGACACCGCTCCAGACATGCATGAAGCAACTTGCCGTAAGGAGCTAAACATAATAATTCAATAATAAACACTGGTCAATGATAATATTATATGGATAAACTCTAACTCAGAAAACAGCAGTTCTTCCCACTTTGTCAATAACGCTGCTCATGGAAGGTGAAGACTAAAGGACTTTTTTAATGAAAATCCCCCCCCCCCCAGACAAGGCATGAAACCAATTGATTTTAATAGCTAAAAAAATACTACGTCAAGTGCGAAACTATCCAATGATAAATGTTATTTGGATAGATTCCAACACAGAATAATAAGCAATTATTCCCCCTATGTCAGAAACATTGCTGGTGAAATGTAAAGACTAAATGACCAAATAACTGCGGGACGAGTTACAAGGCTATTGAAAGTAACCCCAAGGTTCAAACTTAATTAAATTAAGGAATTAATTTAATAATAGTTATTAAAGAAGATTATTTTTTAAATATGGTACAGAAACAGTAGATATAAAAACAGAACAGAAGGGTGGATTTCATGTTATTTACAATTTATATACAATTTATATACTGACATAGGAAAAGTGTAACAGGGCGTGAACATGCGTACAACTGCTATATGCAAATACCGATCCGTTTGCGAAATGATTTCATGACAAGGAAAAATAATAAAAATACTATAAAATGAAGGAAGAAAGAGGGAGTACGATCATGTCAGAGACGTCGCTGGCGTCACAGCCGTAAGGAGAAGTCACGCGTGGCGGAAGAATGAGGAATAAAGGTATTTTCTTAAAACCTAAAACAGGAGTTGAATTTCTTTCCTCTTTCCTATTTTTGTTTCCTTTGCGACCGAGTTTACAATGCGTGAGTTCCGCGTGTCTATATGTTAACGCGTGTTTAAAACGTATGTAATGTTACAGAAGGAACCATAAAGGAACAAAAAAGAGAAATAACATAGGAAAAATTTTAAAAGAGGCGAGAAATCTAGTGGTATTTATGTATGCAGTAGAACAGAGGCACTAAAATATTTCTATTAACCTGCAATATCGTCCGTTACCGTCAACTTAATTTATCCATAGACCCAGATATACCTTCTATCATACCTAAGCTTCATTATGATGGAGAAGAAATATGTTTTCCTTGATAATCATTAAATTATATTTGACTCAGGTACTACAGTTACGTAGTAGGGAACTTACGCCAGTAACTAGCGATTACTTTAGCTATTGTGAATTTTGATAGTTGTCATTTTTAGTGCATGTCAGGATAACCCAGATCTGGAAACTAAACCACGCTCAAGGGTTATTAAAAGATGAATGACAAGGCAGGAGCAAAGGTCAAACTTCGTAGATAAAACAGTTGGACGATACGAGGATATGACGAATGACGTAATGCTTTCGCGTAAGAGTAAACTACGGTTTTCGTTGGAAGCCATGCGAATGGGCCACAGCCAATGATGTAGAAAACTGATAACATCAGCGAGTGAAACCGATGTCTTTGTTAGCCTGTGTCACTCATTTCTTTAAGTTGGGAGACGGTAGTGGTTAAGTGGTTAACGACACGGACTGACAACCTGGGTGCTTCAAGTTCGAATCTAGTTTTTCTACAAAAGACACTTTCACTTAGAGTGTTGGCAACCTTCTGGTGGCCCTTCACATAAGTATCCGATATCTTTCTAAAAAGAATTCTGATTAGAAAAATATCTAGGAAACCAATGTCAACAGTAAATTCTTCGGATTCATGACGTATGATGTTGATAATATTTTAAGTTAGCAAGTTACGTTTAAGAAGTAAATAATTATTAAACTACTTTAGTGTCTCTCTCCTTACAAGTAAATTCTCTCCAATAAATCCCTGTAGAAACTCTGCGAATGTCTCCATATGTCTTTCCCGCATTTTTAACAAAAGACTCACCATTTATCAAGGCCCGATTCCACTCGAGGATAAGAGTAAATGAATGTAAGGTAGTAGTGTAGTGATCGTTAATGGTGTAGATTGGGTAAAATTTAGATTATTTAAGGGGACAACTCAACAAGAACTTTTTTTACATTGGACTTGAAGGCTATAATATTGTAATCGTTCGGGAAGCAGGCCAGTAGAACGGTGTTTCATATGCGGGCATTTCTAAGAAAGAGGCTTTGTTCGTGAAATCTGTGTTTAGATTTAGGCACAGATAGAGAGTGGGGGAAATTGTTGATAGTGGTTACAGGTAAGAGAAAAAAGGTATCACTTACTAGATTTCGAAGCCGGTTTTGAACTCTATCAAGGCGCCAAGCAGCTTCTGCCCAGATGTGGCAACAGTACTCTATTTTAGGACGTACTAAGCTCTTATACAGGTAGCGGATTGCATCGGCAGCAAGACACTCACTAGAGCGGCAGAACGACCCAACCAATTTTCCAGCGGTCTTGGCAGCAGATTTGATGTATATCTTCCTTTTCAGATCAGGAGTGTATGTCAGTTTAAGAGGTTTGACAAGACATGGAGCATCGTCAAGGTGAGAGCCGATCATTTTAATTGGGACCAGATAGAAGGTCGTCTTAGTTAAACCAACAATTACTGACAACTAGACGATAAGGCTATTCATGAAACAGCGACGATGAAAAACAACCACAGTTAATAGAATAGACACGACCAGCACTTATAAACGCCCTGTATGTATGTATGTATGTATATATATATGTATGTATGTATAAAAACCTTCATGGATTGCTCACATAATCGCATAATCTCTATGTATCCAAATGTCACCGAAGCGGGTAGATTTCGTGAATTGTCAAACGCTATGACCAGACACATCTGGTTAGCCTAAAATCAAAACCAGAAGAGAATGTGAAAAATTTGTTCATTTAATGCCTGTGACGTCACAACCAGACAATATGGCATGAAACGATATAACGTACTGATCATAACGGCATCATATAAAGGTGAATGTAATGAATTGTAAAACAAGACAAACCACATATGAGGTGCCTACAATAAGTTTCCAGACTTCTTCGTATGAGCACTGTTATCTATAGTACACACACGAAACCCTAATTCACTTCGAAGTAATCTACTTTGGCTTACATGCACTTGTTGTACAGTTCCAACAACTTCTTTAAGGTCCCATGGAAATCATCTTGTGTGAGTGTGTCAATGACCCTCGTCACAGCCTTTTTTCATTTCTTTAATTATCTCATAACTACAGCCTTTAAGGTTTTCCCTGAGCTTAGCTAATAGCCAAAGTCACAAGTAGCAAGATCTAGTATATAGGGAGAGTGAGGAACTGCCTTGATGCCCATCTTAGTCAAATAGTCTGTGACAAGGATGGAGTTGTGGACTGGTACATTCGCGCAAATCTTCCGCATTTTCAGTTCCTCGCGAATAATTGTGTGTACAGTTCCCACACTGATATCAAACTGTGTACTTATTGCCTGTATAGGCACACGACCGTCCGTATCCATGACATTTTTATTTGCCCAATCACGATTGGTATTCTGACTTTCTTACTCTTCCCACATCTCTCATTATCCCTCACAGACTCCCTGCATTCTTTGAATCTTTTATGCCACTCAAAAAACCATTCGGTCCATGCAAAATGGTCTAAAAGCAGTCTATTCTATGCTTTTCTGTGGTATTTTTCAAATTTAATACAGAATTTTATTGCATATCCTTCACATAAAGTGTCCTCACGATCAAATTGTATTTTTGAAGTTCATCAGCAGTGACAACCAGGCTTTAGTAGGGTGTATTCCAATTCCTGTTGTAGCTGGTTATTTGAACCTGAAATCATAAAATTGGTCTAGTCATCTCATAAAATATATAGCAATAACATGATGAATTTGCAAGAGTCTACGACAGTTTTCAATGCTTGTACAAAAAAACTCTGGAAATCTATTAACGGCACCCCATATATCTAGATAAATAACAGGTGTGAATATATGTGTCCCATCATTTGTGATTGATAAGAGTGTGCACTAGTCAGCGATAATAGTAAGAGGTGGCAGTGGTTAACTACACTGCCATGGGTGTCTCAAATTCGAATCCAGCTCCTTCCACAAAAAAATCAATTTCACTCAGTATGTTGGCAACCTTCACGTTGTCCCTCCCGTAATCTCCGTTGTCTCTCTAGGAAAAATTATGACTAGAAAAATATTGGGGAAACCAATGCCAACAATAGAACTCTTCGGATTCGTACTATATGATGATGACCAACGAGTATAATTGTATGCGTTTCGGTAGCTCTCGTGAATAATAGTCGCTATAATAATGCTAAACCCAATGTTGCTATAGCTTATGCGCATATAATTAGTCTACAATCACGTTTTTCTTTCCTTTACTTTTTCACTGTTTTTCACCGTCCTTTCTTCTGTTTTCATTCATTGTTTCAATGACATCCATTTCTGTTTTTCCTTCCTTTAAAAAAAAGAAGTCGGTCTTAGTGCTATATATTGAAAATTATGTTATCGTTTCCGCAAATACCTTCAATGTCATTTCTTCGTTTACTATTATCATTTGGATTATTCGTAACTCTGTAAGTATTGCCTTTCTATGTAAATGCTCTTAGACTGGACATGTTTAGCGGCGATTCTTAATCAATCTCATAGTTTATTGTCTTATCGTTGTTTCCTAAATTGAATGAGTTGCAGAAGTTTCGCATGTTGCAATACGATCATAAAGATTTGGACGATTAAACTTAAAGTCAAGGCTGATAATCACACCAGAATCGTTGTATAAAATATACTTAATCGCTTCGAGCTTTTTAGCCATAGCTTTCAGTCTTGATTAACAAAAATCAGTACGTTCTGCTGATTCTGATTGGCTTTATATTACCATTTTTTGTAGAAGAAAATATGGAAACCAAAGAAAAAGGATTACCGTTAAAACATCCGCACCAGTGTGCGCCATGTGGAATCAATCTACCGGGGTAGGGGAGAAAAGGAATCAAGATGACTCCACACACAAATTTTATAAGTAGTGATCTCGCAAAGTGACGCAAAATCTCGCTGCCCATTAGGTGGGCCAGATTATTGTATGATAATACTTGGAGACTGGTGTTACGTACTCACTTTGCTTTCTTTCCTTTTCCCCCTTCCTCTTTGTATTACATATTTAAACTGGAAATGCTTCGCTGACCGAATTGTTGTTTGGGATTATTATATTACAAAACAGTTCTACACTCTAAAAGCATAGATCTTCATTATTTTATGGCAAAGAGAGTAAAGAGTAGGGAGGAGACATACACGTACAAGTAAAAGGCAAAAAGAACAACTATTGGAAACATTAATATTATATCTCAAACAAATTCACCTTCTCAGTTCTCTTGCCTTATTATCTACTTTTGCCATGCTCATTTTAATATCTATGAAATTTCCTTTGAAGTGATGTGCAAAAACTATATGTTAGTACAAATGGATACTTATTTATGTCGCCAAAATGTATCTTTAATATACAATTTGCTACTTTTCCATCCTACCTTGTAGCTTATCACTCATGGGAATAATCAATTTTAAGTTTACTGTTACCATACTTGTTATTTTTTGATGAACCTTTGATTTCTTCTCATTTTGCTTCTGATTTCTGGCATCTAAATGAAGGGCTATTTATTCACACCCACTAGGATATAGCAATTACTCCCGGATACACTTTAACCCAAAGTAGTAGTACCTGCTTAATTCTCATCAATGAGTTTCTTTTTCAAGACTATTAATTCTCGAGAACGTTTTGTCTAGTCAGTACTAAAAAGAGTGACTATTTGAAAATTCCAGGCGTTGTATGTTCTCTCTGCTTATCTCTGCATTGTTTCCAGTCGTCATAGACTTCTTTTTGCCACTGGACTCAAGCAGTGCCGATTCAGGGGAGGTGTGGTTGGAGATTGCGAAACCCTTGCCTTACACGAGATATAACAAACCTAAAGCAAGACAGCCTTTATATAAAAACAAATGACTTTATTTGTCATTTGGCTAGGAAAAAAGGTGTAGTATCTGTTCTAATACTACACTTTATCTTTTCTGTCTTCAGTCAGTGAAAGATAAATCAGTCCAAACGTTTGCATCACAATTACACGCACATCTAACCTTACAGGGAATATCGATTGTTTTCGAGATTGAACGGAGATGATAACTACTTAAAAATGATCAACCATCTGGTGCTGGAACAACTCAACGTAAATAGACACATTAAATAAGCTTAAAAAGGTTTTATATGGTGTAAAGCAAACAAAACATCGCCAAATTTAAACATATATATATATATATATATATATATCTTTGTTTGGTCACAAACAGGCGGTTTGAGCACTGAAAAATTGGTGGACAGATATTTGTTTAAATAGACATTCGGACAGGTTATTTGCCTCGAGTGGAAGAACTGCTGACTATCAACACCACGGTTCTAGGTTAATTCCTTGGCTTGGATGTGGTGCTAGTCTATCGGATCTGACGAGTTGTGATACAACGAAGCAGGACTGTATGTCGATGACTACAAATATATGTATGTATATGCAGCGATCATTGGTCCTCACTGGAATTTGGGTGGAAATAAGCCTCCCCAAAGTCCCAGGCCTCTTTGCATGGGGATCTAGTTAGTGCTTTCTCTCCGGTCGTTCGATCCTCCTTGTTGCAAGGCTTGTGGAAATCCCGAGAAATAAAAATATATACTTAATAAACAAATACTTTTATGGATAGCGTGAATATTAGTTTTTTGGACAGATAAAAAAACAATAACAAGCGGCAAATATGAATTTATTAACATTTCCACGAAAATAATGTCCATTTAATTTACCCCTGCGGTCAAGCACTTCTTGGCAGGCAATTTTCTTTTTTTATTTTTATTTTTTTTTGCACTGTTTCTTTCGAATGTTCCCTTTGTTTACTTAACGTTCTGGTTACTTCTTTCTTCGGTGCAGGTTGAAGTTCTTTCTCACACTATTACAACAATGATCATATATTATCATGATGATATTCATAAACGAGGCTACATCAAACAGATTCACACTCATAGTCTTGTACAGGGTTGAAAGGCAAATCTCGCGAATTCGACCTTTTTGAAGCAGTTTGACCTTCAACAATTGTATTTGGCCTTTTTCAAAACGTGATATACAGATTAATAGAGAAAGAAAAAAGCAGAATATTATATGGATTATTAACTATTAATCATTATCATTTATACAGGCCATCACAAAATATTTCTCTTTGAAAACAACGTGTAGCGTTCTCTGGAGTCCGAGTGACAACAAGTCTATTATTATTATTATTATTATTATTATTATTATTATTATTATTATTATTATTATTGGCTTAAAAGGCGCTTTCACACAGGTCATCGCAGATCTCATTGAATCCAGCTTGTGGTGTTCCCTGGAAGCTGAGTGACAACAAGTCTCCCCAGATTTTCCAGTACTCTCAACCTCTTTCGATAGTATTTGCAAATACATATGCATTACCGCAACAGCTGCTTGCCAATGATTTCTCGTTGGCAGTGGCCACTAGTCTTTACTGGAACTTAATTGGCAATAAACCTCCCCAAAGTCCAAGTTCTCTTTGCACTTATACAGTGGAGGTCTGGTCCGTGCTCACTCCTCGATCTTTCCTTCCTCCTTGACTACTTAGCTATTCGGTTCTACTCTTTTGTTTTTAGAGGTGGCAGTGATGTGGTAATGGGGGGTGAAGGTGTGGTTAGAGAACTTATAGGCATGCAGCTTCAATGTTCTTGGTTCCATATAGCGCTTCATGTTTTGTCTCTGTAGCAGTTTGTCTGGTCTAATGTATGTAAGACTATTATTATTGTCATATTATCTATCTATTCATTCCCTGAACCTATACAACTAATGAATTAATGTAAATACTATTTCATTATAAAAGTACGTAGAATTTGAGTCATTTGCGTGTATTTGAAGCATATGAGCCTTCAACAGTGTCACCCATTTTTATGCAGTTGTTTGCCTTTTTGTTGTATTCTGAATGATCTTTTAATTTGTACCGATTAGGCAGCAGATGGCAGTGTTGGATCATATGGTCATTCTTTCCCATTTGCAGATGGTTGGGTCAGTTTCGTAGCCCCATCTAGTCACAACAACTATTAACCGATCCATTCCTATTCGCAAATAGCTGAGAGTTTTTCACTGGAGCCAGAACACTTCTAAACCGTGAGAGAAGGCCTTAAACGATGAGATTCGCATGTTGGTATGAGGAAGGGCATTGTGTAGCCGTCTGGTTCACAGCTATAGTCTGGTCCCTTCCTGGGATTTTGTAAGAGGTTTGACATGGTTGAAGAAGCTTCACTTTGATTTCAGTCGTTGAACTGTTGGTTCATGAAGGAGATGGCGTTCATCATTGATTTCTACTCAGCCCCGTGGCGAAGTGGATAGAGATGAGAAATGTCTGAAAATAGCGGTTTCAATCCTACCCAAAGCCGGCCAGAGGCTTACTTGGCCAAAACCTGGTGAGTCGACAACAACTATGGATGGCAGTAATTGCTGAGAATACAGTAAGGAGATTCGGAGTTCCTATCCCGTCGCGGTTGCCACCTGACAAAGGCCAGAGGAATAGTTGGCCGAAACGTCAGAAAACAACAGCTAAGAATAGATGGGGATTATAGCCCGCAATAAATAAATTAATAAATAATGCTCATCTCAATAATGAATTCCAATTAAATAATATATAAAGGCTTCTGTGCTCTTTACTTTCTAATAAGAACAGCGAGAGATATAATTCTCGCCGTAACTAATTACTGAATTACATATTATGATTAAACAATGTTTCATTGATTATAAACAAAAATGACGGTTTATGTTAAAGTAATCATATATGTTTGAAAGTTCCGACATTTTACATTAATCCAATTAAGCACGTTTCGGTAAGTTCTGAACATCTTGACTATTTCATCTGCTGTAATGATATGAATTCCTTCTTTAATGCGTTGCTTATAGGGTTTGTTTGCGCGATGAACACGATTCGGTAAGAACTGCCCTCAACATACAGAGTACTGACTTCTCGCGAGAGAAGTAAAACAAGTAATGCTCACCACGTTTAACATTGGCTAGCGTTTCTCAACCAAGGGTCCATGGTCCAAAATGAGGCCAAGGGCCTTTGATTGAACGAACCATGAGAGGATACCGGTAAAATCGTTTCCACACTGACATTGAATCTAATGAAGATGAAAGAGAAGAGTCGGTAAAGTCCAAGGTTTCAAAAGCAATGAAGCCAGCCTTCATTAATAAAGCTTCTGGTTTTCTGTTTGGAATGCGTATCTCATACTCAGCAAGAAGCCATCCGTGATGGGAATACAAATCACTATAAGATACCTTTGCAAATGTGGATTTTCGAAACTGGCAACCATTGAAACAAAGTTCAGAAATCGTCTTGATGTTTGGGATGATATTTGCCTTGCTCTATCCAAGGCGAAGGCCTCGTCACAAGAGCTCAGCAGCAAGTGTGTCATTTTTAGCAAAAATTTCACATTAATAGTTTTAGAGTAACTAAATAAACAACATAAAACATTTTTGGTTGAAATGCAAAAAAATCACGAGTGTTGAGATACTTAGTAAAGGTTCTACGGGTCATCCAAGGTTGAGAAATACTGCCCTAGTCTATTCGTTGAGAGAGTCTGCTTGACCTAGTTTCGAGGCTTGAATTGTTCAAAATCGTTTGAGATGGGCTGGTCGCGTTTTAAGGATGGGCGATCACTCATACCATAACCGATATTTTATTCTGAACTAAATGTTGGAACTAGAAGAATTGCAAGACAGAAAAAACGGAACAAGAGTTGTTTAAAGGGGTTGTGAAGGCGTGGGAAATTGATCACATAACATGAGGAGCGAGTATACCCAGGAGAGTGGAGTAGAGGAATGAAATAAAGGCTGGTGTGGAAAGATTAAAAAATGAACTAGATCATCATGCTGAAGAGTTGAGAGCAGTTAAATAAGTGCGCTGCGAAAATCAGCCACGCACGCAATTGCCAAACGATAACGTATATCCGAATTGTGATAAGATGCGTGTATCTCGAATTGGACTGAACTCTGATACGAAGTTCATGGAAAACCTTTCTACTCGACTCGAGTGACGGCCAAGCTGATGATTAGAAAGAAAAGAAAATGCCATTACACCAGGTGAGTTAACCAAACTTTTCAATATACAGGGTGTCCAAAAAGTCACTAAAGAGTTTTGAACTTAAATATATTCTGTATTTTTATGATATCTTTCTGTAATTTTAAACACAATCTGACTAAGATATAGGGAATTTTTTTTATAATGCAAAAGTTAAACAATCTTTATTTATGAAAAGAAAATGTCTTTTAGATGTTGACCATTTTCAATTTCACATATTTGTGCTATTTCCAAAACATTATTTATGGCAGATTGCAGAATCTCTGGATTGCGATTTAACTTCTTTCTTTCGTTCCTGATGTTTCCTTCAATTCTTGCAGAGTGAGGGGTTTGTTAACATAGTCCACACCCTGCAAAGATTAAAGTAAAACACCAGGAACGAAATAAGGGAGTTAAATCGCAATCCAGAGATTCTGCAATCTGTCATGAATAACGTTTTGGAAAGAGCAAAATATGCGAAGTTGAAAATGGGCAACATTAAAAAGAAATTAATTTCTATTAATAAAGATCATTTGAATTTTGCATTTTTTTTTTAATTTCCCAATGTCTTAGTCAGATTTTGTTAAAACTACAGAAACATATAATCAAAAATGAAGAATCCATTTAAGTTCAAAACCCTTTATTAACTTTTTGGACACTCTGTATAACTAAATGTGTTGAATTTGTCTTTGATTGGCGAGAGCAGACCAGAGATTGGAGTTCAGACGAGCACCTGTCATGGAAATAACGATAAAACAAGGATAGGCTCGCAACGTCTCTTCTGTGGGAGAGAGGTTGCAGGGTAGAGAAAAGGGCATCTCCCACTAAGCCACGAAGTCTATTTTGTACTCTGTCAAGGCAGGATAGGCTGTTTTAGCAGCTCCTGCCCAGATATGGCAACAGTATTCCATCCTTGGACGTACTTGGCTTTTATATAGATAGAGAATTGCATCAGTAGTGAGATATCTTCTGGAGCTGTAGAAGGATCCCACCATCTTTCCAGCGACCTTGGCAACAGACTTGATGTACGTGTTCCATTTCAAATCAGGAGTAAAGGTCAAACCCAGAAGCTTGTCAAAACACGGGGCCTCTCCCAGACGAGAGCCATCCATCCCAATTGATGCCAGATGGGGGTCAGAGCGTTAATGATGTAAGGATAGGAGTTTGGTTTTAGATGCATTAAAGGTAACTAGCCACGTCTTCCCCCATTGAACCACGCGCCCGAGATCAGAGGAGAGAGAATCAGAGAGAACTTTGTCATTTACAGCCTTTGATGTGTTGCCGTAGATGGTCGTGCCATCATCATAGATGTCAACGAATGATTTAAGTATGTGTTTAGGGAGGTCATTGATGTAGATCAGGAAGAGAGTTGGGCCCAGGATGGACCCCTGAGGGACTCCAACATTAATACTGCAGACCTCTGATTTTTGTCCATCGACCACTAGTCTTATGAGCCTATCGGAGAGAAATGATTTAATGATTGAGAAAACATTTCCAGTTATACCGTAGCTGGAAATCTTGTGAAGTAGACCCTTATGCCATACCTTGTCGAAGGCCTTTCATGTATTAAACAATTATCTTTGGCGTAAATATATTTAAAATATTTTTTATTGCATTAAACGAATAATACACATGTCCGCTGTCTATTACATCTTTTAGAAACGTACACCTTAAGGGTGTGTATATTATACTTGATGCAAGGTACATAGGTGATACCCAGTTGTGAATCATGACAGTTAAAAACAAAAGGAGGGGATAACTTCATAAAATAATCGTTATTATAAAAATATTAGCGTACACCGAAAATTATAGAAATTAATCGAGCATTTCTATTTTTATTTAACTTAAAATGACGTATGTATTGATATTTTCTTGAATGCCCACTAAGCAAGTGTACCCCATTTTATTTTCAGTTCTTTCATAGTGTTGTTCATCATCCAATTGACAATCTCGTTAACGTTTATCCTCGAGTGGTTTTTGGCCTAATCTATGGTGACTCAGTATAACAAGGAACAAAAAAATGTTTTCATTATTATTATTATTATTATTATTATTATTATTATTATTATTATTCTCTTAAGAAATGTGACCTAATTTTTAAGGCTAGTGTTAGGCTCCCAATTTAGTTGTGGTTTTTGACAATTCCATTTCCATGAATAATTTCGCCCCTACAGTGCTTGTGCAAATGCTCACTTTTCAATCACACTGCAGATATTCTTGAAGAGATTCAATGCAAAACGTGATGGACACCATTTCACCATTTGACCAGCTGCAGGTGCTCAACTGAGCTTCACTTTATGATCCCCCCTGTAAAACTTTCACAACAAAAGCTCGTTCAGCTACAATCGCTGTCAGTACTCGCTCTATCTCTCTCTCTCTCTCTCTCTCTCTCTCTCTCTCTCTCTCTCTCTCTATCTCTCTCTCTCTCTCTCTCTACCTACCTACCTACCTATCTACGTACCAGAAAGCAAAACTTCTAGGAACAATGTTTTTTTTTCTGAAACTTCCCGCTTGTGGACCACAATACCGCGGAGCACCTTCCAAGTTGTTCGTTTTCAAGTCCAATGTAAACAAATCTGGGTATGACAAGTTCAAATCCAGTTCGTTATACAGAAGCACTTTCAACTGAAAATGATGGCAACCTTCATTTGGTCCTTCCCGTGAATACCTGATGCCTGTCTATAAAAATACTAACTGGAAAGATACCAGGGAAAGAAATTCCAACAATAATCATCTGATCCATATGAAATCAATGAACGATACTGAACAAGAACAACAAAAACCACCGCCATCATTATCAATAATTACAGTATTGTATCACCGTTAGTCTGACACTTATTTATCTTTATCCTCGAGTGGTCTTTTGGCCTTGATAAGTGGTGACAGATTAGTAAAAATAAATCCCATAATAACAAATAAATTATCTATATCACAAAATCAGTTTTAGATAATGTGATATTTGCTCACTGTTCTTGCTTTTAATTAAAAACAAGACTGATAGCCATTAGTCGCGTGCTCTCATGCGATGAATGAATGCGTGAATGTAGGATTGACATGAAATTCTTAAAGATAAACTAAAATGACCAAAAAATGGGCTGAAATGACTTAAATAAATAAAAAGTAAATGACTTAGAATGACTTTAATGAACTTAAGGATGATTTGAATGACCTTAAGAATGACTTGAATGCTTAAAAAATAACTGGAATCCTTCAAAAACAACTTCAATGATCTGGAGAATGGCTTGAATGGCTTTGAGACTTACTGGTTGTAAAGTGGGTGATCATTTTACATTAAATTAATACAGAAAAGTGATCCCCCACTTTATATCACAAAGTTACAAACATAAGTACAGCATGTAGTAAGACTTTGATCTTGGCATAAAGGCCAAGAAAAAGGTATTTATTTGCTGCTCCACCGAGCAAATTAGGCACAAGGCCGATTTTTAATATGAAGAGTGAAGGGGAAATGGGGACCAACTCCGCGGGGTGTAGGGGAGCTGGACAGTGACAATTGGTATGAGGGGTTGCCCCTACATTGACCAAGGTCTTATATGTGGGACTGCCCCAACATATGGTCTTTGCTTGCAGTATCTGCCGGAACAGATACTGCACTTTGATCTTGGCTAAAAGGCCAATAAAAGGGTACTTATTTGCTCCCCCACCGAGCAAATTAGGCACAAGGCCGATTTTTAATGTGAGGAGTGAAGGGGAAATGGGGACCAACTCCGCGGGGTGTAGGGGAGCTGTTTATTTATTTGCTTCCCCACTGAGCAAATTAGGCACAAGGCCGTTTTTAATGTGAAGATAGGGGGAGGGGGGAAAGGGGGATCCAGCTCCCGAGAGGTAGGAAATGGGAGCTGGATTAGAAACTGTTGGTATGAAGGGTTGCTCCTTCAGTGACCAAGGTCAGATATGTGGGGTTACCTCCACATATGGTCTTTGCTAGTCATAGCTAGTCTTTGCTTGCAGCATCTGCCGGACAGATGGTGTTTATTTGCTCCCCCACTGAGCAAATTAGGCACAAGGCCGTTTTTAATGTGAGGTAAAAACCAGCTCCCCTAAAAGTAGGCAAAAAGGGGGCACTCTGGTTACCAAAAATAATAATTGTCCCAGTATAGAGGGTTTCCCCTCCATTGACTGGTACAAATTATCTTAAGTGCAGCATCTGTCGGAACAGATGGTGTTTATTTGCTCCCCCACTGAGCAAATTAGGCACAAGGCCGTTTTTAATGTGAGGTAAAAACCAGCTCCCCTAAAAGGGGTCACTCTGGTTACCAAAAATAATAATTGTCCCAGTATAGAGGGTTTCCCCTCCATTGACTGGTACAAATTATCTTAAGTGCAGTATCTGTCGGAACAGATGGTATTTATTTGCTCCCCCACCGAGCAAATTAGGCACAAGGCCGATTTTTAATGTGAGGAGTGACGGGAGGGGGAAGGGAAAAAGGGGACCAGCTCCCGAGAGGTGGGAAATGGGAGCTGGTTAATGGTCAGGCATGTGGGGTTGCCCCCACATCTGGTCTTTGCTAGTCATAGCTAATCATAGCTAGTCATAGCTTGCAGTATCTGCCGGAACAGATGGTATTTATTTGCTCCCCCACCGAGCAAATTAGGCACAAGGCCGATTTTTAATGTGAGGAGTGAAGGGAGGGGGAAGGGAAAAAGGGGACCAGCTCCCGAGAGGTGGGAAATGGGAGCTGGTTAAAGGTCAGGCATGTGGGGTTGCCCCCACATCTGGTCTTTGCTAGTCATAGCTAGTCCTAGCTAGTCATAGCTTGCAGCATCTGCCGGAACAGATGGTATTTATTTGCTCCCCCACTGAGCAAATTAGGCACAAGGCCGTTTTTAATGTGAGGTAAAAACCAGCTCCCCTAAAAGGGGTCACTCTGGTTACCAAAAATAATAATTGTCCCAGTATAGAGGGTTTCCCCTCCATTGACTGGTACAAATTATCTTAAGTGCAGTATCTGCCGGAACAGATGGTATTTATTTGCTCCCCCACCGAGCAAATTAGGCACAAGGCCGATTTTTAATGTGAGGAGTGACGGGAGGGGGAAGGGAAAAAGGGGACCAGCTCCCGAGAGGTGGGAAATGGGAGCTGGTTAATGGTCAGGCATGTGGGGTTGCCCCCACATCTGGTCTTTGCTAGTCATAGCTAATCATAGCTAGTCATAGCTTGCAGTATCTGCCGGAACAGATGGTATTTATTTGCTCCCCCACCGAGCAAATTAGGCACAAGGCCGATTTTTAATGTGAGGAGTGAAGGGAGGGGGAAGGGAAAAAGGGGACCAGCTCCCGAGAGGTTGGAAATGGGAGCTGGTTAAAGGTCAGGCATGTGGGGTTGCCCCCACATCTGGTCTTTGCTAGTCCTAGCTAGTCATAGCTTGCAGCATCTGCCGGAACAGATGGTATTTATTTGCTCCCCCACTGAGCAAATTAGGCACAAGGCCGTTTTTAATGTGAGGTAAAAACCAGCTCCCCTAAAAGGGGTCACTCTGGTTACCAAAAATAATAATTGTCCCAGTATAGAGGGTTTCCCCTCCATTGACTGGTACAAATTATCTTAAGTGCAGTATCTGCCGGAACAGATGGTATTTATTTGCTCCCCCACCGAGCAAATTAGGCACAAGGCCAATTTTTAATGTGAGGAGTGAAGGGAGGGGGAAGGGAAAAAGGGGACCAGCTCCCGAAAGGTGGGAAATGGGAGCTGGTTAATGGTCAGGCATGTGGGGTTGCCCCCACATCTGGTCTTTGCTAGTCATAGCTTGCAGTATCTGCCGGAACAGATACTACACTTTGATCTTGGCCAAAAGGCAAAGAAAAGCTTAAAAAGCTAAGAACAGCATCTATTAACAACAGACCTTTGATCTTAACCAAAAAGGCCAAACACAAAAGTGTTACGGACAGACCGGCAAACCGACAGACCGATGGACCGAAGGAGTGACACATAGAGTCGCTTGCACACGACTAATAAGCGTTTAAAGTTGAATTATGGAAAGGCTATAATTCACATGAACGAAAGATGTATTTAATCAAGTATTCCTATTTCGGTCACGTTAATTGCTTCGAGTTGAATAGAAAAATACGGTTGGGCCAGTTAGTTTGTGCTCTTATTTTCCAAGTGACGAAGACGTTCGCTTTTCACAAAAGCAGTAAATTTTTTCTTCTTCTTCTTCTTCTTCTTCTTCTTCTTCTTCTTCTTCTTCTTCTTTTTCTCCTCTTCCTCCTCCTCCTCCTCCTCCTCCTCCTCCCCGTCCTCTCTAACCAAGAACAAAACTACACGCGAAGGAGCGCCAAGATGCATTACTTATTTACACCAATCGATCAGCTCCCTGAGAGTCTAAGTTAAGTGAGTGATTAGTCGGAGGGAGAAATCGCATCATGACCTGAAAAAGATGGAAGCCAGATTCCAGGATCGCTGAGACGCACTCATGATTGCTGACTACTGCCGGAATCCGAAGAGAGACCTCCTCCCCACTGAGCGTTTGAGGAAGAAACAGAAGTTCAAGCCCTGAAGTATGAAAAATGGTGAAGCAACATGCAATTTATGTGTACTTACCTTTATCAATGCCCACCATTTTGTTTACAGTAATCGATGTTTTTTTATCAGGTAACCAATATATGTTGTTGGCAAAACATTTCTTTTTTTCTTAAAAACATATTTAAGATGATATGTGTTGACAAAAATAAACCAATAATGCCACAGAAACTGTAATAGGTTTTGTCACAAGATCTGATGTTTTGGGTTTTGTTTTTTTCAAATAAACTTACAAAAAAAAAAAAAACTTGACTTAATCGAGAGAAACAAATACAGTTTCCTGATTCAGCTGTACAAAAATACCTAAAATAATTTGCCGAAATCGAGACAACATTCAAAAAGTAAAATATTATTATTTCTTTTCATATATTATTTTAATTACAAAATTTATTTTTCATGAAAATGAATTTACGTGTGAAATTCATGTGAAATTCGGATTTAAGATGGCGTCTAACCACAAAACGAAAATCAGACGCTTGTTGAGCAAGAACATCTATCTTTTATTCTTTCACCTCGTACTCTCAACAGCTCATTAATTTACATAATCATATTATTCCAGTATATGAAGGCTTCCAGATTCGCCCCTCAGTGCTTCCCTGCAGCGGGCACATGCCAACCTTGACCGCTTACTCCTATAACTCTCCGTACCACTACCACAATTATAGATGGTAAATTTTCGTCTTTCTATAGTGTTATAAAAAAAAAATTTAATAAAAAAAAGTTAATTTATCAGTTCGAAAACATTGTATTCATTGGTTTTGTATTCGAACGCTTCATTTTTCGCTGAAAAAAAATACGACGTGGATAGTTTTCAGTGGGTTTTCTTCCGATACATTTTCTTCTGACAATGGAATCCAAGTTGAATATAATAATAGCATAATGATAAGATCAATTAAAATTCTTCATGTCAGAAATACAGACAAATATTATTTATTTCTTTATTGTATTGTTATTAGGTTGTATAATGATCACTTTTACAGTCAATAGAAAGTGAGCAAGAACGAAAGGAATATTTTATTCGATGTAAAAGTAGACAGATACACTTCATCTGTAAATATTATTTGATGCGGGTGAGGATTGGTGATCTTTCATATCAACGCATTTCAGGTAAAAGCATTATTGCTTACCTACGTGTCATGTCGAAGTTAGTATAGATACTAAAAATTACGAAAAATGATCCAGTAGAAAAATAAAAATAAATAAAAAAAGAAATTATCGAATTATAGAGCTTTATCGTATGTTTTAATGTTAGACTAATACTCTATGAAAATCTGATTATCTCCCTTGACTTTAACTACGAGTCCAACATTTTTAAACATAGAATCTCAGAACATAATTGTGGATAATTTTTTTTTATTATTGTTGTTAAAAATACATCTAGCACATCTACTGAATCATTTTACGTGATTTTTTAAATTCATACAAATTTCGCCGTGACAAGTAAGTACGTAATGTTTTCACCAGAAACGCGTTAATTTAAAAAGTCACGAATCTATGCAAGCACCATATTTCTTAATGGACATGTTGAGAGGGGAAGATTGTTATAAAAAAACATAGTAAAAAATAAACGTGGTTGATAAATAAATCGCCGTTGATACAGGGGAGAGTGGCACATTCTTTCGTTTTATTTCTTCTTTTTTTTACATTTTTAAGCCAAACATTTGAATTGAGGAGGTGTCTGCGTCGTTCTTCATTAGGGGGTAGGTGTGTCCGGCATGCCTGCGTATCAGATGCATTCTGTGTACATTAAATCTTAATTGAATTTCGAATCGCAGACACCTATATCCCAAGAATGGGTTCCAACCTCAAAGAAGAAGAAAAAAACAATGATAATGAAAAAATAAAAATAAAAATTACATCGTAATTACAAAACATCTACTTCTACTTAGCAATATTTATTATAACATATCTTTGATCAAATCATTTTTTTTTAAATGGCGTCACAGAATTATTTCTCTCTTGTTAGACAATTCAGTTAAACATAAACAGCATACAGTTCCGGCATACAAACACGTCAATAATTTCAGTGTCAGGAGTTCACTTAGATCCAGGCGAAAACAAAAATATATATGCATATGCAGAACGAAAGGGAAACTATTTTCTTCAACACGGTTTTACCGTAATAATCATAATAATAAGCGTCTTTGGATAAAGCTGACAATCGCAAACATCAAAATCAATCGGTTTCTACTGCATTCTTAATATATATGCTTATTTCAAATGAATCTAATTAAGTATTGTTTCACAATAAATACGTGATAATAGCTTGTTTGACACAATAATTAAAAAATGGATGCGTTTTTTAAACGATTTCAGCAAGCGGAAGAGATAATTGCTGCAAATTAATACTAAACAACATTTCATCTGACGAAAGAACTTAATAAACGCAGCTTCAAAAGCTTCAGAAAATAAATAATCTAATCGACGGGTGTCTGTGGTAAAAGGTTGAATGAAAACATTTCTTTTTCGCTCTGTTTATTTTTTGTTTGTGTTTTCTTTTTTGTTTTTGCCTGGCTCAAAATTTTTGTTCCCAAAGTTTTATTAAAAATAAAAATATTGTCTTGCGTCCACATTGTACGGACACCGGAATAATCCTAATATAGAGTTTCATAATTCTGTTTTAACACCAATATGGGATATTAATAAAATACCTTAATAATTTGCATATTACTTAAACGGGATTTTTTTTTCTCTTCACTTTTTATTTTGGGTATTTGGTTATTTTGGGGGTAAGTAAACATTTATATGTTATTAAACGACTTGACGAAAATACAACGTCTGGTGGGTAGAATCAGGATAAGATACATTTAAAATAATATAGTTTTTTTTGTCTGCTTGTATTTTAAATATATAATGGAGTGATCATGTTATCTGGATAGGAGATAGATGGAGTTTTTTTTTATTATTGAGGAGATCCAGAAAATGATTGGTTTTAACGTTTTCTAAGGAAGAAAAACAAATCACTAATGTATAAAATTAATGCGAAATATACGAATAAAATATTACGATCATGAACACAAGTTTTTTTTAGCTTATATATGTTTGTATTATCATATATGAGTGGGTACACCGGCATCCAGTCTCTGTCTCTGTCTCTGTCTGTCTGTCGGTCTGCTTTTCTCTTTCTCCTCCCTCTCTTTTTCTATTATGGAGACCCCTAAAAGCGTCTCTAATCTAATACATCTACTGCTACTGGGGATATTTTAAGTAGATAAACTCCATGGAGAGAATGTGGTATTACGGAGATTGTGTCTAGTTTAGGACTGAAATAAAGTTTCAATAAAATTACTATAAAAATAGTTAGATGACCCCTGACCCCCACTTCCCCCTATTGGCCCAGGTGTCTAAGTGCCTTGGACCCCAAATGAGGCTCTAGTCGTAGATTATACCAGAGCCGGGGCCAAGCACTAAATAATTACATCTCCTACTGTCTATCAAGCTCTGGTCTATGTACTTCCTCTTTCTCACAAAAGAGACCTTGCGAGTCTACCCCCTGCTTTATCATTATTTTTCATGAGAGGTGCTCCACTGAGCTTCATTGTATCGCGCTCTTGCAAAACATTCGCGACTAAAACTCGTTTAAATACAACAACCGTCAACAGTTTCTCTTACTCTCTATTATGTCTAAAACTAAACAGATTTTTTTTTCCTAGAACTGTTTCTTCGTGGAACACAATACGTGATACTGCTTCCCAGATGATTATCACGTGGTCGATTTCAAATCTAAAGTAAATAAGTAAATGTTTAATCTGTAAGTAATTAAACCCTACCCATTTTCCATCATTATTGATCATCACAGCATAGTCTCGCCGTTTACTTGACACTCATTAATTCTTATTCTTGAGTGGCCTATGGGACTTGATAAGTGGTGATCCCCAAAATTAGAAAGCTGATCCACTGCTACAATGTTGCATTCCTGTGCTTGTTTTTCAAGTGCTTAAATGGAATGTGTCCAGATTTGTGACTACCTCAACGATAATAGCACCGATAACCCAAACAGGCAGTAAAATCGCAACCCTTCATTGTTGAGGTTCTAAGATGCCAGAATCCTTTCTACTCTGACAATTGAATTATGTTAGATAGTTTCTTCATGTGCAATGTTTTTGATCAAGACAAAATAGTATATTTTATTTTGTTTTGTTTTTAACCAATTACTTTTTCTGCGTTCATCTTATACGAAATTCTTATGAATGAGTGCCCATTTTGAAATGCTTGTTTTATTGTTTCTGCACGAGGATTGGGTTGAGCAGATAATCCTTTTTTCTAGGAGGTGGGGGTGAAGCATATCCAGCTCCTTCCAAAATATGCTAATATTGTTTTATTGATTTGAAATTGAAGTTTATTCAATTTGTAATAATATATCCATTTTTGTCAATAATCCAAAAGTATTGCCCTCAATTTTATAGGTTGTTTAAAAGACTTTTAAGAATGCGGTAATGTAAGGTAATATATATATATATATATATATATATAGAGAGAGAGAGAGAGAGAGAGAGAGGGAGAGAGAGAGCAAAAGAGAGAGAGAGAAAGAAAGAGAATGAGAGAGAGCGAGAGAGACATATATATATTTTATTTATATATATATTTTTTATTTATATATTTTTAAAATTATATTTAAAAAATAATATATATATATATGTATATATATTAAGTTATAAAATATATATGGCGATTAAGCTACACTGAATATTCCGCGTTTCATCCACTTTAGGACTCTTCAGGCTTATGCGCATAAGCCTGAAGAGTCCTAGAGTGGCTGAAACGCGGAATATTCAGTGTAGCTTAATCGCCATATATATTTTATAACTTACTATCTAGCTCTACCTACGTATTGAGCACTTTTGAAGTAAATACTTAAAGTTTACGCATAAATTTATACTTTCGTATATTAATTTTATGTGAGTAAATAAAAATTATATATATATATATATATATATATATATATATATATATATATATAACATGGGAATTTGTAAATCACTATTAATAATACCGAACGGGTCTTGTTTTTCTAAGTAGCATCATGCCACATAGGATAAATAAGATTTTAAAAAAACTAAGTCTATCCTGCTGAATACGAGATTACGTTGAAAAGTACTTGGACTTATGAACAAATAAATATTTGTTTATTTAAAAAAAAAATTCGTTGAATTGGCTTAATAAAATTACATTTATATATATATATATATATATATATATATATATATATATATATATATATATATATATATATATATTACACCTTGTCTCGGCAGCCGAGTTTAACGCATATCTTATTTTTCTTTTAATAATATTATTTGAATTCTTTCCTCTTTTCCTTGTACCTATTTGTGAATTATTCCACGGATTTCGGCCTTTTGCATTATTTTGGACCATCTTCCAATTACACGATTTCCTTGGATTTTACTTGTGCGTATCGAAATTTAACTAACTGTCTTGTATTTACATTGGATTTTACCGTCATTGGATACTTTACCTTTCACCAGACTATCCAATCTCGTGAAATCAACTTTTTTCTCCACCCTATTCCATCTGCTTCACTTTTTTGTTATCAAGGAGGATCTTTGATTTACTTGCAGTTTCATCAAATACTTTTGCAATCAAAATCCGATCCCGCATTTTGCTAATTCCTACTCTCTGATGAGAAGGAAAGTATTTCTTCGAAAATCCGCGGATTAAGGACTATCCACTTATTTAGTGTTTCCTTTTCAAAACTTTTTCAAAGTGTTTTTTTAACATTTGTTATCAACTATTTGCTCTTATATATATATATATATATATATATATATATATATAAGTGAATGTGTCTGTGTATCTGTGTGTGTGTCTGTCTGTCTGTGTACATTTTCCTACGCAATAACTTTGTCAATTTTCAGCGTACAGACTCGAAATTTGGGAAAATCTTTGTGATCGGTTTTCGGCCAGAAATTTGGCGATTAAGGAGTAAAAGTTCAACGATTTGACCTTTGAGAACTCTACCAAACTCCTCCGACAATTTTTGGTCTAAACACTTGAAATTTTAGGTATAGGTTCCTTGGACATGGATCTAACTGAATAACTTGATTTGAGCCCAAAACAGTAAACTTTAGGGGGCATAATAGGCTGCTAGTGTATATATATATATATATATATATATATATATATATATATATATATATATATATATATATATATATGTGTGTGTGTGTGTGTGTGTGTGTGTGTGTGTGTGTTAGTTTCACAATTCAAATATCTTTAGACAGAAAGAGATAATTTAATTTTTCGGTTTTACGCATTATCAACCCCCTATTTTGTCATTTGAAATCAAAACAAAACAGTAATTTACTAATTTACAATGTGAAAGGAAGGCGATAATATCTGGACTGGTTCAAGGATCGAGCTGAACCATACCTGAGACTAAAGACGGGCCAAAGTGTCCAAGTAAGCCACTATATCGCAATACTGAGTTTCGGTAGCACGATGAAATCTGATGTAAGAACCTGGTACTCTGTCCGATATTCACTGGGCGATTTGAACCATTTCTTTAATATGGTGAAGGTTCTAGATATCAAATGCAAAAGTAATCCCTAGTCACATATATATCCAAGCCGGTTAGGGGATAATAACGTTAGATTTTACAGTTCTTTTGTCACGAAGGCGTCAGCCTCCGCACACATGCTGCACCTGGTACTTTCAGATGAGCACCTATCTGATATTAAGCAGGCTAAATATTACTCAACCTCAATTATATAATCAGAACTGGTAGGCTAACGTGTTTTTGCCAGATATTAGAACACTATTAATGTTATTCACCAGTCAGACCGTTTCCCCCAAAAGACGTGACGCGAATACTTTAGGCAACGCAGCCGGTACAATTAGTTCTTGTTGCTGTTAGAGTTTCCGCTTTGTTGACCATCGGTGAATCATTTCATGGTGAAATCGTACACGCTGGCATTAACCTTTCTATCACCGTCGGAAGATGTGACACAAAGTCGGAAGGTAAAAGTCAGCTCACAAGAGGCGTGTGAATTCACGCCCAGACGCCCAGAAAAGAAATGTCATAGCTGGGACAAAATGTTTGATCCGGCAAGGTTATCCCGAAGTCGGCGTCTCATCTGTATTTTGTTTCGAGATTGGATTACGCTGTTCAAATTGTATTTGAAAACAAACTGAAGGTAGACTTTTCTATAAAGTATAAGTCGATATAAACAAATAGTTGTAACTAAACACAGACGAGTGAATAGGAATATCGAGTTCGAATTCTGTCCTATTCATTATACTCGTGTATTCACTAACTTGGCAAGATATTAACACGTGATCTTTCCTATATCTTTTGGTAAATGCGTTTAATGAATTATTAAAAGTATGTATTATTTTTTGTAATATATATATATATATATATATATATATATATATATATATATATATATAAAATAGTTAATAAAAGATTAAAAATAAAAACACTTTGAAAAAGAGTTAAAAACATTTAATTTTAAAAGGAAATACTAAATAAGTGAATAATCCTTAATCCGCAGAGTTTCAAAGAAATACTTTCCTTCTTATCAGAGGGTAGGAATTAGCAAAATGCGGGATCGGATTTTGCTTGCAAAAGTATTTGATGAAACTGCAAGTAAGTCATAGATCTTACTTGGTAACAAAAAGTGAAACAGAGGGAATAGGGTAAAGAAAAAGGTGATTTCACGTGAATGGATAGTCATAGATATTTCATTTTATTATATATATATATATATATATATATATATATATATATATATATATATATATATAAACTATGTATGTTATGTTTATCGCGGTATCTCAGTTAACTGGAACTAAGAGCCGAATTAAGCGCAAACTCAAAGTTAGTACCGTCAGGTCCTTATCGATATCAAAATTTCCTGAAACAGTTTTAAAACCCGTTAATCAAAATTACAAGTAAAAATCACATTCAAAACGTTCCGTTCCAATTTATTTATTTATCATTAGCTAAACGGACATCGTAATTATTGGTAATAATTTGAGCTTTTTCATTATCACTAAGAAAAATAAATAAATAAACATATAAAAATAAGTGAAGATTTTTACTCTAGTCAGATCATAGCATGTGTTTAATTTTTTTAAAAGCATTTAAAACTTTTTTCCTTATGTTCGTTAATTTATTTTAGATATTCGAACAATTTAGATTACGCCGAACTCATAAACAGTTGAATTGGGTTGAAAAGACAAGATGTTCTTTTTTGATCTGTGGCTGCATGAATATAAAACGTTCACTTTCAGTTGGAATATTCATATTGTTTTTTAAATTTGTATTATAGCTTTCCGATTATTGCGTAGCCGATATCGATCGTCATCACAAACATTAATAATACACTTTGTAAACTGATTTTGTTGTGATTTAAACAATTTCTTGTTAATTTGAACTGACTCACAGAAATAAAGGTTCGAGAAACCAAGCTTTAACGGTTACTTCGGCTAGTATATCTTATAAAACAAATACTGATCCAACGGGTCACGAATGGTTTTATTTATTCAATCTCATTGTGCAATTGTATTGAGTTTATTTTCAGAGGCGTATTTTAGTACTTTTTAACTTTCTAGGCTGAGGCAATCTCGTTTTGACTAATTTGGTGTTTTGTATTAACTTATTATTGCGATGTTAACTTCTTTCATTTATCTTAACTAGGCACCGCCAAAAATGGCCGCAAAATCAAGTTGTTGTTGTTTTTTAAAACGAAATTACATTTATTAAAATCCATTATTTCTGAGTAACTTTTTTTTTCCAGAAAGATAAACCCTGAATTTTATCATATAGAAAACAGAATAATGTAAAACTTTTCCTACTATTTTTAATTCAATTTTAAATGTTAAATTTTCCCAAAAAGTTAACAATTGACATTTTTTGTCTTGCACAAAAAACGTACTTAAATATTTAAAAAAAAGGGTTTTTGAAATAATTAATTTATTTATTTATTGTCTAACTAAGATTTAAGATGATTTTCTAAGAGAATATGCAAAAATATTATAATATAAGTACCTGAATTTCAAATAATTCCACTTATTCATATAGGTAACCAGATATTTCGCGTTGACGTAGAGTTCAGATCGACTCTATGTTTTCGTTTGATAAAAAGCAAACTATGGAAGACCAAACAGGCCAAAAAAAACTTATTTTTCAGTGACGAAAATTTCAATGTATTATTAAGCTGAGGCTGGCCAGTACCAGATGGGTGACCATTTGTATGCGTTTGGTTTTTAATGTGTATGTGTGTGGGGGCCAGGCTCCCCAACATGGGGGGGGTAATTTAAAGCAGAATAAAAAAAAAATATTTCAGCGCATTTGGTCCACCGTAGTCGAAAGGCGGCAAACGTTTTCAAACGGGATCGAAAAAAATGATGCTATTTTTAACACAAAGGGCACAATATTTATCGAATTTTTTTTTTTTGGTATCGATTATTCAAAGCATGCCCTGTTTAATAATGGTCATGCATTATTCGGCTCGCTAAAAGGAAATTGTTAATTTATTTATCAAAAATTTTAAAATAGCTTTTTTCGTATAAATATTAAAAATTTTTTTTTTTTTTTGCTTAACTTAAATTAATTATTTTACTTAACATATTCACCGAATTTCACACTTCAAAACTCAAAAGCGGGATAATTAAACACAATCGAAGTTCTGATATTCAGACGTCAAAATAAGGTATGCAAACAATTTTTTTTTTTTTTTTAATCTATAATTCTGTCCCTTACAACAACACAATATGTTGATTTCAGTTTCAGATGATTATTTTAAGCATATTTGTTCCCACTTCAAAACAAGGGGGGGGTTGTAAGCAAAAAAATATATATATATAAATATCGTTTATGAAAAATAAGTACACCGTTATAAAGTTCATTCTTCTCCTAATAATCGCTGAAAATTTCGTATTGATCGGATAATTACCTGATTTTTGGTAGATTTTTAAAAAGACGGTCCGTCAAAAAGTACTGACCTGCCCCCCCAGTTTTGGCGGTGCCTAATCTTAACACAAGGAAAACATTTTTGTCACCGACTTATTGAAACACACACACGCACACAAATTACGGCCTATTTTTTAAAGGTGATCACTGTTTGTTGTATATATATACAGTGTGACACGGATATAAGAGCCTCAAATATAATGAAAAACGGATATAAGAGAGATTTTCTCTGGTCTCAAATTAGAGCCTATGTTAATGTACAGTGTAACCTGGATATAAGAAACCCGGATATAAGAGAGTCGTAAGGCTCGGATAAAAGTCTCTTATATATAGTATATCTGTAGTTTCTTTTGTTCAATTTCAGAGTACTATGCTCCGTAAAAACTGGTCGTCGATGGTGACTTCGACGAGTGTGCGAATGATTTAATAAAAATTATATTTATATTTGAAATCCATTTCATTTCTGTGTTCATCGACGCATAAAAATAAATTTGTAGAAAGAAAGAATAGCTTACTATAACGGATAAAATAAAACGGTTGCTAACATATCTTGGCTAAAAAAACGGTTTTCGTTATCATTATTTTATATAAATAGCCTGCGCAATCAATGTTGGTTTGTATTCTATAGAACTATATATGCTAATAGCTACGACATTTACATAAATTCCAATAAAGTAAAAAAAAAAAAAATAGTCAGAGAATATTACGACACCATTCCAATTTTCCCTCGATTCTATCTAGCGTCTCTAGAAAAATTATTAGCTAGGCCAATGAAATTACTGAACATATTAGAACGTAAAAAAAAGAAAACCATTTTTTTAGGATATTTTTGTTTTTTCGTTGCATATAACAAGAATAAAACGAATCAAAGAATATTCCAGTGAATAATGCAATGAAAACACTCGGTTTCAACATTTAAATAAGTATATCCACTTGTACCTTTCAAAAGGTCTTAAAATAGGTAAATTTGTTTGGATGTGTTAAAAGAGTGTGCAGCTTTATAGTAATCTACAAGAAACGCAGCATCAATGAGTATGTTTTTTTTTTAGGATACACCATCGAATGAACATGTTTTCAATTGCTTGACCTCGTATTGCGATCGTTATTTTAAAACTTTTCTTTTAAAGCAACAATTTTAAACATTACAAAATATTTCCGACTAGCAATATGTCTCCACAAGAAAAGATTTGTTTGTGCAGGAATTTATGATAATCTGTTTAAACGGAGATTACACAACTGCCTCACAATTAATATACCCGTCTTCCTAAAATCCACGACTAACATGAATTGCAACAAATACATAAAAGCTACTGCAATGTTTGCTGCAAATAGGGTGGGCTCCATCTAACACACTAGAAAACTTTTCATGCCTGTTAGTATCGTATATCTCTACAAAGTCACTATTTACCAATGCACTGATTATTATTACCGAATCTGGGCAAGTGCTTCAAACACCAGTCTCTCCACTTTAGAAAAGTCACAGAAGAGCGTCTAATCTGATGGTCCCCACACTGTCTAACAAGTTTCCGCCCCTGCCCCATCGCCACAGTGTTTGCATTCCTTGTTGCTTGTTTTACAAGTACTTTAACGGAATATGCTCATAGAATCTTATGAGTGTGATTTCCACTATTATATATTTTGTTTTTTGCAATAGTAACTAATGGTATATATATATATATATATATATATATATATATATATATATAGGGAGATAACGAAAGAGAGAGAGTAAGTGTGTGTATAAGAGAGAGATATGATATAACCGGAAAGATAGTTAGGAAATATGCGTTAACAATTGATACTAGGTCCTTAAGACATTATTGCATTTCTTATTAATATAATATAATATAATTTAGATAATATTTTACATTATGTCTTACGCCTCTTAACATTTCCTAAATAATATATATATATATATATATATATATATATATATATATATATATATATACAGAGTGTCCACAAAGTCTGGCTACATTATGTAGTCAGACTTTGTGAACACTCTGTAGATTATGTAGTCAGACTTTGTGGGCACTCTTTAGATTATGCAGCCAGACTTTGTGGACACCCTATATATATATATATATATATATATATATATATATATATATATATATAAATGTCGCTTTGATATAACCGGAAGATAGGGAGTATGCCTGTACAATCCCGATATTACAAAATGATTGCTAATGATACTATGTCCTTTAAAACATTATTAGATTTCCTTCGTATTTTATCAATATGCAAGCATTATTTAGATAATATCTAAAATAATGTCTTACACCTTTTAGTATCTCGTAACCATATATATATATATATATATATATATATATATATATATATATATATATATATATATATATATATATATATATGGTTTAGATAGTATCTGAACATTGCCATCGGTATTGTAAAACACGTTCGTAATTTTCAAAGAATCCCAGAATGTAATCATAAGCTTAATGATATTTTTGCAAAACATAAAGTTGCTTTCCTTATTCTGTCCTTTAGTTTTTGCAACCAACCATTTTTTGTTTTTTTTATGTCTATGCTTTCCACATCCCTTCTACGATGTTTGTAGTTTTTTGATCGATTTTCATTAATTGATTCTTTAATCTAATCAGGTTTGGATCTTGGTTTTATTTTCGGCAGCTTCGTAATTCCTGCTCGTTTATTTCATCCTTTACCTTATAAGAGTTATGCTTCTGACAAAGGGGGGATAATTTCTGTTTTTTGGGGAGGAAATCTATCCATCTAACACTTTTTTAAGCACGAAGTTGTATTTTTAGCTCCTTACATCAAGTGGCTTCATGCATTAAACGGAGCGATTTCCAATTAAAAAAAAAACATGCATGATTAAATTCTCTAAAATTTAGTAAAATTTAAGTGCATATTTTAAAAGTTCGCAAATGTGATTGCATTCAATGGCTAAAGTTAGATTTGATCACAGATGAAAAAGAACAAACAAACAAACACACACAGAGCGAAAGGAACACGTATTTCGTCAACACCGCTTTACTTAATCACCCGTCTATTCTATTTCTTATTATTTCACGCTTTTAAAGCCGCATTTATTACGTTCTTCCACCAAATAAAATTGTGTTTATCATGCGTTGCTATGTAATTGGTCCCTTCTTTTTATAATAACTTAAACAAAAACGCATCCTTCTTTTTTGGTTTTAGAAACATTAATTTTATCGCGTAATTATTGTTTATATATATATATATATATATATATATATATATATATATATATTAGATTCATTTGAAAAATATATTTATATTGCAGCAGAAATCGGGTGATATTAGCAAGATTGTCAGTTTTATCCAGAAAAGCGCATTTTTTTTTATCATAGTAAAGTGGCCTGGATCGAAAGAGCGCTCTTTTCGTTCTGCGTTTTGGTTTCAGCTGAATCCGAGTCAAACCTTTGCCATCAAAATGCAGATATTTATTTCATGTAAAAAACGTATTTATTTCATATGCTATGATATTGAAATGTATATTACGATACATGTGGCTTCTAGTAATTGTCAATATTAAATATAAATATTTGTGTCTCGTGCAGAAATAATTAGAAACTTTTTATTTTTTTTCATATTCTATGATCTTATATGTACCTATAAATTTATTTTTTCTTCTCGTTTTGACATTGGTATTTAAAGTCAACCTTTTCTATTTACAACTTATTAAAACAAACTTTTTAATATACACAGTCATGAATATATATGCAACTACATGAAGATTAATTCATTTGCATTTTCCTTTGAAAAACGAGCACTAATTATTCACGTTTTATGGTTTCTTATAAGATTATTCGTATTATTTCACTATTGTGCTGAATTCTATTTATGCATAGTTTCTATATTCTGCATAATTGCGTAGAATTTAAGATGGAACTGTTCTAGCACGCGGGAATATATATATATATATATATATATATATATATATATATATATATATATATATAATTGAACTTGCCAGTGTGTGTGTGCAAAACAGTCTTTCACAAAATCCTTTCCGTATACAGGATTGAAACTTAATATATAGGGTATTTAGACCCGTAGTACAGTTTCGGTTTTGGTTTTTAGGCGGTAAAATAACTGCTAAGGGGTCGAAATTGAAAAAAAAAACATTCACCTGGCTTGAGTCGACTATATTCATTTTTTTTAACATGTAACCTTAAATTAAGGTTGCATGTTAAACAACTTTATTTTTTGTATACTTATGGACTTAGCTCCTACGCTAACGGATAAGGCTGGAGAACTATATGTTTCGGTTTCGATTCTAGCTGGTGGCAAACAAGTCATTTTTTACTTTTTAAATCACTGCTATATATTAGGTACAATATAATAATCTATAAAGAATTGGCTCTATAAAAATAATACGAAATCTGTATGAATTGAAATATAATATTTAAGCGGCCGGGCAGCGCAGGGCGGCTTACTTGTAAAAATGTGACTAGCAACGACCTCTAAACACCTAAAAAGTACACGGTTGCTAAGTGTCAATGTTACCTGGTAACAATTTAAACAATTTTATACAAGAATTGAGTACGCGCGTTTATCTAATAGTTAATATAACATTATTCGATATCCTAGAAATCTTGATATTCCAGAATATTACTCTTATGATATTTAATAGTAATAGACATCTCTAATATGTTAGATGTGTCTAAATATCGTTCAATTATTTATACAAATCATTTCAGACGAAACATGAAGCCACTTGATGTAACCTGGTAAAAGTACTACTTTCAAGGTCAAAAACTAGAGAACGACAAGTATTAGATGGATTCGGATCCAGAAAACAGCAATACTTCCCTCTTTGTCAGAAACATCACGCATCGGATGTAAGAGAAACGAGAGTTACGAAGCTGCCAAATAAAAATGTGCAAAGTCAGATATTCTCTCTCCTCAAAGAGATTATAATGTTAGCTAATATTCTTAGATATCTTAGCATCTGAAAATGATATAAATATTATCTTTACATTATTTGACATTATGAGAAAAATCATGCATTATTTAGGTACTGCTTAAGTATTACTTTTATATCAACTAGTTCCTTACGGTAAGTTCAACACAATGCCAGGCGTGGTTTTGAAATGCTAGAGCAATGGAATAAAAGCACTCTAATCTCCAAAAATGACCAACCAACCACCTTGATATTCTCCAATAAGGGTGCTTCAAGCAATTAGCAATAAACTAACCCCTTCTTAGAAAGACAGAAAGGCCTAGATCAGCAAAACTGTAACAATGTCACTATTCGGACTGATTTGTTTCATTATAATTTTTTTTATTATATCATTTTTATATAATTATATAATACGACTACTATAAGTATGATCGATATTATATCTAATATTATTATATATCAAACTAGGGTAACATTATCGAAACATATATTATTTAAAATGATGATATATTTTCAGTCTTTCACTAGTGTCTAGGCAATATATATATATATATATATATATATATATATGTACATACTGTCTAACATTAATATATATCTTAGTAAAGTAACTGTCTACAAACATTATGTTATCTAAAATGAGAATATATATAGATGTGTATATAATGTATTAATAATGCTAACATTGTAAAATATAAAATATTGTTAAGTTATACACACAGACACACACATATATATATATAATGGATATATATAATTTATCTATAATGCTAAAGTTGCAAAATATCAAACATTAAGTTATATATATATATATAATGTGTATATATATGTCTTTATAATGCTAACATTGTAAAATATCAAATATTGTTAAGTTACATATATGTATATATATATATATATATAAATTATATATCATCTAAAATGATAATATTTTTTACTGTCTTATCATTGTTTAAACAATATATATATATATATATATATATATATATATATATATATATATATATATATATCAGCGGTGGGGCGATTCCAATATTTTTCTTATTTCAATACAATTACCGATTCCATACGAAATTCCTGGTTTCGGTAAAATTGCCGATTCCGATTCTTTATAAATCTCTAAATATTTTACTTCAAATTTGTTATTGTTTTATCAGATTAAAAATAATATATTTTACCTCTCTCAAACACACACACACACACACACACACACACACACACACACACACACACACATATATATATATATATATATATATATATATATATATAACTACTTCATTTACTCACATAAACCTAATATACGAAATTATAGATTTATGCGTAAACTTTAAGTATTTACTTCAAAGTGCTCAATACGTAGGTAGAGCTAGTTAGTAAACAGATCCTTTGTTCGATAAAATGCATGCCCATTGGCTGATAGGAAGGGGCGCGGTGGATACTAGAAAGCTCATTGGCTAACTAGAAATCCTCAACATATATAAAAACAAGAAGCAACCACAGAATTCGCGCATAAGCCTGACGAATCCTATAGTGGATGAAACGCAGAATATTCAGTGTAGCTTAATCGCCATATATATTTTATAAATTACTATATATATATATATATATATATATATTATCAAATAATATTTGATATATTAAATAATTTACTCTGTTAATATTATCAAAACACTATTTAAACATAAATTAACTAAAATTATTATAAAGTTTTCTATTCTGAACACTGTCTAAACAATGTATATATTATTTATCTTTCTATACATATATTTATTTATTATTTTTATATTAATATTATTTAATATGGCTAGATCTCCTTTAGTATCTTAATACTGTCTAAAGACAAATTTTATTTGTTAAGGTGGTTTGATATTGGAGCTAATTTTACATTATCTACATATTATATTTAAAATATCAAAAAGTATTACCCAAGTTTCGCATATTATATTTTAAAATAATTTTTTACGAGATCTAACTTCGTTAAACATTTCCAGTCTACGTATACAAAGCAACAATTATACCTGTTTGTCTGTCAAATTTTATCAGTTGATTGCAGATAAAACCGATGGAAAATGTGAAACGAGCCGTATTCAGCGGTTGTTTCAGTCAGTTTTTAAATTAGTTAAAATATTATTATTATTATTATTATTATTATTATTATTATTATTATTATTATTATTATTATTATTATTATTGGGATTGAGTTTGGGATTAGTAAATGTGTGGTGCTGGTGATGAAAAGAGGAGTAACGGTTCATTCGAATGGAATATGCTGCCAAATGGAGAAATCATGAAAGAAATAGAAGATACAGGGCATATGTATTTGGGAGTGTTAGAGGGTGTAGGCGTCATGAACAGAGAAATGAAGGAGAAGGTCAGGAAGGAGTATCTTAGAAGAGTGAAACTAATTGCGAAGTCGAAATTGTATGGAGGAAACCTAATGAAAGCAGTGAATGCATGGGCAGTCAGTGTTTTGATATATAGTGCGGGAATTTTAGAATGGTCTGACAAGGAATTGCATGCCATGGATATCAAAACAAGAAAAGTTTTAGCAATGTTTGGTATATTTCACATTCGAAGTAGCGTAGCAAGGCTGTATCAAAAGAGGAAAGACGGTAGGAGAGGATTGAAAAGTGTAAAAGATTGTGTGAGAACCGAGATGTCGTTGACGGAGCATGTGGTTAGAAGTGGGGAGTGGATGCTTAAGGTTGTGGCCAATGAAGTTGAGGTATATGAGACCAAGGCTGATTATGTGAAACGTATGGATAGAGAAAGGACAGAGGAACTGGCTAGGAAGAAAATTCATGGAAGGTTCTTCCAGGATATAGCAGAAGTGACTGATGAAAGATCATCGCAATGGCTTAGAGCTGAGTATCTGGCTAAGAGTACTGAAGCTTTCGTTTGTGCAGCACAAAAGCAGGCATTAGGAACACGATTGCTAAAAAAAGTGGTTCTAAGAGAGGAAGTTGCTGCAGAATGCCGGATTTATGGTAAGACCTCAGAGTCAATTGCGCACCTTGCAGCAGGGTGTAGTGAACTGGTCTAGAGAGAGTACCGCAAAAGACACGATTGCATGGGACTCCGGATATATTGGGAGGTGTGTAAAAAGGTTGGGGTGAAGTGTGCTAGAAAGTGGCTTGAGGAGGTGCCTGATGAAGTGAGAACAAGTGAGGATGGCAAGGTAGAGGTATGGTGGCATAAAAGTGTCAGAACGACGAAGCAATTGGAACATAATCGCCCGGATTTGGTCGTCATTGACAAAGTCTTAAAAAGCTGGCAGATTGTAGACTTTTCAATACTCTGGGACAGGAATGTGAGAGAGAAGGAGAACGAGAAGTGGAGCAATTATGCTCCATTGGCCTTGGAGATAAGGCGTATACACGGAGTTAAAACACAAATAATCCCGGTTGTAGTTGGTACACTAGGAGTAGTATCTCAAGTCGTCTAGAAGGACAATTGAAAAAACTACAAATCTCCAATGTTTTAGATGGCTATCTGACCTCTGCAATTGTAGGTACCACCAATGTCCGTGATCTTTGAAGCTCCTGGTTTGGAGCTGGCATTGAGGGAAATCCTCTGGAAATGAATCCCATCCCTTTCCAGAGAGACGTTGATAAATGAAATCAGAATTATTATTATTACATAAAAGGGACAGTTATCTGTTTGTATCAGTGCTTAGATAAAGGTTAGGAAAAAAGCTAATATACTTTTTAAAAGAAGGCCTTGAACAAAATATAGATCTTTTTTTATATATTAATTCTTTTCTTGGTCACCATGAATAAAAATTAGTCATTAGGAGTTTACATTTCAAGCGATGTTGTTCATCGATTTTTCGTATAAAAATCCAAATAAAAAATACATTTCCTATGTTTTGGGTTAGGATTGAAGTGTAGTATATATCATCGGTCAACATATAATGTACAATAAATGTTTGGGTTATTTAACAAACGGCGTTTTAATCTTACGGTCATTTAATACTAAGAATTTTTTTTCTTAATCAATGTTTTACTTTTGAAAATGAATTGCAAACAAATAAGTAGTTGTGCTGTTCAATCCTTAAATGGATTGAATTAGCGGTTCATACCTTTCACAGGTGTTATTAGTCATGTTCATCACATTTGATACCCGGAAAATGCTGGGTAAATCTGCTAGTTTTAATATAGAGTAACAAAATATCGAATACTTCTGTAAAACATTTCTAGCTTAATTCCTAGAAAACCTTTTCGATTATATTTGTGTTGCGAATAAAAAGGAAAACGTTACCATATTCACTAAGGACTTTTACCTCATTCGGTTTCTAAAACCATTCAAAATAACCGCACACTCTTTTACTTGTTAATCTCTTTAAGCAATGATATATATATATATATATATATATATATATATATATATATATATATATATATATATATATATATACTGTGAAAGCAAAATCAAGACTTCAAAAAGGATGTTGATGGCAACAAAAAGTGTATTTCATTTTACATTACAATTGTTTCCATGTCCAGTCGAACAATTTCAAACATATCGTTTTCAAACGATATAATGTTTGAAATTTTTCGACTGGACATGGAAACAATTGTAACGTAAAATGAAATACACTTTTTGTTGCCATAAACACCCGTTTTGAAGTCTTGATTTTGCTTTCACAGTATATAAATGCTCAATTATGAAATATGATAATTTTGTAGCTTACTCCCTAAGTCAACTCCTTTTGGCTTAAAACTCATTGGTATATGAAAACTTACTGAATTACATGAACTCAGTATATTACATATAAGTCTATATATATATATATATATATATATATATATATATATATATGTGTGTGTGTGTGTGTGTAAAATTAAATTTATTTAGACAAACATTGATGGCTACATATGTGCATACACGTTTCTGTACTCACCCGTTATTGGGGAGATTACGTCTTCAGGTCAAGAATTTCCCTCGAAATCTGGCCTAAAGACGTAGTCTCCCCAATAACGGGTGATTACAGAAACATGTATGCACATATGTAGACATCAATGTTTGTATAAATAAATTTTATACACCTTCTCTCTTAACTTATTGAGCACTTTTTTGGTAGACACATGTTGTTTCAGTGAATGTACTTCTAGGAAACTAAGCTACACTGCCATAATATATATATATATATATATATATATATATATATATATATATATCTTTATTGTCTTATCCTTCTATCCCACCAGGAACGGCATTTTTTGTTTTTTTAAAACATAATTTAAGAAAAGTGTCGTTAATATCTTTTGTTGTTATAATCTGTTCTTCTTTTTTTTTCGTTTCATTTCTTCTGTCTTTTTTCTATTGGTTTCCCTTTTTTTTTTCGATCGTTTTTTTTATCTAACTATCGAATATAGGTATATCCTCAGCCATTCATCAAAAACAATAATGCCCCACTCTCTTCATTAATTGTGAAAAATGTTTGACGTGAATTTTTTTCGTTGTGTTCGTTTTTGTCGAATAAAATAGTGTTTGTCAAACTCTACATATTTGTTTCTTCTTTTATTGTTTTTTTTTCGCATTCAGCATTGCATATATATATATATATATATATATATATATATATATATGTATATATATATATATGTATATATATATATATATTGCAACCGTGTAAATAGACATAGTCCCATGAAAACAATTCTTTAGTTTTCAATATTTATTTTTCTTACGGTTTATATATTGGTCACATTATTTTGGTTTTTGGCGTTTTTTCATTATTTGTCTGTGTGCATTTCTTTTGTGGAAATGTGTGTGTATATGTCACTTTATTGATGAGCGTGCCTGCTTGTGTATTACTATACGTCACTACGTTTATATATGTGTTAGCCTGTGTATTTGTGCATTTGTATGCGTCATTACGTACATGTTTATTTTATGTGTGTGAGCGTATTGTACTAGTATATGTGTCTAAATGATTATATATATATATATATATATATATATATATATATATATATATATATATATATATATAGTCATCCAAATACAGTACTGTTTCGCAGTTTCATAGCTCATCAGTGCGGCTAGACAGGCAACTGCCTCAAGCCAGGATCGAAACCCGACCGCCCAAATAGCAGTCAAGGCTTCTCACCATTGCGCTATACGGCTGATGCTGCGTGGGTAAATATTGGGAATTAACGATGTTTTCACACACATACACACATTATATATATATATATATATATATATATATATATATATACATATATGCGCGAGTGCATGCGTGTGGGGGGGGGGTGCGTGCAAGTGTTTGTATGCGTGTGCCTTTGTGTGGTCGTATTTATAGTCGCAGGTTTGTAAGGACTTTGAATACAGTCCAGTTATTATTTTTCCCATGGAGAGCGACACCCTCAGCCGACCAGAAAGGGTTATCCCTCCATTTTATTTATTTTTCCTCTAAAAGTCGCCTGCTCAGTTGCAGTAATGCATGTCCATTCTGTGAGTGCACTTTTTGCACAATACATAGCAACACCAATAGAACTTGCACTCACAATCTTCGGTGATGACCCTCGGTATGGTCTGGAAGCCCCGGCCGCAGCACATGAGGACGCAGCCGTCCAATCCGTTGCTGTCCCGCTTACAGCGTCGGTTTCGCGTACCTAGCGAGCCGTATTTAGTGTTGTTCAGGCAGAAGTCTGGCGACTGTTTCAGATAAATGAGGTCCTTCTTGGTGGGTTTTTTCATGAACTTGTTGACCGGCTTTAACTTACGCTTCTTTCGACTCATTTTCACGTGACTGGCACCGTCATAACGCTTGAAGAGGTATGAACCGGTCGACCGGAAGTTTTCCATGTTACGCCAACAGATCCGCGCTGAACATGAACCGGACACACCGTGGCACTTGCAAACACGTTTGATGTTTGCTTTAACAGCCTGTGAGGAAGAGAGCGAATGATAAAAAAGAGAAAGAAATACTTTTAGAAATAGCTTTTAAAAAATATAAGAAATAAACAAGGACAAAAAAAAAAACCCAGGAAAAATGGGGTTCAAATTTACATATTGTTTATTTGTATATGTTTAAAACATTGGAGAAACACATCTTTAGATTGATTTCAAAATAGCCATTAAAAAATAAAGAAAGGAAACGAAATATAAATGCGAAATAAATCTAGAGATTGCTTCCAAATAAGGATTAGAAAAAAAAATTCTAAGAAAATAGGTGTTTCATTTAGAAATTGCTCTCAAAATAACGATCGTAAAAATACAAAGAAGATAGTTTAATATAAAGATTGCTTCCAAAATAACGGCTACAAAAGATATCAAGAAAATTGGAATTGAATTTAGATATTGCTTTCAAGATTACAATTGCAACGTGGAAAATGTGTACCGTACACTGGGGTAATTGCGCCAAGTCCGGGGTAAAAGTGCTCTTTTGGCAGCCACGCATATAAAGAGAACTTTTCTTTTTAGTTGGAATTACCTCCGGATTTGACGCAATTATCCCAAAGTATGGTATATTTACGAGTTGCTATTGAAATAACGATGTAAGAAAGCAAAGAAAAGTAGGTGTTAAATTTAGAGATTACTAACAAACTAAAGACGCAAACAAAATATGCGTTAAATTTATAAGTAGGGTTAGGACAACAGCATATATATATATATATATATATATATATATAAATATATAATACACATATATACATATATGTGTGTGTATGTGTGTGTGTGTTTGTTTGTACATGTCTGCAACATGTAAGATTACTCAGTTGTAAAGGAGATATTAGTTGTAGTATTAGTGGTTTTAATGATGAGGATGAAGAAGGGAAATAGGAGAGGATGGTGTTGGTTATGATGATGGGTACTTCAGCTAGTCTATAATAAACCTACACAGAACTCAAATGCTATTACAGAGTAAGCAAAGCGAATAGAAATGGCAGGTGCACTTGGGGCAACTACCTACGAACAAATAGTTGCGAAAATTGATTTGAAAATTAATGCAGGCGGACATACCAACGGAACAAACGATAGACGCTCTCATAAACAACCGCTGACACAGTTTGGAAAGCGAAGAAAAAAGTGCAAGATTTATGGTAGCTTTTTGAAAGATAATTGAATGCGATAGACTCAAGTGTAAAACAAGGCTCGGCTGACCTCCGACACCCACAACCTGTATAAATGATTCAATAGTTTGGTGTGTCTTTTGTATGTGAAAATCTTTGTAATGTTTTATGGACTCTTATTCATACTTACGCACATAATCTAGAATTCAGAAACTTTGGTAGACTAGTATATGTACATATGTATGGTATATGCAAACACACACACACACACACACACACACACACACACATATATATATATATACATAGTTATATTTTTTGAAAAAAAGAATTTCAGCAGTGCTCTATTTTAAGAAAATATTTTCAAAATGAGAGCGTAATATTTATATTTTCTCTAAAATTCTGAATATATATATATATATATATATATATATATATATATATATATATATATATATATATATATATATATATAGTGTGGGGGTGCCTAGGTGCAAAATACGCTAAAATATGATATTTTACTTTGTGCAAATTTTGTATATATTATTATAGAGTCGTGATTTCAAGACTAATAAAGAAGTATTTAGTTGCCATCAGCTAGAATCGAAACCATAAACTGTAGCATTCAAAGCTGCTGATGTTACTATTGTTCCAACGTGACACACACACACACACACACACACACACACATATATATATATATATATATATATATATATATATATAAAAGAAATTTGGTGTGTTTGAGTTTGTTCCCTATGGACTAGTAAACGGCTGGTCGATTTTCATGAAATTTTACACGGAGGTACTTTATGTGGCTGTCAGTGTTCTTAGATAGGTTTTGTATTGGAAATGTCTCCAATAAATATAGATAACTGAAATAATCAGATAAAGGAAGGAACACGCGATTTTGACCAAAGTTAACACCTTACATAACATAACATCACAAGTGCATTTGGGAAGTTTTCATGATCACACAAGCCGAAAAGCTCGACGAATAAAATCAACAGTAGGTTGACAGGGGCGCGTTCTAAATGAATGTTTCCGTTTAAAGCCCAATTGACGCATGGTATTTGACTTTAATCTTTAATTTGATTTTAATCTTTAATTCAAACCATTATATATAAAAATAATTTTATAAAATCACCAGTAGGTTCTCTACAGTGCAATGTAGACTAGAATATACTGTCGACTATGTCACTTCGGGAAGGCATGTGACGCTTTCTCCTGGTGCACCGCGGTGGGTCGCTAACTTTAGCAGGCAATCGATTTGATGTAGAAATGGGCGATTTCATTGATTTTAATGACAGTAAAACGGTATGAGTTTGAAATATTGGTTGACCATCATTTAATCCCGGGCGATGTCTAGTCTCTATAATAGTATATATATCTTATGTAGGGGGTTGAAATTTTAGCCGTATTTTCGCATCGCGAAAAACTAGCTCTGCTAGAAAGCTCCGGCCAGTGTCACACGAAAATATTCCCCCTTTTTATCGTCCGGCAAATTTGGCTTCATCACGAAGTATAATAATTAAAAAAAAAACTAAATAATTTTACTTTTTATAATTTATACAAGTTTTGTATTCACACTTATTGAAAACTTCAAATTCACTTTGTTTTTGTTTTTTGAAAAGGAAAACACTTAAAAAACAACAACTAAAACTTATTTAGAAAAAGTGGCCTTTGCTTACTCGTAAAATTAAAAACGTGATTAGTCTTATGGATAAGTTTTGTTTTTCTTAAGTCGCACCTATCAAGGATAAAACACACTCGTGGATAAGCTTTGTTTTCCTAAAACAAAATGAGAAAAACACACTACAACTCATACAGAAAGAGCACACATGGTTTACTCCTAGGTATTTGTTAATTTTTTCTTCTAATCAGTCGCAACTTCTCAAGGTTAAAACACACCCAAGATTTAGGGAGGTTTTAGTTTCACTAAACAAGTAGTCTTTTCTTGATTATCCCTATAAATTTACGATAGGATCTCCGGATTTTGTGTAAATAAATGACCTAGGAGGTCTGTACATACTAATAGAGATGTATAAAAAAAATAGCAGGCTTAAGGAGTAAATATCGCGCGGCTTTCATACTCCTTTGCCTATTAACCAGGCGCAGAGGTACGAGCACAGGGACTCGACAGGAACACCCAGGGGTCGATCTAGTTTCCTGACTAGGGCAATGAACGCCGTTTCTTGCTCCCGTTGGATCCCATCCCCTAAAACCAGGCATTTGGGAATGCTTGAGTACCATTTATGCCAATGCAATTGGATTGGGTTGACTTTTGTCTGATGGCTTGAGGTTACCGGATTGACAGTTTCCGACTGATAGTACAGAAGCCCTAACTCTTTGGTAGAGCTTCGCGTGGCTGCTCAATCATCAGCTGTATAATACCGGGGTGGTTGTAGTGGCATGTCTCCAATAGAAAGAGAACCTGCACCCATTACTGGTAGGCTTTCCCGAGGTCACAATCCTGCAGATGAGGAGGCGGTCGATAGTCTATTTGTGTTGCATGCTTGGTATTCTACATAACTATTTTGTCCAGCACCTCTCACCCTAAAACCGAAACTTTTAAATAAAATAAAATGTCAGTGCAATCAAAAATTACGATTAAACTTGGTTTAAACTAAAACAAAACCAATCGAGACTTCTATTCATGAATATTCGCGGGCTTAGAACGAATTTAGATGATGTTGAACAATTGCTTCTAGCAATATCTTAGCGCTAAGAGAAACACAGCATAGATACAACACTCTCCCTCGATACTAGCGCACAAGTACATGTATCTGGGGACTTCAATGCCCATCACAGTAATTGGCTTGGATTCTCTACTTACTCAGGCGCATCTAGTAGCATAACATATGGCTTCTCTATATCTCATTCCCTATCACAGACAACTACGTTTCTGACCCGTTTTCCAGATTTAACCGCCATACTTCCAGTACAAACAGGCAAAGGTTTATAGGAGCTAGAATAATTGTAAGGAGGAAATAGCAACAGTTAAGAGAGAACATACCGAAACCAACAGAAGCATCGAAGCACAGAAATTAGGAACCCGTGATTTCTGCGAAATCTACAACGGTGTAGTAAATAATGGGCAATCAATAATTCTCCCAATATTCAACAATCATGAGGTTGTTTTCACTGCGGCCGAGAATGCTAGCATGCTTGCCAGTTGGTTTTCTCAAAAACTCCTCATAGGATCCAGCAAACCACTCCCTTGCGGACAGAAGCCACACTAGATGATCTAAAAATTACCCCTTCTCAGGTGCATGATATCATAAAAAAACTAAAAAAAAATTGGCGGAGGAGTTTGGTAGAGTTTTCAGGTCTCAAATCGTTGAACTTTGACCCCCCCCCCTCTTTGATTTTCATGCATAAAATATATTTCACAGTATACAAAGATTATTTGATACTGGAGCTATAGATAATCGTACCCTATTTCCAAAAGAGGGGAGATATAACATATGAGAAATATTTGGAATAAAGTCTCTCTTGCTGGTATTTCAGATCATTTGAAATCATAGCAACAAGTTATAGTCTCCCCTCCAGACAGGCTAGAGGTTTGGGATATATATATATATATATATATATATATATATATATATATATATATATATATATATATATATATATAGTAGCTTCTTTCAGTCTTGACAACTATGGGTACCCATTGTGTACATGCGCGTGGAATTTTTGTAGCAAGAGTTGTGCAGTCACCAACCACGCCTCACCTGAATCGGCGTTCTTGAATACCAGTGGCAATTCGAGATTCAATTTGGCTGAAAACAATGCCCGGATAAGCGGAGAGAGCCTAGAATTCCCAAATGGTCATCCATCTGGTACTAGTCAGTATATACATATACATATATATATATATATATATATATATATATATATATATATATATATATATATATATATATATATATACATATATATATGTGTGTGTGTGTGTGTGTGTGTGTGTGTGTACTTAGTTATAGTTTTTAGAAAAAAAGGATTCCAGCGGAGTGCTTTATTAAAAAATCCGAAAATAAGAATTTATTATTTATATTTTTATTTACAGACAGCTTAGATGAGATAAGTCATCGGTACCGTCAGTTTCAATCCTGATAATAGGGCACTGTTCTAGATACCCATATTAAGCTCTCTTCAGCCGATATTCATCCGTTTTATAATCAAAATTGGAAACATACATTACAAGATCTCGTTCAAATCTCGTTTTTTGAAACAAACTTTAGCAAAAGAATATCAAGTTTTTTTTTTCGACTGCCAAAGTATTCGAACAGGCAGAGCCATATTATAACGATGCAGTCCATAAAAGTTGATTTAGCGAGAACATAAAATTCCAAAAGACTCATAATCAACAAGAAAAAATAAAAAATAAAAACAGAAATAGAAGCGAAATATAATTTGGTTTTTACCCCCGTTCTAACTTATTACTAAAACTAAAGTAGGGCATTTTTTTCCTAAGACTTCTGGATAAACATTTCCCACAAACACATAAAATCTTTAATAGGAACACTGTGAAAGTAATTTAGTCGAAAACACCATCGATTAAGTCCATCATCTCTAGAGAACCAAAAAAGATAATAAACGCAGGCTGTTCTTGCAGATCCAAAAATGAGTGCCCACTTGAATGCAACTGTAAGGCTGAATTTCTTTTATACGAAGCTACCATTACTGACTAATCTACAAACAAACATGAAATTTACATTGGAATGACACAAGGTTCGTTTAAACAAAGAACATTTTTACATATAAGCTCATCTAGAGCAAAAAACAAGTAGTAACAAAGCCTTAGCAACCCACGTGTGGGAGCTTAAATAAAAGTTGAACAGAAACCCTCATACTTTCCAGAATTGAAACAATGCTCACTTTGCAATGCTGAGAAATTACCAAATTCTACGGTTAATTTATGACCCAGGAAAAAGATGTGCGGAGCAAATGCCTGAAATTTTGTATACACAGAAGGCGAGCACTCGTAAACTGGGACGGTGAAATAAAACGAAACCTGAATTCAAAAAAAAATATTTTTTTATTTATATATATGTTATATTTCATTTTTAATTTAGTTAATTTTTATTTAATTTTTCTATTTATATTTACATTTATTTTGTTTTATTATATTTTATTTTAATTTTATTAAATTTTAATTTTATTTTTATTTTATCTAAAAATTATCATATTGAAAAGCTAAAAATAAAGAGGAATATAATCATAAAGTTTTAGTATAATTTACTATTAATAAGGCTAGATGAAAACAATGACTACATTTACATTTTCAATATAATTTTAACATGCATTTTTTAAAAATATATTTTAATTTTGATGTTTGAATTGATTTGAAATGTTAAATTAAAGTTGGTTTTAATTTTAATTTTAAATTTGGAGGTAATATAAAAAAAATTAATTAAAATTGGTGTATAATTGGTTTTTAAATTTAATGAATTTGTCCAATCTGATAAATAAGTTTGTAGAATAAAATTTCGAAGAAAATCTAATATAATTAAAATATTGGTACGAGCTTTGTTGACTAATCTGTTTCTATGCGGTGTCTTATTTTGCATACCAATCGTCCACTCTCTTTAATTGTTCACAAAATTTACAAATAGCATTAACGACGAACAAATGCAAATTGGCTTTGCTTTAAAAGAAAAGCAAATCTCGTCGCTCAGTTTTCAGTAAATTACAAGGAAACATTTTAATTATATTAGAATAAAAATATTTTAGAAAATATTTGGAAATATACACTTGCAATATAGGCCCCCTTATTTGAACATTTATAAAAAGCGTTAAGCATCTAATCAAATAATTAGAAATTTCTCGGTACTTATATTCGAATCAGGAATTAGAATAGAATCTGTAATTGTATCGGTTTTTTCAGGATATTTAAGGAAATTTACATTTTACCCGTATTAAGTAAGACCGGTAAAGAAATATAGACATCTATAATATAAATCTCACATGTCTGTTTAAATGCATGTATGTATGTATGTATGTATGTATGTATGTATGTGTTGTAGACCCGTGCTAGGGGTCACAAATGAAAGAAAACACAAGTAGTGTAAAGTGTATAAAATATAATATGTATTTATCATAAAGAATACACGAGCCACTAAAATGGTATAAGAGAAACGTGTTCGTAGCATGCGGTTAAACATGGTATGAATGTCTCCCTTTAGTCTCTGAAACCAGTGGTATTCATAGGACTGGTTGAATTCACTAAGCATTCAAATAGGGGTGATTTGTACCCCACAACAGTATGTATGTCTGTATGTATGTATGTATGTATGTATGTATGTCTGCCTAAAACTTTCGACAGACGCGTCGAAACGTGACAAAACCGGCATCGTTTTAAACTTCGAACTTTTTGACGACAAATATCGAAGAATTGGCCAAAAACATTAATTTCTACACCTTCAACGGGGCAGTTTTCTAAAAGGAGGGGTTGCTTTTTTCGATTGACTAGCCTTAATTTTGACGTTCGTCACTTTCGGTTTTACGATGGGTGCAAGAGCAAAGATGTCACGTTTTTTTTTTTTTTTACGTTCTTTTCCTTCTTAGCGATACAGTTTCGAGCCTGCCTTCCTACTACCATATTTATTCTAATTTTTGCTCAATACACACCTTCAAACATCTGGGCAACGCCGGACACCCACGCTAATATAGTATATAATACATATAGAAGAAGAATAAAACGAAATAATAATAATAATAATAATAATAATAATACTAATAATAATAATAATAATAATAATAATAACAGAAATTAACATACAAAGAGGCATCTTCCAAGGAGACTCACTATCACCACTACTATTCATCATAGCCATGATGCCCTTGAACAGTATTCTGAGAAAGTGCCAAGCCGGATACAAGTTCTCCAATACAGAAGAAAAAATGAACCACCTGATGTACATGGACGATCTGAAACCTTTTTGCAAGAACCGAAAAGGAGCTAGAGACACTAATTAACACTACCAGGATCTTCAGCCAAGATATCCAAATGGAATTTGTAATGGAAAAGTGCGCACAACTAGTTATAAGAAAGGGAAAACTGGAAACGACAGAAGGCATAGAACTACCCAACCAAACAAAACTGAGAGTCCTAGGGGAACAAGACGACTATAAATACTGGAATTCTGGAAGCGGACACCATCAGAGAAACAGAAATGAAAGAGAAAATTGGAAAGGAATACCTCAGGAGAACAAGAAAACTCCTGGAAACGAAATTATAAAGCAGAAACCTAATAAAAGGTATAAATACATGAGCAGTATCACTAGTAAGATACTCTGGACCGTTTATAGGGTAGACAAAAGAAGAACTGAGACAACTCGACCAGAAAACCAGGAAACTCATGACCACGCATAATGCACTACACCCAAAGGACGATATTAACAGACTCTACGTGAGAAGGAAAAGCGGCGGGATAGGACTGATCTGCACAGAAGACTGTGTGAAGGACACGAAAAAAGAACTAGAAAAATACATAATACAAAATTCTGAAAGGATAATTATGGCAGCGAGAGACACTGAAAAAAACAACAAAACAGAAAACAGAGAGACAAACGACAAAACGAGAAAAGAGAAATGGGAAGAGAAACAACTCCACGGAAGATTCATAAGAATGACAAAAGATGAGAATAACGAAAACATCTGGATACAGATGCGAAAAGGATATATAAACCGAGAAACTGAATCTCTAATAACTGTAGCACAAGATAACTCGATAAGAACTGGCCATATCAAAGCAAGGATCGATAAAACACACGAAAACAGCAAATGCAGACTATATGGACAAAGAGACGAAACGATAAACCATATAGTAAGCGAATGCAGCAAACTGGCCCAAAAGGAATACAGAAACAGGCGTGACCAAGTGGGGAGTGCTGTGCACTGGGAATTGTGCAAACGACTGCATTTTGAGCGTACAGACAAATGGTGCAAGCATAAACCCGCAACAGCACTAAGAATTTTTTTAAAATTCAATATATAACATTATATAATCAATTTTTAATGCTGCAATATTTTAAGTTATAAATTTATTATTGATTGGCCAAGTAAAGAATTTCATGGATAAGGACCTTTGTGTGTCTATAGAGACAATAAGTACACGGTTTAATGTCTGCGTGAACTGTACACATGATTATTCGCAAGAATCTGAAGATGCGAAAGATTTGTGTGAAGTTTGCTTAGAGAAAATCACAGACTATTTGAGTTCTATTATTGAACAGCTAGGAAAAGTTAAACCTACCCTCGAAATATCGAAAATGATGGGAAGGTATCATCAAACTGTGAAAAACTTTGTCAAGGATCTTACAAATGTACATAAAAGAGCTGATGAAGGTAAATCTATAGTTGTTTCACGCCGTTCTCTACTCCAAATTAAACGTGAAGTTGTTAAGAACCCTGGGCAGACAAGTTGAGAAGTCTTTGACCAAACCGGATTGAAGAATGTCTCAAAAAGTACTCGATGTCGTCGTTTGAAAGAAGTGGCAAAGTCTGTTAAGCAGTGACAAAGCTTCCATTAAAGCAACATCACATACAAAACCGATTGAAATGGGCAGAGGACAGCATCAAAACGGATTTTTCCAAAGTTTTGTTCACGGATGAAGTGCATGTCACTCTTGATGTCCCATATGGCTGGAGCAAGGGATTGGTCCTAGATGGACGGCATCGTCATCAGCGTTTAAAGCGTCAACATGGTGGTGGTGGGATAATGATTTAGGCTGGGGTTATCGGAGGTACTTTAGTGGACCAATGGAGAGTCCCCGAAGGCGTAAAAATGACGTCAAATGCTTACGTAGCACTTCTGAGGGAGCACTTTGAACCATGGCTGAAGAAACAAAGGTTGACGTTTAGAAGAACCATTATTTTTATGCATGATAATGCTCCCTCGCATGCAGCAAACAAAAGCAAAGAGTATTTTCCCCAACTGGGGTTCTCTGGACGACGGAAGATGGAGTGGCATTCAAATTCACAAGGTTTGAACCCAACTGAGAAGCTTTGGAGTATAATGCTAGCTTAAGAGCAAAGATGAGTTGTGGGATGAGTCGTGGGATGTTCTCCAAGAGGTATCGCAAGGAATAACTGCTGACGAAATCATAAATTTGACTATTTCTGTGAACCAACGTCTTTTACAAGTCATTCATAAAAAAGGATCGCACATGCCCTACTAATTATGTCAACGTAGAAATTGCTATGCAGTTATTGTGTTCTAAGGATTTATCCTAGTTCATTTAATGTTTGAATATTATTTCAATAAATAAGTTATGGGTATATTGTGTTTTTTCTCAACCTCGTTAATAACTAGACACACTAAAATCAACAGATATTCATATCTTCTGACATAGTTTTGCTAATACTGCTTTAAATACTTTTATTTTTTAACTGGAGTAGCTGAATAGTATTGTAAGCACTTTTTTAAAGTTTCATGGATTTTTATTCACTCGTTCCATTAAATATTTAAAAAAAACATGAACGCGTTAATAATTTGATATGCTGTATATATATATATATATATATATATATATATATATATATATATATATATATATAAAGCTGGATGTGTGTGTGTGTGTGTGTGTGGTCACGAATAGGTTCCTATATGGTTGACTATTTAAAAAAAAACTGATTACATATAATGTTAGAAGATGTATCGAGACACAGGGATGGGTATGTTTGATCTGGCAGAACGGTTGTTCATTAAAATTGTGGGGTCTGCGTTCGCACCTGGTCCACAAAGTATGGAAATAAAAAATTTTAAAAATTAAAAAAAAAAAACGTTTACAAGTGTTTTTGATATAGATGTACATAATAATATTTTGATAAGTATGTTTTAACTTAAATAGGGATGGTATGATAAAATTGTGGGATATGCGTTCGCGCCTGGCCTCCATAGAATGAAAATAGGCACAAACTTTAATAAAGACTTTTCATATCTATCTGCGTAAGTATACTTTGATAATTATGTTTCAATTTGAAGAAATATGATATAATAAAATTATGGGGTGTTCGTTCGCGCCTGACCTCCATAGAATGGAAATATGTCACAAAGTTTAACAAGGTTTTTTAATATAGATCCACAGAATATTATGAGAAGTGTTTCAGTATGAACAGGTATGGTATAATAAATTATGGGGTTTATCTATTTTATTTTTACTTAGTGCTTGGATATATGGTTAAGGGGGAGTTTTAGTCATTTAGAACTGCTTTAAAGCTTCACTGCTCACTTATTCTTAGAGCAAATGTCAAACAATTATTACAGTCTATAGATCACCTACTCAGCTATATTGTAAAAAATATTTTTTTTTTTATTTTCGTTCAGTATGCAAAAGTTATTATGAATTTACTAGTGTTCAAAATCATTATTACAACGAAAGGAGGTGAACAACGTTTTCTCTGACTAGTTTCCATAGGAACCACGTCGCTTCAGCGACTACTGTTGCTACTAATTCACCGCTCTTGCGAAAAGAGAAGTAACAAGTGAAACAGAGAGAACGAAAGCAGACGAGTACCGTACAGTTTTACATATGTGTACGCGTATGTTATGTTTATGGGTGCGAAAAAAATAAGACTGAAATTAAACAAAGAACAAGTGAATTTACTGAAAGCCTGCAAAAATCCTGGATTGCAGTAGAACAAATGCGAGCATGAAACGTAATATGATTAAGCTTAAACATATAAAGTAAAGGAATCGTTGTTAAAACTAGAAAAGAAAAGGACAAGATATTCTAGTAAAATATATGATAAATTTATAGCTTAAACTATTGCAGCATTATGAATTTTCTTTTAAAATACAATTTAACTTTATATAATCAATTTTTAATGCTTCAATATTTTAAGTTATAAATTTATTATATCTTTAACTAGAATATCTTGTTCCTTTCTATTCCAGTTTTAACAACTAGTCCTTGACTTTTTATGTTTAAGCTTAAGCTTAAGGGAAGGGATAGATTATCTAAATTGACGATTAAAAAGGAATTTATTCACATTACATTTTAAAGTGGCCACGTTATAGTGAGTCGGGAAGCAGACACATGGCATTGTGATCCACAGAAATTTCGTCCAGATTTGGCCATAGATAGGGAGTGAGGAAAGTTGTTGGCAGCTGTTTCAGCTAGGCGAGTATTTGTTGCGAACATTTTAGGAATGGGATCACAGATTAGAGCTCAGTAGAGCACTTAACATAAAAGTATCGGTAGATCAGAGATAGACTCGCAACGTCTCTTCTGTGAGAGGAAATACGATGATGAAGAGGTCCTCACCCACTTAACTTCGAATACGATTCTGTACTCTGTCAATGCAGGAAAATGATGATATTAGGAGCTCCATCCAAGATGTGGCAAGAATACTCTATCTTCAGGAGTATTTGACTCTTGTACCGGTAGAGGATTTCGTCTCGAGTGAGATCCCAGTTTAAGAGATTCCCTTGATTGTAGATATATAGATATGAAGAAATACACTTATCTAACTTAATATATAATGTCGTTTGGGCGATCGGGTTTCGATCCTGGCTTGAGGTAATTGCACTGATGAGCTGCGAAACAATATTGTATGTGGATTACTATATATATATATATATATGTTACCGTTTTATCTACCTAGTTATACATGTTTCGTTTACAGAATCGCATCAACGATCTAGTAACTTCATCAGACTTTACTTTCTGTGAATTCTGGTGAAGTTACTGGATTGTTAATATAATTCGATAACCAAAACACGCGTAACTAAGCAGAGAAAACGGTAATAAAAAATGTATATTAGCTCTGCAATATTATTGAGCACTGTTTTCAGATTTTACTAATTACCATTTTCTCTCTCTCTCTCTCTCTCTCTCTCTCTCTATATATATATATATATATATATATATATATATATAACAATTAGTCGTTTTACTTTTACATGTTTAAATCTTAACCATATTACTTTTCATGCTCGCATTTTTCTATGTAATCCATGATTTTTCCAGGTTTGCTTTGAAATAAAATTTTCTCTCTTTTGGTTTTACTTTTTACCTGGGAATTATTAGCGACAGATCGAGACAGCGATGAATTATTAGCGACAGTTTTTTTTTTTTTTTTTTTTTAATATTCTGTTACGTTATTATCTTCCCAGCCAATTTGAAGTCGTGTAATAGATTTGTTTGCTATGATAATGAATAACCAATCAAAAAAATAAGCCGGCTCTCCGTTCCATACAGGTTCTAAGAATTTTTGAACACAAGTAGTTTTGTTATAACTTTTGTTTAACTGAACGAAAATTGAATTTTTGTTTTCAAAATATAGCTGAGAAAGTGACTCATGAACTGTAAAAATTGTTTGGAATTTGGTTGCAAAATGAGTGAGCGGTGAAGCGTTAAACCAGTTCTGAATGAGTAAAACTAACGCTTGAACATATATTCAAACACAGTAGTGTTTGAATGACATACATACATGTCTACATGTAATATTTTATACGCATAGAAATAGTACCCATGTAAGCGCGTTTCTTGCCAACTAGTAGTTATCAGTATTGCTTGACTTTTACAAGGATCGAACCCACAAATACATTATAGTTCTATTAGATATTACATCTTAGTATTAAATTTAGACAATAAATATTCGAACAAAATTCATAGTACTTCCTTATAGAATGAATATATGACGTGTGTGTGTATGTCTATGTGTAAGTGTATGTGTATGTGTGTGTATAAAAATGAATGAAAATATTCCTACCTTCCTCCCAGCTTCGTTATTCCAGAGGTTCATAAGACCGATCGGCAGTTCTTTCTTCTCCCCGGTGTCTACAAAATCCCGGGAGAATTTATTGCCGTAGCGGACGTTGTCCGAACAACCGCCCCACTCAAAGTCGTCGGTCGGTTCGTTGACCCTTATTTTCCGATCGCAACCGCAGTTATCAAGTTCACCCTTGGCACAACCCCGCGCCACACTGTACATGATACCTGCAGAGAAGATGGCATAAAGGTAGGCTGTTTCACGAGTATCTGAAAGATGAACAGAAAGAACAAAAGAGGATGAATAATAATCACATAAACGATGACAGTTTGAAAATTAATTAAAACATAAAAGCATTTGGAAGTTACACACACACACACACACACACACACACACACACACACACGCTAACGCGCGCGCGCGAACACACACACACATATATATATTAAATTTATTTATACAAACATTAATGGCTACATATGTGCATACATGTTTCTGTAATCACCCGCGTTGGGGGATTACGTCTTCAGGCCAAGAATTACCGTCGAAACTGATCTATCTATCTATCTATCTATCTATATATCTATCTATCTATCTATATATATATATATATATATATATATATATATATATATATAAATATGTTGAATATGAAAACTACTGGCTACACATATGCAAATATGTTTCAGTGACCACCCTGCTAGGGAAAATGACATCATCAGGCTAAGAATATCTCCGATAGCATCAGTCAAAAACATTACCTTTTTTATATTAAAACCAATCTATGGGATTATATCATTGCCAAGGGTAAAAGGGGTAACCAGATAAATTGATGTGGGATCTCCCAATATAATTTTATAGTTATGCTTTTTTAGTTAGCATTAAAACACCCGGCTCTACTTTTAGTGGTTATTTAAGGAATACGGATTTTAGAAGAATAAGTTTTATACCAATATATAAAGTCTAAAGATGCTTTGAATAAAAAAAATGTAAAAATAAAAATAAAGAATGCAGTTTAAATTCTCGGAAAAAAAATTAACTTTAACCTATCACAAACTTAACACCTACATAATCAGACTTCTAAAAAGTTTATAATTACAAAAGAGAATTCATTTATATAATGATGAGAAAAAGAAAAAAAAGCCTTGACTAAAATTATTAAATAGAAATAGACTTGTTTCTCAAGAGTCTTCAATTTTCCAAGAGAATTTAATTATATAAGGTTGAAAAGGGAAAACCTTAACTAAAATTTTGTAAATACAAAACGCGGATTATATATATATATATATATATATATATATATATATATATATATATATATATATATATATATATATATATATGTGTGTGTGTGTGTGTGTATGTGTGTGTGTGTGTGTGTGGTGTGTGTGTGTGTGTGTGATGGGATTATTCCAATATTTTGTAAATACAAAACGCGGATTATATATATATATGTGTGTGTGTGTGTGTGTGTGTGTGTGTGTGTGTGTGTGTGTGTGGTGTGTGTGTGTGATGGGATTATTCTAATATTTGTCACGATTCCGATACAATTGCCGATTCCGTGCTAAAATTCCGATTCTGATTCTTTATAAATCTCCAAATATATTACTATAGGATTATTATTTTCCATGATTTCCGTAAAAACACATGTTAGATATGCAAATATTTTCCTAAACGTAAAAAAGTGCACCTGTGGAGGATGAGCTTTCGATTTTAGCTTTACCGGTATTTTAAAACCAATAAATATTTATTATTTTATGATACCCCCAAATGTTCCGATTTTTTTTCGATTAACACGAATATATATATATATATATATATATATATATATATATATATATATATATATAACCTTGTCTGTCTGTGTGACGATAAGTCTCTACCAAACTTCTCCGGCAATTTTTGGTCTACAGGCTTAAAATATTATATATAGAGAGATTGGGTCTGGAGTAAATTCGATTTGATTTTAGCTCGTAGAAATAATAAGGAGTTAACATTAAAAAAAAAATTAATTTGGCATATGTAAGTCGACTAAACGTGTTACTTCTACGCATGCGCAACTATATTAAACAACGTTATTTTTGGTTTTGTATGCGTATAGATTCATGGTCAGACGTTAACGAATAAGGCTGGAGAACAATATGCTCTGGATTCTGTTCTGGCTGATGACATTCAAGTTATATTTTTCAAACTTTTGAAATCACTACTTCATATTGGGTATTTGCACCAAATATTGTCAAAGTAATGATATTTTGATGATCTATGTGTTTTTTGGACGCGAGGAATCGAATACTGCAATCAAACTTTCAATATCATTAAGCTTTATAGTGATATGATGACAATGATATGAACTAGTACTCCCTCAGTTAAGTTATTGATGGGCACTGAACAATTTCGCGGGCCTTTTACCGCGAGGAATTAACAATTGGTCCGGGGCAGTACCTAGGAGGAGGTCCACCCACCAATGTCCTCTTTGAGGTGGAGTAAGTTTGTTGCTTGGGGCACCCCAACCAGAGAATGCCGATGAGACTGACCAGGTAAATTTTAAAAGGTCAGACTTCTTCTCCTTTAGGGAACCTGGCGTGACTCTCACTACTTTCCGGTCATGTGACACATCTTCCTGGTATGTGAAGGAAGTAAATAACAGGGATACTAAGAGATGTTGTATATGTGTGTGTGTTTGGGAAAGAGAAAGAGAGGAGAGGAACAGAGAGGTATTTTTTATGATGCTCTCTCTTTTCCTGTTTATTTCTCTCAAAGAGTGAGAGGGAAGAGATACATGTACTTAACACACACACACACACACACACACACACACACACACACACACACACACACATATATATATGTCTGTGTTATATATATATATATATATATATATATATATATATATATATATAACAATTATTAATAAAAGAACCATTTAAGTATTTACCAATTCTTCCCTTTTCTCTTTCTCTTTCTTTTCCTTTACTTTTCCATTTCTGTTTTTTTTTTTTTTTTTGCATCCAAAATATTTTTTTTTAATTTGATCATTTGAAATTTAAGGTTTGAAAAGAAAACGAGATTTGCACGAGATCTTGTAACATATGTGTACATTTCCACTTTCGGTTATAAACAGATGAGATAGATCGGCGGAAGAGAGCTTAACATGGGGACCTAAAACAGTTCCCTATTATAAGGTTTGGAACCGACGGTGCTGATGACCTATCTTTCCTAAGCTTTCTGAATATATATATATATATATATATATATATATATATATATATAGAGAGAGAGAGAGAGAGAGAGAGAGAGAGAGAGAGAGAGAGAAAGAGAGAGGGGGTGTGTGATAGTGAGAGAGAGAGAGTTTAAAACATTCTATTTATAAATATATATAGTTTCAATATATTCATGAGAAGTAAGAAAGATACAAACGTCCCTGACTCATTCCATGATGAAATCATCAGGCTAAATGTATTTAGTCTTTCATACTTGAAGGAAAGGAGTGAGATAGATATGGCAAGAGAATGATAGAAAGGAAAAGGGAGATAGTTTAAAGGATCTCTCTCTTTTTTCCTTTTCTCTCTCAATTAAACAGAGAGGGATAGAAAGAGTTAAGCTCGCGGTTTGTTTGTTTACAAACAGGCGGTGTGAGCACTGTAAAAGTGGTGGACGGATGTTTGTTTAAATAGACATTCGGACAGATTATTTGCGGGCATAACTTCTGTGGTCGAGTGTGAGAACTGCTGACTGTCAACACGACGGTTTTTGGGAGAGGTGCTAGTCTAGCGGCACTGATGAGTTGTGATACAACGAAACAGGACTGTATGTCGATGACTATATATATATATATATATATATATATATATATATATATATATATATATTAAATGAATTACAAAAATCTATATTCCAAATTTCATGATGTTGACCATCTTACAATTTATTCCTTTAATTCATTTGTCACTTACACCTCTTGATACTATCCGTTTCGTAGCACAAAATCAATCACTTAATTATTATATCAATCAGTGAATCTATTTAGCCCTTAACTCATCAGTAGAAATAGCAACAATCAATCCATCAAGAATTGTAAGTGTCAACTGAATTAAAGGAATAAATTGTAAAATGATTAACATCATGAAATTTGGAATATAGATTTTTGTCATTCATTCATTAAATGCTCTGTCATTACATTGAGCTTCTTAAATAAGGATTGGTATATATAAAAAGGAAATATAAGTGAATAAATAGTATTTCCACGTGTGTGTGTGTGTGTGTGTGTGTGTGTGTGTGTGTAGAGAGAGAGAGAAAGAGAGAAAGAGAGAGAACGAGAAAGAGAAAGAAAGAGATAGTATAAAACTATTCTATATAAAAATACAATAGAGCTAGAACTAGTCGTTCGCATTTCATTCTCCAACGAAATCATCAGGCTAAATGCAATTAGCCTTTCATACTAGTAATAATCTATTTCTCTACAGAGAGATTGTGCGCATTGAGAAAAAAAAACGAAAGAAATAAAGACCGAGAGAGAAACAGAAAGAAAGAGAGTTTGAAAGGGAGAAAGAAAGGGAGCGAGTGAGAAAGCAGGAAATTAGACCATTAAACGTGGTATATAGACGCCTTGCGGACAGATGGTTTCCCGCGAGAAGTGGACGGAACACTACACACGATACCTTCTTTTCTTGTCTGACCCTTTCCGCCCCTACCTCATTCCCACACTACATTGCCTACCACCTCCAATCAGTGGTGACGACAGACTGCGCACTAAGCTAACACGCCCTCTAGCGGCTGGTCGCTTCAGACATCGAGAAAATTAGAAAATAAATCGAATAGTTTTCGGCGATTTGATATGTTTGTTAGTCTCTTAACGGATTGCGTCCATTGCCGTGAGTAAACAAAACACAAGATGAAACAAGTGCTTCTTTTCTCCCCCTCCAAACCCTTTTAGTCGTTTGTTTTACTGTTTTTATCAAGAAAAATAGAAATGTACTTATTTCTGAGCAGTAAATGGAATATATATATATATATATATATATATATATATATATATATATATATATACATATATATACATATATATATTATATATATACATTATATATATATTATATATATATATATACATATATATATATATATGCGCTTATATTTATATAAGTATATATATGCGTGGGCGGTGTACATGTGTTTATTTGGAGAGAAGAGTATCAAAGGGGGAATATTATTGGTCAGTGGTATTTTTGTAGAGTAGATAAATAAAAAATAATATGATAGACTGACATGGTACGTAGGTAGAGAAATTAATTAGTGCATATAAATATATATATATATATATGTGTGTGTGTGTGTGGTATATATATATATATATATATATATATATATATATATATATATATATATATACTGGTCGGGTGGTCGTGTATTGCCTGGTCGTAAAATACGCTTAAATATATTTTACTAACAGATGAATAAATAAATTAATTAAAATAAAACAGATGAATAAGTAAATTAATTTAAATTAAACCGATGAATAAATAAATTAATTAAAATTAAACAGATGAATAAATAAATTAATTAAAATTAAACAGATGAATAAATAAATTAATTAAAATTAAACAGATGAATAAATAAATTAATTAAAATTAAACAGATGAATAAATAAATTAATTAAAATTAAACAGATGAATACATACATTAATTAAAATAAAACAGATGAATAAATAAATTAATTAAAATAAAACAGATGAATAAATAAATTAATTAAAATTAAGCAGATGAATAAATAAATTAAAATGCTGATAGTAATATAAACAGAAACCCATTCATAAACCCTTTTCTGCTTCACAGCGGTTCCGTTTCCTCATCCCCTTACGATATTTTAATATTTCTTTCTTTTTTAAGGACATACTTCGGCCCCTTTTCTTTTGGAAAAAAAGATGAGATTCTCGAAATATTAAGGTCTCCACTATCACTGTTATATTAAACAGTAAGTTCATATTTACTGATTTGTATTATGATTATCCTGAAAAATAAATGGATATACAAAGTTTTAAAAAATATTCAAAAACAATAAGACCTTTCATTTGTCCACTTTGTTCATATGTCCAGCCAATACAACAACCAGTTTCCTGCATTGCTTTAGCCTTCATGTACTCTTCCTTATATATTTCGGAGTTAAACTCCATCCTCAGTATGTGTTTTTTCTTTTTTTCTCTTCTTTCTTGCCATGTTGTAAATTGGAGAAATATATATATATATATATATATATATATATATATATATATATATATATATATATATATATACATGCTTCTCAAGCAGGATGTACTTTGAAAAAATGGAAACTGGCACACACAGTGAATATATATATATATATATATATATATATATATATATACTAGCATGCCTCATAAATATTATATTTTGATTAATACAGAAATTGAGATATGTGCAGGCGAGTATTATGTTTTTTTCCAAATCGTTCACTTCTTATAAGTAAAAAAAAATACTCAAGTTGAGATCGAAACCAAAACCTCAAATATGCTAACCTCTACACTAGCGTCGCACGGCCTTTAAAGGGTGATTTCAAATTTATTTCTAATATAAATAATATGTTATGTTAACAATTCACGCATGTGCATTCGTCAAACAGTTAACAAACAAATGAATATGTGATTACTCCCACGTAACACTTTTTCAATTTGACTCCTTAGCAGCTATTTTTCCAGATGAATACGGATGAAAAACTTTTCCACGTGTCCGACTATCCTATATACCAACTTTCAAGTGTGCAGATAAAAAATTTGCTGAGTGTGTAAGTTGAGACGTGTCCTCACACACACACACGCATTCGCACTTTAAAATTTAAAACAAGAAAGAAAGCAATTCATATTATTTGGATGTCTTATCTCGAGTGTTATATTCACAAAGTTTCGGTGGATGTAACCTTCGAATTTTTTATGGTATATCTTGTCGAACTCGCAAGAAACCTTGGCGTAGTAGATAAATTATTTGGTAAAATTCAGTTGTAAATTATACTGTTCTGGGGGTTGAAGTTTCAATCCCATTGCAGGCGACATTTGAAATATACTTGCAAATCACTTAGGACTTCTACCTAGTCATGGCTGCCGGCGAATGCTACCTCAGTGGATTTAATGAAAGCTGCGGTTGGAAATTCCGTGTAGATTCCTAAGTTCAACAGAATGATTCCAGAGTTTGATTAGATACGCCTGAAGAAGGTCGGAGGTCGCATCGACCTAAACATCCATAGAAACAAACATAAACGTGTATTTATTTACATGTGTGCATATGTTTATTTAAGTCTAAAATACAAACGTATATACATAGTATATATATATATTTATATGAATAAACGCATATATATATACACACATATATATTGATATCCATATATATATATATATATATATATATATATATATATATATATATATATACGCACATATATATATGCATGCAGTATATATCTATCAATATATATATATATATATATATATATATATATATATATATATATATATATATATGGTCATGCATGTCTGTCTACGTTCGTGTGTGTATATATAAGAGAAAACTGGATGAAGAAATTGCTGTCAACGGGGAAAGGGTCATCCTTGCTTTCGTTATAAGTAAAGGCTTAAGGCACCCTTCTAGATCATTAGATACCTTATTACGGGCGATGACAGCTCGTTTTCACCAAGGGTTAGCGCCTTGAACCTAGTTCCACCCTTTTACCTTTTTCCTCCACCGGCATTGGAACTTCGCTCACTCTGTAGATGTTTAAACCTTGTGGAATTGTCGCGGTGAAGAGCGGAAGAACGCATCAAAGTTCCACTAAATTCAGAATGTACGTGACAGTATCGCAATTAGAAATATTTTGAGCAAAATCTTCAGACTGTGTTGTTCATCATGAGACAAGTTAGATTATAGGAAGTTAATTCGTAGAATGAAATTAATTATTGTATGTATATAAAACTCGGTGAATCTTACTTGTTTGCAATTAAATTGTTTATATGACATGGGGAAAAAAGGGAAAATAAGACCGTTGAGCAGAAACAAAGAGGGGATATTATTTGTACTTTCAGTAGAAAAATAAATATGTAAGTGTGAATAAATAATGGCCCAAATAAAAATAGCAATTTACTTCATACTAGCGGCAGGACCGTAAGAGAAAGAATGCAATAAAAAGAAGTAAATAAACAAATAAATGATGTAAATAAAGAATACAAAATCTTAGTGCAAAAGACCGTGAGCAGGACTAAGCTCCTACCTATATATATATATATATATATATATATATATATATATATATATATATATATATATATATATATATGTATATATATATATATATATACATATATATATCCACCCTTGAGATATTCAAACAAATGAACTCAACGAGGTTGTTAGATAGTGCTCGATGACAAGAGCAAAACATTTTTTTATTTATTCGAAGGTAAACAGTTACATGTGGTCTCTACAAACAGCTATCTGTTTCAGTCAAGTAGACTTCATCAGGGGGCGTTTAACCATTCGACGCTAAAGAAAAATATGTATGTTTTCTTAGCGTCAAATGGTTCAGGGTCGCCTGATCAAGTCTCACCGACTGAAACAGATAACTGTTTACAGTGACCAAATGTATCCGTTTACCTTCGAATAAATAAAATATTTGTTGATTCTCATTCATATATATATATATATATATATATATATATATATATATATATATATATATATATATATATATATATAAGGGGTTACCAGATTGGTCAATTGGAAAATTATTCCCAACAAGCATTTAGGTAAAAATTAACTTTCATATAAATACTTGAATTCATTCAAGAAATTATCGCTAACAAATAAAAACATCTACATAAAAACGCGATACATTTAGTAGTCAGGCGAGGCAGCCGCGTGGTAGAGGTTTAGGCTTCTTATCATGGAGTCCCGATTTTGAGTCTCGCTAGATTCAGCCACTCTGATGAGTCGTAGACGACGAAACACGTGTCAGTGGATAATTATATTTTAAAAATAATATATATGCCGCTCCCCATTAAGGGGGTACCAGATTGGTCAATGGGAAAATTATTCCCAACAAGCATTTAGGTAAAAATGCACTTTCGTATAAATACTTGAATTCATTCAAGAAAGTATCGCTAACAAAAACAAATAAAAACATATATATATATATATATATATATATATATATATATATATATATATATATATTGTGAGAAATTAATCTCACAAACTTAATACTCCCTAGCAGAGGCAAAAATAATTCCACAATTACAAAACCATACCTTTAAAATCAAATTTTATTCAGTTATAGCATCAAAGAAAGGTTATTGGTCCAGGTACAGTCCTTGCAAAACGGTGGGTCAGTTTTTCCTCCCAAATTGGGAGTCAATATTTAACTCCCTTTGTTTATGTGGTAGCGTGGTTTTCCTGCAAAAAGGATCCATGATAATTCATGGTGCTCTCGGCAAGAGTTCTGGTGCCTTTAAGTAGGCCTAAATCGAGTCTCTTGGGACTTTAATTGAATTGAGAAAAGTTCAAACATTTGGGTGATATAAACATGGTGAAAATGTTGAAATGATGCCATCCTCTAATTGGGATATTTTCGGCACAATAAAAAGGTGCCTCTGATTGTAGAGATTTCAAGTCCTTTTTCACCAAACATTTAGGCGATATAAACATAAAGAAATAGTTACGGCTCCATTCTCGATAAAGCATTCTTCTTGGAGCCGACTTTTGACGAGTCTCGCTCTTGCTGGAGGGTTTCGTAAACTGAAAAACAAATGAATGCTTACAAAAAAGGCGCCAAATTAACCAATAACACGCTACCTACAAGAAACGTGCATAGGTATCTTGAAACATGAAAATGTCATTGTAACTGGAATTGCTCACAGATTATATATATATATATATATATATATATATATATATATATATATATATATATATATATATATATATATATATATTAAAAGTACCCGTTGTTGATTGGGTTAAAAAACAGCCTACAGAAAATGGACTCTGATTTATGAAAGTATGATAGGTTATGAAAAGGAAGGGTTGTGAATTTGGGTTGAATTTGGGGGTATCAAAACCAAAGCAAAATATGATGAAATAAAAATAAAATAGATAAACGCCATAATTTATTATACCATACCTGTTCACACTGAAACACTTATCATAATATTCTGTGGATCTATATTAAAAAAACCTTGTTAAACTTTGTGACACATATTTGTGGCAGGTGCGAACGAACACCCCATAATTTTATTATACCATATTTCTTCAAACTGAAACATAATTATCAAAGTATACTTACGCAGATAGATATGAAAAGTCTTTATTAAAGTTTGTGCCTATTTCCATTCTATGGAGGCCAGGCGCGAACGCAGACCCCACAATTTAATTATACCATCCCTATTTAAGTTAAAACATACTTATCAAAATATTCTTATGTACATCTATATAAAAAACACTTGTAAACGTTTTTTAATTTTTTCATTTTTTATTTCCATACATTGTGGACCAGGCACGAACGCAGACCCCACAATTTTTTCTGCCAGATCAAACATACCCATTCCTAGGTCTCGATACATCTTCTATCATTATATGTAATCAGTTTTTTAAAATAGTCAACCATATAGGAGCCTATTCGTGACCACACACACAAACACACACACACACACACACACACACAAACACACACACACACACACACACACACACACACACACACACAGCTTTATATTATATTATATATATATATATATATACATATATGTCGTGTACAACAGAGCCTCGGGATATGGTGGTCCACGGATACGGTTTTTCAGGTTACGAGATGGAATACGGTGTTTTTCTGACCTCTGGTTACGGTATTTGTCCTGCCTTACAGTGTTATTAATAATGTTATTTGATTATAAACATGTGTATTATATACTGTACTGTATTTTGTTACTAATTTTTAATGCCGTATACCGGCGTTCTATTGTATATATATATATATATATATATATACCGTACTTTGGGGTAATGCGACAAATCCAGGGGTACTTGCGCCTACTAAAAAAAACAGTGCTCTTCATATGCGTGGTTGCCAAAAGAGCACTTTTAGCTGGTAGGCGCAATTACCCCAAATTTCGGTATATATATATATATATATATATATATATATATATATATATATATATATATATATATATATACGTTTTATTTTTTATTACCGTATCTTTCTGTTAAGTTACATTATTGTTTCAGCTACCCTGCCGTTTTTTTGGCCGTCTGTGGCATCCTCAGATTTTTACAGAAATGTTCGTTGAATGATGTCAGGGGAGGGGTGCGAGAAGAGCGGAAAAAAACGAAGGGAACAAGGTGGAAAGGTGGGAGGGGGTGCTTGGTATGTCGGTTATGTTTTAGTTTTGGAGTTTAAGGACCTAAGGTGGTTGTGGGGAAGGGTCTGGGAAGTTCATTTCTTGTGTGGCTGAGGGCATAGGGATACATGGAGGGGGGTTACTTTAAAATTCGAGTCTTAATGTTTAAGGTTTTTTTTTGCGTCTCGTTGGTGAGATGATTTCTTGATAAGTATGTCTTGACCTGTTGGGTGTTCGCTTAGGTTCGGAGGCGGGGCGGGGGGGGGCTATGATTATTTAAAATATATATATATATATATATATATATATATATATATATATATATATATATATATATATATGTCTTTTAAATAATATTTAAAGTTTTTGTTACAAACATATAATCGCCCAATCTCAATTACATTAATAAAATCTTTTCGGTGAATAATGAACGACTGCCCTGAAAAGTAGGTAAGACGCTTGCTGCATTCAATTTAGCATGCATAGCTACATTTTGACATAGTATTAGGATGTTACAACCGACTTTCTTTACATGACAAAAACTGTTTTTTGGTTGTGGCTTGCTCAGAAATTTGAAATATGCCCACAACGTTGCTAGAAACTATCTAAGAGGGATCGCTAATGTTTGCTATTAAATATATAGCCAAAAGTATACACTCATTTCAACAATATATTAGAGATTAAGCGTATCAGACGTGGAAAAGCCCGGACTTCCATTGGGAGCGTTAGCTGCTTCACAAACTTTCCATGATATACAAGGAGCATTCCAAAAGTAGTGCTCCTATTGTATTCCGCCTAAATGGATCAGAGGAAATTGCAAATCGTTTAAGTTTCATTGCCCTAATGCAGATATTGACGGCGTAAGACTCTAAGAAGCAACTCCTGAAATAGATGCGCGCCAGAAGCAGATACATGTAGGGTTATTTCCTACGAAACAAAATGTGACACAAGGTCGGTTTAATGTGGGATATAACCAGCTCCACTCAAAAGGGGATTCTGCATAAATAAAATTGCCGTAGTATAGAAAGGTCCGCCACCATTGTCTAATGACAATTGATTTGAGTGCAGCATCTAAGCAGACACCGCACTTTAGTCACCAGTCCAGTAGGAGTACCGGATGGCGGCAGATACATGTAATTTAATTCCTGGCAAAAGTGCATAGAGAATGCTTGCGACTATGTAAAATAGAAATTCTGAAGCACAACGTATCGCTCGTTTTAATGGTACTATGCCTGTCTTATTAGCTCTTCAACTTTTTGTGCTAAAAATCTTAAAGTCTTTTTTTATTTGGAACGATCTTCGTATTAGTCCACAAATATAGTCAATGTTGGAATAGAACTTAATTTTGTTTTACTGCATTCCTAAATGTAAAATATTCTAAATGCTATTCCTATGAACTTTTCTAATCCGACACTGTTTTAAACTCATATTCAGTCATAGAAAACTATGCCTACACCTGGCCTCGTGCGGCATTCGAATGGAAGTTTTTAGGGAGTATTCTGAGGGTCGTTCAAAATGAAAAGTCTCAAAAGTCTTTTTTAATTATTTTTCTACATAGTCACCACCATTCTCAATGCATTTTTGCCGGCGATGAACAATGCCTTGATCGTAAAAGTCCGAGCCACGCTTTCTCACTCATATCTCTGACGTCATCCTGAAAATCGACAAAGCCATCTTCTAATTATGATGATATTTCGATCTCAGCTCATTTTTTCTTTCTTTTTTTTTACTTACATTAAGTGAACTGTCTAGAAAAAAAACCATAAAACTCGCATATACATGTGCCAGTTTCTGTATTAATTAAAATATAATATTTATGCGGATTTTACGGCCGGACAACACCGATCGATCAGCTAATAAACTAATGAAAAGGTTATTAATTAGTATGCACAAATCGTTTAGATTCCAGAAATTCGTCGATTTTGTAATTTAGCGTTGGCACCATGATAAAGAAATTGAATGTCTATTAAACAAAATGGCTATTATCACTTCACGTCACCCCAGTAACAATGCTGCAGCACACTAAAGTGCCGCGGCACAGCGGCTGAGAATCACTTGCGAAACAAAATATTAACTCGCGTTTCCACAATTTCCTCCCTCGGGAGGTGACAGTGAGTAAGTGGTTGATGATTCGACTGACAACCTGAGTGTACCAAGTTCGAATCAAGTTCGTTCCACAGAAACACTTTTACTTAATATGTTGCCAACCTTCATGTGTTTTCTCCTGCAAGTACCCAATGTCTTTCCAGACAAAAATCATCAGTATGAAGATATCATAAAAACTAATGCCAACGATAGAAAACATGAAATACATGTGAAATGAATAGGTAAATTATTTCCTTCCATGTACACCGTATACACATTTTCTTCACTGCGCAAATCGTGACACAAAAGAAATGTAACATGTAAAGTTGTTAACCATAGGCAAAGGCGATACGAAGGCTCATTTTTTCATTAACTACTAAACTAAGTTATAGGGAAGAACATTACTCTTTACTGAAGATTACTCCAGCTTCTCTTGAACACCACCTTATAATGTTTAGGTATTAGCAAGGAACTTCAAGGCCCATTTTTGTTTTAGGTCTTTGGTATGATTCAACCATAGATGGAACCTTGATCTCCCTGCTCATTAACGAACACTAAAACATAGCAGGCTGCGTTACTAAATGTCACGTGACATGGCCAACTTCACGGGTGATGTCCTGCGATCGTTATTTTCTGTCTCAATGTTTAAATAAATTGCCGCGCGTTTCATAAAACTGGTTCAAAAGTGACTGTATTTTATTGTTCGAATGAAAATAGTCCAAAATTTTATGAACTGATCGTAAATATCCAAATTCTTTAATTTGCAGAATTTTTCTTTTTTTCAGGATCTTATTTAGAAAATCCTATTAAGTTTGGAGTCTTGTTTTGTTTTGTTTTTGTTTGTTTGTTATCTATTTCACTCACTGATTATTATATTTCGTCTGATTTTTTCTAACGATAATACTCTCTCTCTCTCTCACACACACACACACACATATATATATATATATATATATATATATATATATATATATATATTACCTTTCCTTATTACAAACTAACTGTTTTGAAGAATATCTTGCATATGTATAAAGCTGTCTTTTCTCCCCTCCTGATGAGAAATACTTAGCGTCGAAATGCCATGACTTATTCTTTATTGATTTGCTAATGTGTTTAAGTTTATGAACCTTTTATTTGTTACACTTTAATTATTTTAATTGTTCCTCTTAAACGTATAGAGTTTTTGTCATCTTGATGAGGTTTTTCTTACAGATTATATCTTTTCCGGATTTATTAGTTATAACAAGAAATATTATGTAGGTATGACTTCCTTAGATTTCAAAACCAGATATTATGACCATCAAAGCGTGTTCAATAACAAAGAACACTAGCAAACCAGTACTGGGAACTCAAAGAAAGTGGACGTTCGCCGATGGTCGAATAGAAAATAGTAAGACAAGCATGTAGAGGCCTAGTCGATCCATGTATATTATGCCTGAATGAGAAAGTCGCTATGCTATTCTTTAAAGAACCCCGACCTGTAGGAGAGAAATAGCCACCAGTTGTGTGTATAGGATAAACGTTACTCTAGGATAACGATATATAAACAATTTTAAAATTGAAAACAAATAGAAAATAAATAGAATAAAAATAAAATAAAACAAAATAAACATATATATTTATATAATAAATAATTTTATACATAAAACTAACATATTATCCGAAATATAAACCCAAACACAAAATAACAGATCTAACTACAGCTAAGCTGAAAGTAGGTAAGCTTCCTACACACAGAGGACATCTACACTTCCAATAAATGATGAATCTGAGGTCAACTGTACCTTTGTCCTTTATGTGCCCGACCATTAACTGATTAGGATGGAAGCGGTTACAACTAAAAAGCTGATTGGCTAACTAGAAAATTCAATACCATAAATTTATATAAAAATGCGCGATAACCACAACTTTTCGCACAAGCCTAACGAATTATCATGAGGACGAAACGCGGAATATTCTGTGTAGCTTAAATTGACATATATTTTTTCATAACTTACTACCTAGCTCTACTTGAGTATTGAGCACAGTTGAAGTAAATACTGAAAATTTACGCATAAAATTATATCTTCTTATATTAATTTATGCGATTAAATGAAATACCCATATATATGTATATGTGTGTGATGTATTGCTGCAAATAAATACGTTATTTCCCGCCATATTTCTAGTCTTCTTACTTTCATAGAATCGCAATATCACAATTGTAGTAAAGATCCTATTAATTACCCAGCTTAAACAGGTACATCAACAAGTTTAACATTAAATTCCGCTTCTAATTTGTTCGTGTTGCATTTCAAGTTCTTTAGAAACATTAAAAAAAAAAAAAAAACAGTTCAGCTATTTGTCGGAATTTGAACCGGCATCTTTGGAGGCCGGCAACGATTACACCAATTGCACATCGTCTGTTTAGCTGGGTTCTAGACCTCTTAAAAGTGCGGTATGGTTAGGGAACAAGCTGCGATTGGTTGAAACCGCGTATCGGCTGTGGGCGAGCGGCGATAATGGCGACGACGGTTGAAAGCGTTCGGTTGGTGTTGAGTTATTGGAAGGAAGTTCAAAGACGAACTTCTAAAAGAGAATATAAAATGTAACTTCTTCTTTCGCATCACGCTTGTTAACACTCCCGATGAAGATTTTGATACGTGTACAAAAACCCGAGAGTGGAAGGGAGTGGGAGGTGTTATTGTTGGTGTTGGAAGGGCGTCGTTGGTTAGAGGTTGTAGAAAACGTCCTGCAGACTTATTTTGCATTAAACAAGTTGGCGTGCAATTCTTTGCCAGTTAGCTTCATCTCTGTTGAAAATAAATACACACAAAAAAAAAAAAAAACAATTTGTATGTGTGTATATATATATATATATATATGTCTGTCTGTATGTATGTATAAATGTATGTATGTATATATACAAACACACCTTATATATATGTATATACATGCATACACACACACACATATATATATGTGTGTGTATGTATGAATAAATTTAATTAAAAAACTAAAGTGATCAGATAATTAAAACAAGAGAAATGCCATTTGTGAACGGTTTTAACTGTTTTTTTATTTGTTTGCCTTTTGCTGTAGGTCTTTTCTGGCTTCCGGCCCAAGATTTTTTCCTGTGAATAAAATTTAATATCTCAAAGTGTAGTATCTGTTCCCCCAGATACTGCAAGCAAAGATCATATGTGGTGGTAACCCCACATATCAGACCTTTTACTGTCGGTTGTGTTTAAGTCTAACATATTTCAACCTATCGCCATATATATATATATATATATATATATATATATATATATATAATAAAGCTCTTTGTCTGCTTGTGTTTGTCTCCTATATTATTTACTATTGTACTAAACTGATCACATACACTTGTAGAATGAGTGTGAAAAAGTCACGCCTCGCCGCTAACGGGGGAAAGGCCCTAGAAGAGGGATATCCTATGCACGCTCGCACTGTTTCACATGGAGCTACTAAATTTGGCAGGATAACGCAACATGGGAAGGGGAAAATTTTGAGGTATAACACAGCTTACCCCACCAACGAGGCTGGAGTCCTGGGGGTCACTTATAATTGAAAACTCTGTGCATGTATGTAGAGCTACCGAACTTGCCACGATAGACCCACAATGGGAAGGGAGAGGTTTTTACAGGGTTATATCACTCACTCACACCAATGGAGGTGGGGGGGTTATAGGGGTCACATAATGAGGAACCCTAATTAATATTCATATGTTTGTGTCAATAAAGATTGCCCCCTCATGCTCATTTGAGGGGGTTGCTTTGGTCTTGATACCCCAAAAGATTAAGCTTACCCTTTAATCCCACAAACCTTGTTCATAACATTTCATACTTTCATAAATTGAAGCCCACTTTCTGAAGACTTTTTGGCCCAGTCACCTATGGATACTTTTGTTAGTATATATATAATATATATATATATATATATATATATATATATATATATATATATATATATATATATGATCGACAAGAAAAGTCTTGCAGTTTTCACCTTTTATATTTAAATGGGCATATCTCGGCTCAAACAGAAATTTATTGATCGAAATTAGCACCATCAGAGTCAACACACTTGCCAACGAAAAACAAGTGCATTCTTGCCAGTAACATAAAAATCTTGCGTTCTGGTTGCGATGAAATAGCTGAAGGCGTTTTTTATATCGCTTAGGTTTTTGAAGCATTTCTCACGTAGAAAAGTATCGAGATGCTTGAAAAAATGGTAGTCAATAGGTGAAATGTCCGGTGAGTATGGCGGATGCGCGTGTGTGTCTTTTTCAACATTCACTAACATTGGTATCCAATAGACTGTTTCTTCCAATAATATAGAATTTCTTTGTTTTTAGGTCAGGATGGTAGTCACTTATCGAATGAGATTGGTTCATATTCGGATATATTCATATTCACAAATTCCAATAAGATATCTCGGGGGCATAAAATAGCGTCATTACTCATATGGAAACATAAAGTATTATTTTCTAAGTTGTTGGCGAGACATTTTTGTAGTATATTCTCGTATGTTATGCATAATATTCACAGCACAACTTCCCTACCCAGATGGATTACTAATGATTCAGCAGATGAAAATTCGAAGACATGTGGAACAGAGAGCGGACGCGCGTACGGCGGCTGCAATGCACACGCAAAGTTGCGTCACAGTAAGGATAAAGAAAAAATACTATTGGAAGAACGTGAGCACAGACCAACGATGGCGTCCGAGAAGACAGAGATCAGAGAAACATGGAAATAAATGTTGTTTCCACTGACAAAAATGTTAGTCAAGTGATTATTTGTTTTCGTCTTCTCTGCGACAGACTCAGCTACAACGTGTTGGGTCTCAGATTTCTACATGTTAACATGTGTCTATTAGTTATTACGTTATTACATAGTACATTACTACATACTATGTTACTGCATACTTTACTACGTCCTATGTTATTACATACTATGTTACTACGTTACTACATAAAACATTACTATGTACTACGTTAGTACATACTACGTTACTATGTACTATGTTACTACATACTACGTTACTATATACTATGTTACTGCATACTACGTTACTATGTACTGCGTTACTACATACTACGTTTCTACATTACTACGTTACTGCATACTAGGTTACTACATACTATGTTACTACATACTTTACTACGTCCTATGTTATTACATACTATGTTAGTACATTACTACATACAACATTACTATGTACTACGTTACTACATACTACGTTACTATGTACTACGTTACTACATACTACGTTACTACGTTACTACGTCCTACGTTACTACACATTACATTAATACATACTACGTTACTAAATACTATGTTATTACGTTGCTATATACTACGTTACTACATAACTACATACTAGATTACTAGGTTACTACGTTATCACATACTAGGTTACTATGTACTACGTTACTACATACTACGCTACTATGTTACTACATACTACGTTACTACGTTACTACATATTACGTTTCTGCATACTACGTTACTACGTTAGACATACAAATTTCAAAACATACCTTTAAATATAATGATGGTCGGTATTTAAATATGACTATGGTCGGTATTTTTTGGAAGGTATTGGATCAGATGTTACTAACTGAGTGAAAAGGAGGATTATAAAGAATCTCTTTTTCACTAAAAAAGGTCATCATTTATCAAGGTCTCATGCTAATCAAGGATAAATGTAAATGAGATCGAATAATTGTCTGAACACATACTCATAATCTGCGAGGACGGGTCGAGATAGGAATCTGTTGACATTGAATGTAAAGATGACACAGTTGTAAGTTGCGGAGAAACAATTCCGCGGCAATGTGCTCTGCAGACCTGTCACGCTAAATATAGAGAAGACGTTGCTCGACTGAATTCAAAGCTCTGGTCGTTTCTTTTTACGACATTCACAGTAAGAAATCGCCTCCTCTAACAAGAAAACTATAATTTTCTTTTTTTTTATCATTGTGTTAAATATTTGGCGGAATTTCCACGAACATAGTATTTTTTTTACAAGAACTTCTCGTCTCTGAAACACGTTGCCTGCAGATTAAAACTTTACCGTTTTCGCATCAAATGTCAACAGATACCTACCTAGCACAAATATCCGGTCTTGAGTTAATTAAAATTATTGCTTCAAATTATCTTTAATCCTTGAGTGGTATCTTGCCTTGATAAATAGTGACTCTTTTTAGTATCAGGCGCAACTCTCTGAACAGAGCTTTTTCTCCAAATTTTTATTCGCTGTAATAGGAAGACGAGTTCTTTCTGTGAATGAATACTAAGGATGAACAAGGGATTTGAGCTCAGTCGAGCATGTTCTATTCTATAATTAGTATAGCCTGTTCTACTTTACACAACCCCCTTTAAAATACGGAATATTAGATATCCAAACCTAGGTTAAAGGCAGTGATCTCTCAATGTCTGTTTCTTTTAAAAATAATAACCTATGGTTATCTGCAATTCCAGATGCAGAAATCCGATCCATTATTTCGCGTCTTACGAAATGGCAAATGTGAAATTCTCATAATCGTATTGCTGTAAATCTAAATTATGTGGGCGTGGTTGTGTAACGCCTACCTCGATAAATAAGAGTTCGAGCGTATACACTTATTAAGAAACCGCGGGTGGCTTGCTCTCTTCAGAAAATAGCAATGCATCATCGGGGCATTGGAATGGCTTCGGGTTCTCTAACCAGACTGGAAATAAAGTTTTCGGTTCAACATTTTGTAATCGTCTCTTTAAAAAAGTATAGATACTTATATGGAAAGTAATTGTCTGTATTTTTTCCCCTTCCTATTCTGAATGCTGGTGATGATGTTCGTCCATTACTTGCGAAGATGATCCAGTTTATGTAATTATTGTTCTTTGTTCGGAAACGGCTCGTCAGTCCAATACGAGCTTTGAAGGATGTCCAGCATGTAAGGCATTTGTGACACGATTCAGCAGCAGACGTGCAGGCTCCTCAGTCTTTTCGAATAGCACGTTTTCTTTCGTGTTCTTCAATGAGTTCTTCAATGAGTGCAGATTTAGACATCTTGACCTGTTGCTGACTTGCAGTACGTCAGGTTTAACCTCGATTTTCAAACGAGTCGGATAACAGACTGAACTGTTTGAAAGACGCATTCCGTTGCCTTGTTATCTAATGCTAACATAGTATTATCCGAAAATATTGCTATAAATTGTAAGTGTGCGCTTTTCTATGTATTCCCAGATTCATTTGTTCAATCATTACACTAAGCGGTCTAAAACTTCCCTACACTTACCAATTACAGATTCGACCGCCAAACTACAGTTTAATACTAAACACCTTTAAACTATTATACTCACGCAAACACGCGAGGACAAAAAGTGTTTTCTACTAATTCTATCTATCTAAACTAATTTGCGAGTAGATAATTGGCTGTATCTTGAGTTTCTCTTGTTTTTTGGATGCTTTAGATTTTTATTTCGATTTTTTTCTCCTTATGTACTGAATATTTGTTGATGAAACCTATATAAAAGATGCTACTTATTTCATTTTAAACACTTGCTTTTTTTTTTTTAGAGGATTTTAACATTTTCTGAAAAAAGTTATTTAAAAGTTTCTGTTTTTACATTTTTAATAATTTTTAATGCATTACATACAATAACATGGTTGCATCGTGGAGGTCGGGGGGGAGGTGCAGATATAAAGAGACAGACAGACAGACAGACAGACAGACAGAAGGGGCGTAAAAAAAGACATTTATTTACAAATAAAGAGTAAAAGACGATTTATACTACTAATACAAAAACACGTTGTGACTGCTTGTCACGGTGTTGGCTCGTTTGTCACGTCATTTGAGAACATATTCCAATGTTAATAAACCATATGGGGGGGTAGAAGCTTGCTATTATTAGTATTTTGGTGACCTCCTTATGAGATTGGTGATTTTTAAACCAACGCATTCCAGGTGAAAACATTATTACTTAATTACGCGTCAAAGGCAAGATAAGTAACTTTTTTTTACTTACATGGATAAAGTTTTATGATTTAACTTATTTAAAAGTGTTTTTCCTTGCAGGACAGATTAAAGGCAATAATAAATACAAAATAAAATAATAAATTGTACAGAATTCAACAGCATATTATAAAACTAACATTTTAATCGTGACAAAATGAAAATGTAAAAACAAAATCATATAAAATTATCGAGTACATGTTCGTAGTTATTAGGGCTATCAAGGCCTAGTTGTATAGGTCGGTGATCTTTTAAAGTGATTCATTTTAAATGAAAAAGTGTTACCTATTTATGTGTCTAAGGTAGTATACGAGTAAATAGCTTTTCTATTTACATGGATAAGTTTTTGTACTTTAACTTATTTCAAAGTGATTTTTCTTACAAATAAAAATAGTATACAACAGATTACTTTTGCCAAAAGCAACACATCTTATCCTTGGATAAGAAATAAAGATCATTGTACAGAATTTGAGTCATATGAAAAACAAAACATAATCTTATCCGTGGCAGAAAGTCATACAAGAACAATCATATAAACTCATTGAATAGCTGTTAGTAGTTATTAGTGCTCCCTGGCCTCCATGGTGATTTTTTTAAATAACGCATTTCAGGTGAAAACATTATTACCTATCAAAAGACATTGCGAGCCTGTCTCTCCTTTATCGTTATTTTTATGGGAAGTGCTCTTCTGAGCTTCAATCTATGGTCCTCCCTCGTTAAAATTTCATGAAAAACACTCGTCTACCTGAAACCACTATCAATAATTTCCCACATTCTTTATCTGTGCCTAAACCTAAACGTAAATTCTATGAACAAAGCTTCTTTCTTAGAACTGCACGCCCGTGGAACTCTCTTCTGTTTGCCTGCTTTCCAGCTGACTACAACCTGATTGTCTTCAAGTCCAACGTAAACAAGTTTTTGATGAACCGTCCCCCTAAGTAATCCAATTTACAAAATTTCTACTACTTATGTTTACTACGTGACTGTGCACCCATTAACCCTTATCCTCAAGTAGCCTCCGGGCCTTGATAAGTGGTGATTTCCTTGTAAAAAAAATTAAGGTCAGCAACTTTTCTCCGTACGTGGATAAGTTTTTGTATTTTAACCTATTTTAAAGGTTTTTCTCTTACAAATAAAAGTAGTTTACAACACATTGCTGTTACCGAAGGCATTTTAATTTACTCTTGAATAAAAAATAAAGGCACTTGTACAGAATTCTAACCATATGAAATAACAAACACTATAATGTTACCGCACATCTTGTAGCCTCAGTCGAAAAGTAAACAAAGTATAGGAAAGAACTTAACCTCGCTTTTTCCCATTGTAACAACAACATTTATTTTCTAATTCTCCCGCTACGTTACGGCTGTGATGTCACCCATGTTTTTAATGTGCTCTCGAATATCATCCACGTCTCTTACGTGATCATCTTCTTTGACGTACTCTTTTTCCTTTTTATGGTCTTTTTCTTTACCGGTGACGCCATTTCGTGTGCATTTGCATACGCGCGTCCGCGCTCTTTTACAATGCAATCTTAACCGTGGCGGAAAGAAAATGTCGCACAAATTTTTTAAAAATCACGGAAAATCCACGAGTAGTTTTATTTTAAAATAAGAAATAAGGTTATTTTACAGAATTCTATCCATATGAAAAAAAGACCTTTTAACCGTGAGGCAAAAAAAAAAAAAATAAAATAAAAATAAAAAAAAATAATTAATAACTAAAAAGTCGTACAACAACAAAAAAAAACAAAAACAAAAAAAAACAATGTAAAATCGACTATGACGTTTTTGTATTTATTTTTGAGATGAGGTTTGATTATTTGTATTATTATTCATCGGACTACTGTTCTCATCTTGAGTGTGATTTTCATAACGTTTCGGTCGATGTAAGGTAGGAGGTTACATCGACGGAAACTGGTGAAAATCACATTCACAATGAGAACAGTATGAATAATAATAATAATAATAATAATAATAATAATAATACTAAAATCGACTAGTTGTGGTAGAAAAACAGCAGCACTTTTTCAGCAACAGATCATGACTGCTGATTGAGATTGTCGGACTGACTTCCTCATCTTGGTTGTTATAGTCACAACGTTTCGGCCGTTTTGCCTTCCGGCCATCATCAGATGTTTTGTATCGAAATGGGGAACCGTTTATTAGGAGTCTCGAACCCAACCCTTTATTATTATTATTACGGGGGTGCCGTGTTCGGACTCCAGCTAGGCTCTGAGACATAGTTGCTGATTCTCTGTTTTGAATGTTATTTTCACTGCCTTCGTTCAGGATTGAACTCAGCACCTTAGGGTAACTGTAAACTTTGATACAATGCTAGGACCACTCGGCCATATGTCACTAGGACTGTGTTTTAAGCCTCATTTTTTATTTTTGACTGCTGAAACTGCTTCAGCTAGGGTGCTAGAACCTCTAGAATCAAGGCCTAATAGCTGACCATGGTTGGCCTATGTTACAGCTATAGAGAAGAGAAAGTTTATTCTATCACTCACCTCTTCCCGCTTGAGTGTATAAACGGGTTGAGGCGCCTTTTTATTCTGAGTACCGGTCTACCAGTATGTACATTTATTTTTATTCATTTTTTATATTATTAAATCTTCGTTGTCCACCGCTTCTTATTATTAAAGCTGCTCTCTAATAATAAAGGTAAGTCCCCTTTTAGGCACATGTTGAATGGATTGAGGAGACAGCGCATCATGTGATGTTTGAATGTTTGATCAGGGTTTACTTCCGACGAGAAGTATCCTCATGCCAGGGCTCTAACAAACCCCTGAACAGAGAGGCGGAGGGCACTCGAAGGTGGTGTCTGGTAAGCATCCAGTTTCTCTACAGAATCTGTTAGTATACCTTCTCAGATATGCCATAATATATTGTGCAAGGAAATTGCCGGCTGCTGCTTTAAAAAGGGTCCTTAGTAAAAGAATAGAACACTCTAGGCAGTTGATAATACGAATGTAAAACATATAGTGATGACGAGTTCCCTTCATTTCGTACCTAGTGTTCAACTCTTACTCCTGTCAAAAACGGGTGAGTTTAGATAAAAATTTGAAGCACTTGCTCATCTAACGTCATGTCATGGCTGTAATGGAGTGAAACAGTGTGTCTATGGATGATTATATATATATATATATATATATATATATATATATATATATATAATTACTATATATATATAACTACTATATATATATGCATGTATATATATATATATATATATATATATATATATATATAATTATTTACTATAATAATTATTAAATACCTACAGACAATAGTGTTTCATCCTTTCGGGAATCATCATCGATTAACACCAGTCAATAGATTTGAATCCGACGATAGAAGCCATCTTTGGCTTAATAAGCAAGGACCTAATCCATTCGCCTACCGTTAACCACAAGAAATGCTGTTGAATTTAAACATTTATTTTTAAATGCTTTTTTTAACATCTGTCAGAGTGATCTAATCATTATATAATGATATGTGCACAAGAGCTAAATTGACCGACTTTAATTCAACTGAAAGTGCTCAACGATAAGAAACGAGTTTCTTAAAGGGGTTGACAAAATTATTTACTATCATAATTATTAAATACCTACAGACACTAGTGTTTTATCCTTTCGGCAATCATCAGTGCAGGGTGTCACGATTAACACCAGTACATAGATTCGAACCCAGCGACAGAAGCCATTTCTGGACCTAATCCATTCAGCTACCGTTAACAGCGTAAAGGGTGACCCACTTAAAAGTAGCCCTATCTCTCTAATCTTTCTCTAATTAATTTAGGTTTGTTTGTTTTTTTTTTCAAATTCTTTAAATCAACATTTATAAGTATGGTGTTTTCGCTGCAGCAGAGAATAGTGATTGTGGAAGCCCATCAGAACAATAAGCAAAGGTTTATGGCCACCACCTTCCCCGGACTTGTCATAATGTGATTTTTATCTTTGGGGGAGTTTATAACAAAAAATTTATGCAAATAATCCTCCCAATGTAGACCAACTAATAGAGAACATAACCAACGCTATCAGGAGAATCACCAGAGAATATCTACAGGCAGTATCTGCAAACCTTATCAAACGTGCCCAGAAATGCATAAATGTCAACGGAAAACACTTCCAGCATCTTTTATAACACTACAGGAAATTTAAATAATGCTACAAGTAAGTTAAACAATAAAAGAATGTTCCTCCTCTCTAGTACATTTGTTGTATATTGGTTTATAGATATTGGAGGAGATGATATATTAAAACGTGTCATGTGTTATCCAGTGGATGTAAGATATTGTCCTTTTAACAGACAGATAATAAACGTATAAATCGTATGTATGCTGTTTAGCCAGGGGACATGATATTGACGTGTAAACCGAGTCATGTTGTATCAGACTTATCACACGGGATATTTTTACAGTTCATATGTAAGAAGAATAATATATGCTTCATACCTTTTTCTGGAAGAGTTTTTCTGTATCTTCCCGCTGCTCTGTGATGAACCATGAAGCGATCAGCATCATATAATTGAGACAACTGTTCTTATTTGTGAAACCATAAAACAACTCTTTATATTTTTATATTATAAATTTATTACAGTTGTCTCAATTGGTTATCACAGGATCTGCAGTTAGTCTACACTTTCTGTTCATACAGCCCGCTCCTAGCTGTCTGTCCACCCTTGTCTAGACGTCTGTCCGCTCTGGCGGTCAATCCTCAACTCTCTGAATCTCTCCAAAACTAACTAGATCACGTATTCTCTTACGTTACCTATTACGTGTCTCATACCAATCTAATCCACCTAGTTATTCGTTTATTCAAAACCCCAAAATAATGTTTACATATATGTATATACACCTATACACATATATATACTAGCATGTTAACCCGGCTTAGACCGGGTCATTCGTGTAACACATTTTCTGGGCTATGTATATATATATATATATATATATATATATATATATATATATATATATATATATATATATATATGTATGTATGTATGTATGTATGTATGTATAATACGAGACAGGACGGGTATGAGCAATGTGTCTAGCATGTTGAGCCACACATTTTCACTCTTAGTGTTATAATAAATGTGCGTTCTAGTTACCCCTCTCTCTCTCTCTCTCTCTCTCTCTCTCTCTCTCTCTCTACCTACCTACCTACCTACCTAATATTAAACAAAATTTCCATGAGTAAAGTTTATTTCCCAGAAGTGCGTGTGTGTGGAAAACAATACAGCCGGGCTGCTTCCAAGCTGACTACAACATGGTCGTTTTCAAATCCAATGTTGAGCTGCCCCCTTAAATAATCGACTTCTGTCGACTCATCACCATCATTACCAATCACCTCGATGTTGTCTCACCGTTCACGTGACACTCGCGCAACTTTTATCCTCGAGTGACCTTTGAACCTTGATAAGTGGTAACGCTTTACCAAAAGAGTTCAACCTATAAGTGACGAAACGTAATTTGATTTTAGAGATCAAGTGACTAAGTGTAATGTATCTCTGATTTTGTCTCGTTAGTAAATAAAATGTTATTTATATTTGTCTGCTTCTGAAATACTACGGTAGGTAAAAAGTAATTATCTATTTTATTTACGTGGACTGTTGACAGGTTCCCTGATATGCTTAGATTACGAAAAGCATTTTTTTACGATAAATATTTCGAGGGAACAAGATGTATATTACCTTTATGTTATTCTTTGGACGGGGTATGGTTCCGATGGCGCACATAGTAGTGGCAAAGTTTACACAAAAGTAATATGCTCACGTTTCACGCCGTGTCGCCTAAATATACATATGAGGTGCCTTCAATAAATTTTCAGACGTTTTTGTACAGGAATTTAAAGTCGTCGTAGACTCTTGAAAATTCAGTATGTTATTGCGGTACATCTTTTGTGATGACTGATCAATTTTTATGCTTTCAGGTTCAAATGAACAGCTTCACCAGGAATTAGAATACATCCTACTAAAGCCAGATTGTCGCAGCTGGTGAATTCCCGAAGTGCAATGTGGACGTGAGGACACTTTAGAAGAACTATATGCAATAAGAGTCTGTTTTCAACTTCAAAAACGCCACACAAATGTATGGAATGCTTACACCTGCTTTTCGACCATCTTGCATGAATCGAGCATCAGTTTTTGAGTGGCATAAGAAATTCAAGGAAGTCAGTGAGTCTCTAAGGGATGATAAGAGATGTGAGAGGAGTAAGGAAATTAGAACATAAGAGTTGATTGGCCAAATAAAGAATTTCATAGATTAGGACCGTCATATGCCTATAGAGACAATAAGTGTACAGTTTGCACAGTATGGTATCTGTACACATAATTATTTGCGAGCAACTGAAGATACGGAAGATTTGTGCAAAGTTTGTCCCAAGGGTGCTCCATCCTTGTCACAGGCTATTTGACCAAGACGAGCATCAAGTTCCACACACTCCCTTTAGTTCAGACCTTGCTTCTCGTGACTATTCGTTATTCTCTAAGCCCAAGAAAATCTTAGAAGCTGTCTTTCTGAGACAATTAAGGAAAAACAAAAGACTGTGACAAGTATCATTAAAACGGTCACACAAGAGGGCGTTCATGAGGCCTTCCGGAAGTTGTTGAAACAGTACATTACAGCCGGAAGATATTACTTCTAGGAGGACTAGAGTTTTTATGTGTATACGAGCAATAAAATAGTATTTTATCTCTACTATTACATAAAGGGAACTTTCTCTGTGTGTGTCTCTGTATGTGTGAGAGTTCTTCCTGATGGACTCGAAAACAGCTGAACAGATTTTTATAAAATTTTATACGAAGGTACTTTATGTGTCTGGCAGTGTCTTTAGATAGTTTTGTATCGGAATATCTTCAATAAGTATCGATAATCGAAAGAATTCGATGACCGAACGAAAATGCAATTTTGACCAAAGTTAACACCATTTTCACAGCCTAACATCACAAGTGCATCTACGAAATTTTATTACTACACAAGCCGAAATGCTCATCATTTAAAATCAACAGTATGTTCTTTGATATGACGGGGTCGCGTTCTAAACAAATGTTTCTGTTTAAAACACAATTGGAGCATGATACTTTACCTTTTCATTTTTGTTTACTTTGAATGACGCCATTATCAACGCACAAGCAGTACGGCTAGAGATATAAAATCAACAATAGTGTTTGATACCACAGAGACACGTTTGAAATGAATGTTTTGTTTAAGGGAACAATTGAAGCAGGATACTTGACTTTTGCATTTTAAACTTTAATTCAAGCCATTATATATATATAAACATTATAAAATCAACAGTAGGTTCTCTAGAGTGCAATGTAAACAACACTGTATAGTGTACTAAGCCACTATGGAGAGGCACGTGGGCTATCTCACGGTGCACCACGATAGAGCAAGCAATCAATCGATTTGATTTAAAAAAATGGGAAATTTCACCGATTTCGATGACAATAAAACTATAGGACTCTGAAACATTCGTTGATCATCATTCAATAGCGAGCAACGTCGGGAGTCTCTGCTTAGGCGGATTTTGAGTCAAACTGGAGAGCAGTATATATATATATATATATATATATATATATATATATATATATATATATATAACTACTTAATTTACTCATATAAAATTAATATACGAAAGTATAGATTTATGCGTAAACTTTAAGTATTTACTTCAAAAGTGCTCAATACGTAGCCAGAGCTAGTTAGTAATTTATAATAAAATATACATGGCGATTAAGCTACACTGAATATTCCGCGTTTCATCCACGCTAGGACTCTTCAGGCTTATGAGTCCTAGAGTGGATGAAACGCGGAATATTCAGTGAAGCTTATTCGCCATATATATTTTATAAATTACTATATATATATATATATATATATATATATATATATATATATATATATATATTGTTACACAGCACGGATGTTTCCGCTTAATCGTTTTTTATTTTTTTGTAATTTCTCCGATTTTCGTATAGTAATTCTAATATCTCGGTCGAATTTGTGTAAGAAAGTTCGATAGGTGTTTTCGTCTACCTGTTTGTTTTTTGCAAGTACTTTCAACTGATTTTCTTCAGTCGTCTTCGGGCAGTTTTTGATTACTTTTTCATTTAAAATCTGGATGCTTTTATATGCTTCAGTTCAAATTACATTTAAATTACTTGAAATAGTGAAGCGTCTTGTGCGTAATAAATGTTTTTGGCGTGTTAAGAACGTGGATAAATAACTGTACAATGCTTTAAAAATGTGATTTACAAAATGGCATGGAAGTTACAGTTTTTTGTTTAATTTTATCAATTTATATTACAACATATACATTGATATACATATGTAACTATATGTGCATGTATGCAGACACACACGCATATATATATACGTGTGTGTGTGTGTGTGTGTGTGTGTGTGTGTGTGGGTGTGTGTGTGTGTGTGTGCATATATACATATATTGGATTGTTACGTACCCAGGCACTTTCATTGTCTTCAAAATTTACATTATTATTTTTGGACTGTTTAGTTCTTTTATACAGTGCTTTCAGTATTTTTAAAATCTTTTTACGTTTAGATCCATATGAATGAGTTTCGTGTTTTCAACTAGAATTTTTCTAAATTGAGAATATGGGCAGTCATGTTGTTTTAGGTGTTGGCAAATCGAGGTTGTATCCGAAAAGTGTAGGGTTAATCGTCTGGACAATGTGTTGGTCGTGTGTCCAATGTAGCCATTGAAGATTCATTATCTCAAGGGGCATATGAATTGGTAGACTACATTGGTTTCATCGACTGATTTTGCTGTCCGGTAAGTGTTGTTTTTAATTATAAGGTTAGCAGTTAATTTCTTGTAGTAGATTATAAATCTGATCTTATTATTATTGACTGGGGAGATATATCGATGTATTATATTCCTTAGTACCTTTTCATCTGATTTAAAGTTGTGGTGTAGTTGGTTGCGATAGAATAAATTAATGGGGTGGGGATTGTTAACTTGGTTATTATTAGTTTGGTCTAGTTTTCTAACTGTAAGTTTATTTGTTTATCGTTATTACTTAAAACCTGTTTTATATTTTTTTTTTCGCTATAGATTTTTTAGATTAATTCGGCTCGATTGATTAGTTTTTTTTATTGTCCTAGTTGAAAACACAAAAATATTTATATGGATCAAAACGTAAAAAGACTAAAAATACTGGAAGCACTGTATATAAGAGTTAAACAGCCAAAAATTAACAGTGGAAATTTTGAAAACAGTAATAACATTTTAAAGTGCCTGGGTACGTAACGATCTAATATATATATATATATATATATATATATATATATATATATATATATATATATATATATATATATAACTACTTCATTTACTCACATAAAATTAATATACGAAAGTATAAATTTATGCGTAAACTTTAAGTATTTACTTCAAAAGTGCTCAATATGTAGGTAGAGCTAGTTAGTAAGTTATAAAATATATATGGCGATTAAGCTACACTGAATATTCGGCGTGTCATCCACTCTAGGACTCTTCATGCTAATGCGCGAATTTTGTGGTTGTCTGTCGTTTTTATATACGCACCTTCTATTGAGATTTTAGTTAGCCAATCAGCTTTTTAGTATCCACCGCGCCCTTCCTATCAGCCAATGGGCATGGACTTACTTATTTTTTATGTCAGTTTATATATATAATACTGGTATTATATATAATATAATAGTGGGAACTCAAGGAAAGCGGACATTCGCCGGTAGTCGAATGGAAAATAATAAGACAAGCTACAACATATAGAAACCTAGAAAACCCATGTAGATTATGCCTTCATGAAAAATTTGCTATCCTGTACTTTAAAGAACCCCAACATCTATGAAACTGTAGAAGAGAAATAGCGAACAACTGTGTCCACAGGATAAAATTTACTCTAGCATAGCGATACAAAATAATTTTAAAACAAACAAAAACAATAGAAAATAAACAAATAAATAAATTAAATAAACATGAATATACATAAACTCTCACAAACACACACACACACACACACACACACACACACACACACACACACACACACACACACACATATATATATATATATATATATATATATATATATATATATATAAACTAACATAAAAAAAACCTAACCTAGATTTAAAACAGGTCTAGAAACTATCTATCCAGCCTAAATAGACCACATACAAAGGAACAGGTCAACCAGAGGTCAAATAGGCCTTTGTCCGGTAAGTGCATGTTCATTGGCTGATAGGAAGGACGCAGTGGATAATAGAAAGCTGATTGGCTAACTAAAGTCTCAATAGAAAGTGCGTATATAAAAACGACAGCCATGGAAATATGTCGCAAAGGTAAACAAGGTTTTTTTAATATAGATCCACAAAATATTGTGATAAGTGTTTCAGTGTGAACAGGTATGGTATAATAAATTATGGGGTTTATCTATTTTATTTTTACTTTCATCATACTTTGCTTTGGTTTTGATACCCCCAAATTCGAAGCTATCTCTTTACAACCCTTCCTTTTCATAACATATCATACTTTCACAAACCAGAGTCCATTTTCTGTAGGCTGTTTTTGAACCAAGTCAACGACGGTTATTTTTGCTAGTATATATATATATATATATATATATATATATATATATATATATATATATATATACATACATACATATATATATGTATATGTATATATATATGTGTATATATATATACATATGTGTGTGTGTGCGCGCGTGTGCACATATAGTTACATATCTATATCTATATATGTGTTATGTAACTTCGATATCATTTTGTAAATCACATTTTTAAACCATTTTTTAAAGCACTGTACATTTATTTAACCTAAAAACATTTTTTACACACTAGTCGCTTAACTATTTTAAGCAATTTAAATGTAATTTGAACTGAAGCATATAAAAGCAACCAGATTTTAAACCAAAAAGTAATAAAACACTGCCTGAAGATGACTGAAGAAACTCAGTCGAAAGTACTTGTAAAAAAAGAAGAGATAGACGAAAACAACTATCGAACTTTCTTACACAAACAGATATTAGAATGGCCTTACGAAAACGGGAGAAATTTCGAAAAAGTACGATTAAACAGAAACACTCCGTGCTGTTCGACTATGTCTCTCTAAATGAAAACATGCTGCCTAAATATAAAATATGTACATATATATATATATATATATATATATATATATATATATATATATGATTACTTAATTTAATCACATAAATAAATATAGGAAAGTATAAATTTATACGTAAGCTTTAAGTATTTACGTCAAGAGTGCTCAATACGTAGTAGAGTTAGGTAGTAAGTTATAAAATATATATGGCAATTAAGCTACACAGAATATTCCGCAACACTATATATATATATATATATATATATATATATATATATATATATATATATATTAGAGAAATACCTATGAAGGGTAACGACATAAGTATTTTCATTTTTTTGTTCTTTTTTTAGAAAGCTAGTATGCTGTTCCACTAACATATTACATATATCACAAAAATAATGCTCTCACTACACTTACCATGTTGACTAGAATATGTACCATATAACGGGCAAAAATAATAAGCCTAAAATTAAGAATAAATATTAAATTTTTTTTTCTCTATATGCCAGCTGCGTCCTTGCTAGTTCAGTTAAAATTTTATAACATTATATAACGGAAAATTTAATGTACGGATATTATTTTTCTACATATTTGTCTTTAATTTTTTATTTATTGCGGACTATTGCCCTCATTTTTACTTAGTTGTTTCACGACGTTTCGGCCAACTATTCCTCTGGCCTTCGTCAGGTGGTAACCGCGACGTATAGGAAGTCTGAATCTCCTGACTGCATTTACTGCAATTACTAGTTGGCCGAAACGTCGTGAAACAACCAAGAAAAGATGAGGATAATAGTCCGCAATAAATGAAAATGAATAAATAATACTCATCTCAATGAATTCCAATTAAATAATATATATTTGTCTTTCTTTGTCGCTTATTTTAAGTGTTTTTTTTGAGAGAGGGAATTATATATATATATATATATATATATATATATATATATATATATATATATATATATATATATATAATGATTGGTTAAGAAGCGAATCCTGAACATATAAACATACATATACGTAACTTTATATATGGAGAGATTGATGGGAATAATTTGCTTACGTTTCGTTTATCGAATGTGGAAAACGAGTAGTTTAGTTTTGGTATACCTGTTTTATAGCATATCAAACCTTTAGATTATTTATAAAACAGATTTTTCTAATCACTAGAAGAGTATAACCAAATCTGTTGTCATTCATTTCTTTTTTTTTTTTTTTTGGTTATCATGGTTATCAATTATTCACAGCCCCTAACATCCTTGACAAAGATACATCTAAATGTAATATAGTGGGGACGCGCGTATATAAATGCATGCTAAGTGATGTCACCAGTGAGGGGGGTGAGTGTCTTAAAGGAAAAAAAAGGAAGAGAACGATCACGTGGGAGAAGAGATAACGTTCGAGATCACGTAAGAGACCTGGAGAACGTTCTAGATCACATGGGTGATGTCACGGCTGTCCCAGTGAGGAAATATATGGTGTTGCTACAAAGAATTAGCGAGTTGGAGTCATTTCTTTATTCTTTGTCGTGGTCAAGTGAAACTGCAGACGTGTGTTGGTCTGCAAACAACGTTACATGATGACGAAATTTTCATAAACAGTTAAACTGCATGACAAAATAATGAGCTTAAGTTACTCAGCGTTCTTCGTAGAATATATATTCTGTAATTCATAATGATTACTTCATTAATTTAGGTGTGGAACCTTTACATAGAAATATGTGAACACTAGCAGGGAGACCCGACGTTACCCGCGATTGAATGATTAACGAATATTTCACACTCCTTTATTTTTTATTGTCATCGAAATCCGTGGAATTGCCCGGGAGGAAGCTTTACGTGCCTCCATACAGTAACTGAGTACAAACTATATGTTATTCTACATTGCACTTTAGGGAACCTACTGTTTCTTTTATAAAATTATTTTATATAAACTTCTTTTCAGTTAACAAAAAAAAAAAGCATTAAGAAATTTACATGCGGGGTTTGAACCTACAGACCCCGTCATGCAAAATAAAAAAAAAAACAAAAAACAAAAAAAAAACTATCAACTTATCGACAGTAGAATTTTCATGGCCCGTTGTTCTATTATTGTGCTAAGCGACGGTATGGAAAAGGGCTTTACCGATGAGAGATAAATTAGATTAACGGTTTAGATTATGAATTATCGGTAATTATCGGGGGGTATTCTGGGACAAAACTTTACACTATCAGATTTATACACTAAAGTTCTGTAAATTTTAAAGAAATATCTGTTCAGCCGTTTTGGAATCTATAAGGAACGAACTCACACAGAGAGAGGCAAAGTTGCATTTATATTATTGTAGAGATATACAAATACCTAAATTTATATATATATATATATATATATATATATATAAATTTTAAAATGCAATTATCCACTGACACGTGTTTCGTCGTCTACGACTCATCAGATGGCTGAATATAGCGAGATTCGAAATCGGGACCCAACGGTAATGAGCCGAAGCCCTTTACCTCTGACCCATCTCGCCAACGGTTTGGATATATCGCGATTTACTTAGATGTTGTTTGTTTTGGTTTTAGCGATATGTTTTGAATGAATTCAATTATTTACGAAAGCGCATTTTTACCTAAATGCAAGCTGGGAATAATTTTCCCTTTAACCAATTTGGTACCCCCCACATGGGGAGCGGTATGTATATTAATTTTACAATGTAATATATATATATATATATATATATATATATATATATATATATATATATGTATTAATTTTAAAATGTAATATATATATATATATATATATATATATATATATATATGTATGTGTGTGTGTGTGTGTGTGCACGAATTCTTCAACAGGATAAACAGTCAGTTATATATTACTGATTGGCAAGCATAAAACGTATGTGAATAACAATTTAAAATATTCATTACCAAATAAGCATTTATAACCGACCTTTCGACTAAAGTCTTTAAGTGAAATAAAATAAGCCGTCTAATCAAAGAACAAATGCGAGTTCTTGTCCATGTAATCTGTCGAATACTGTAAGACAACTCACTATGTATCGGCTTGAAACGTCATAATAGAGTTGTTTTTTCCCCATTTCCATATAGCCGCTGAAGGATATTCAGAGTTGTGGTAAAAGGCGACTCGTCTATGAGATTCAAATGGTGTGACCAGCTGCATTGACGATTCGCCAAGAATCAAATGCATTCGTATATTGATGAGAATTAAAATATTTATTATCAAATAATTTTGCTATATACATTGTTTTTTACTCGGGAATCACTACTTATCAAGACCCGAAGGCCACTCGAGGATAAGGATTAATGAATGTAAGGTGGTAGTTTAGTAATCGTTAAAATGATACTATTTAATCATTTATGGGGACGGCTCAACAAGAACTTGTTTACATTGAATTTGAAGGCCACCATGTTGTATTCAACCGGGAAGAAGGCGGGCAGTTTTTTTGGGGGGGAGGGGGGACTTTGTTCATAGAATATGCGTTTAGATGTAGGCATAGATAGAGAGTGGGGGAAATTGTATATAGTGGTTGTAGCTAGGCGGGTGTTTCTTGTTAAAGTTTGGTAAGGCGGACCACAGATTGGAGTTCAACGGGGAATGTGAAAATAACTCTAGAGCAGAGGCAGGCTCGCAACGTCTCTTTTGTGGGAAAGAGTTGCACGGAAGAGAAAAAGGCATCACCTACTAGATTTCGAAGCAGGCTTTGAACATTATCAATGCTGCATAGGGCACACTGAGCAGCTCATGCTCATATGTGGCAACAGTAGTCCATTATAGGGTGTACCTGGTTCGTATAAAGATAGAGGGTTACATCATTGAAGTGCATACTGGAGCGGTAGACTGATCCAAACATTTTTCCCACGATCTGCGCAACAGATTTGATGCATGTATTCCATTTCAGATCAGGAGTTAAGGTCAATCCCAGAAGCTTGTACAAAACATGTCGTTTCCCTAAGATGAGAGCCATTCATTTTAACTGGGCCGTGATTTTACGCAAATAATAATAATAATAATAATAATAATAATAATAACAACGACAACACAAGAAAACAGCAAATGCAGACTGTGGACAAAGAGACAAGATGATAAAACATATAAGTGAATGCAGCAAACTGGTCCAAAAGGAATACAAGAACAGACACGATCAAGTGGGAAGGGTAGTGCACTGGGAATTATGCAAACAACTGAATCTCGAACGCACAAACAAGTGGTACAAACATAAGCCGGCAGCAGTACTTGAAAACGAGAATCACAAAGTCCTATGGGACATGGACATACGAACTGATAAACCCATCCAAGCAAGAAGACTGGATGTCGAAATAATTAACAAAAAAGAAAAATCCTGTCAAATCGTAGACTTTGCTGTTCCAGCTAACCACAGGGTAATTATCAAAGAAAAAGAGAAACAAAGCAAATACACAGAGCTAGCCAGAGAGCTGAAAGGGATATGGAAGATGAAGAAAATCAAAATGATACCTACAATAGTAGGAGCACTAAGAACAATCCCCAAAAACTTAAAAAAAAGAATGGGAGAAATTGGAATCAAAGGAATGACCGGAAAAATACAACGAACAACAATCATAAAAACAGCTGAAATATTAAGAAACCCTTTGGAATGTGGAAACTAACACACAGGAGCAACGAGTGCGGGCCAGACAAACTGCTGCAAAGGCAAAAGATGAAATATTACATGGTACCAAGAACACTGAAACCGCATATCTATAAGTTGTCTAACCCAACACTACCTCCAGGAGGAAGGAAAGACAGATGAACTGATCAGAGCTCAGTTGAATAAGCGCGAAGAGAACTGGGAACATGGAGAGGCTTAGTGTCACTCAGATCCCAGCAAAGACCAATAGCTGCTGTCAACGAGAAATCAATGGCAAGCAGCTGTTGCGATAATGAAAATTTATTTGTAAATGTTATCGAAAAAGGTGGAAAGTACTGGAAACCTGAGGAAACTTGTTGTCACTCAGCTTCCAGGGAACACCACAGGCTGTTTTTAGAGAAAAATCTCTGAAGACCTGTGTGAAAGCTCCTCATTGGCCAATAATAATAATAATAATAATAATAATAATAATAATAATAATAATAATAATAATAATCATTATTATTATTATTATTATTAGAAGAAGAAGAAGAAGAAGAAGAAGAAGAAAAACAAGAAGAAAAACAAGAAAAAGAAGAAGAAGAACAACAACAACAAAACAATGACTACACAAAAAAGAGAAAAAAGGAAAAGAAGGTTTTAGTATATTCAAAATTTGATGCAGCCTTAATACCTTTGAGGAAATGTCTTTGTGAATAAATAAACTCTTGGGCTATAAAAATGCCGTCAAGCACACACCCTTTGCTTTATTAAGTATATCATAGTTTAAATATTCACATGTGCATAGATCTCCTTCTTGCCGTTTTTTTGTTCGTACACGCATGCATAGTTTGAAATCAACATCTTGTTTCCAGCTGATGTGTATGGATAACACGCGACTATGATTTCTACTATGTACACACACACACACACACACACACACACACACACACACACACACACACACACACATATATATATATAGACATTAAATATACATATGCATTATGAAAATATATATGTATAATGAATATAATACATGTGCATTATGAATATATATATATATATACATATATATATATATATATAGTAGAAATGGTAATTAATAAAAACTGAAGAAAGTGCTCAATACTGTTGTAGAGCAAATATGCGTTTTATTTTTTATTACCGTATCTTTTTGTTAAGTTATATTATTGTTTCAGCTACCCGGCCGTTTTTTTTTTGGCTGTCTGTAGCTTCCTCAGACTTTTACAGAAATGTTTGTTGTTATGGGATGAAAGAGTGAAAGAGTGAACAGGGGAGTGGTGCGAGAAGAGCATGGAAAAAAGAGGAAGGAAACAAGGGGGAAAGGTGGGAGGGGTGCTTGGTATGTCGGTAGTGTTTTAGTTTTGGAGTTTAAGGAACTTGTGGGGGAGGGTCTGGGAAGTTATTTATGGTGTGGCTGAGCGCATAGGGATACATGGAGGGAGAAGGTGAATATGTGGGGGTAGGAGGAGGGGGGTTACTTAAAAATTCGAGTCTTAATGTTAAAGCTTTTGGCGTCTCGTTGGTGAGATGATTTCTTGATAAGTATATTTTGACCTGTTGGGTGTTCGCTTAGGTTCGGAGGTCGGGAGGGGGATATGATTCGATTTATTTATTTAGTTTTTATTTGTTGTTAATTGTTTGGAGAGGGTTAGCTAGCGGCCACGCGCGCGAGCACACACACGCGCACGTACACACATATATACTTAAAGAAACGTTCACATGTACACATACATCTCCGCTCTGGCGTGCAAATATATGCACATATGTGCGCATGCATGCATAGATACCCGCGTCGCTCCCGCTTACGTCAAATTTTCCTTAAGGTGCTAAAATTGGGTACGTGTGCGCAAGCATGGATGCGCTCATACACAGATACATACACACATCGACGCCCCTACCCCCAAGGGGGCGTATACATGGGACCATGCGCGCATATTGATTCAGGCATACCTGAATCCCCACGCATACATGCAAGCACATGTGCACACACAGATACCAATACTCGTGAACACATACCTCGGCATATATACACAGCTGCACACTCTCACACACGTATGTGGACAGCAGGCAGCCAGCACATATATATACAGTGCGTCTCAAATTATTAACGAGATAACATTTTTTTACCAGTTTCAGAAACTTACCGGTAGTTTCGTATGACAATCTTCGAAAACGTTGGTAATTTCGAGCTGTGCGTACTGTGAAATTTTCGTACTGTTCCGCGCAATGTAAACAACTTGCCATCGTAAGTGCTGAATTGTACTGTGTTTGGGGGTGGGTCAAATTATTAACAAGGCAGTTTGTTTCGTCAATTAAATGGGTCCTAAAGGTTGTTTGAGTAGCTCTGAAAAGAGTACTATTACAGAACAGCTAGCACAAGGTAAAACTACCCTCGAAATATCGAAAATGATAGAAAGGTACTATCAAACTGTGAAGAACGTTGTCAAAGACCCTACAAAGGTACGTAAAAGAGCTGATAAAGGTAAATCTAGAGTTGTTTCTCGCCGTTCTCTACTCCAAATTTAACGTGAAGTTGTTAAGAACCATGGGCAGACAAGTTGAGAAATCTTTGACTAAGCTGGATTGAAGAAAGTCTCAAAAAATACTCGATGTCGCCTTTTTAAAGAAGTGGCAAAGTCTGTTAAGTCTGTTACAAAGCCTCCATTAAAGCGACGTCAAATACAAACCCGATTGAAATCGGCAGATGACACCATGAAAACGGATTTTTCCAAAGTTTTGTTCACGGATGAAGTGCGTGTCACTCTTGATGGCCCAGATGACTGAAGCAAGGGATGGGTCCTAGATGGACGACACTGTCATCAGCGTTTAAGGCGCCAACAAGGTGGTGGTGGGATAATGATTTGGGCTGGAATTATCGGAGGTATATTAGTTGGCCCATGGGGAGTCCCAAAAGGCGTAAAAATGACGTCAAATTCTTACATAGCTTTTCTGAAGGAGCACTTTGAACCATGGCTGAAGAATCAAGGTCTAACGTTTCGAAAAACCATTATTTTTTTGCAGGATAATGCTCCCTCGCATGCAGCAAACAAAAGCAAAGAGTATTTTCACCAACTGGGGTTCTCTGTGCTACGGAAGATGGAGTGGCCTGCGAATCCATCAGATTTGAACAAAATTGAGTATCATGAAACGACGCCTCTATGCAAGTGGACGCCAATTTAAGAGCAAAGATGAGTTGTAGGATGCCAAGAGGTATCGCGAGGAATAACTGTTGACGAAATCGCCACTTTGACTAATTCTGTGGACCAACGGCTTTTTACAAATCATTCATAAAAAAGGATCGCATATGCCATACCAATTATGTCAACGTAGAAACTGCTATGTAGTTATTGTGTCCTAAGCATTTTTCCTAGTTTATGTAATGTTTGGTTATTATTTCAATAAACAAGTTATGGGTATATTGTGTTTTTTCTCAACTTCATTAATAACTTAACACACGGAAATCCACAGATATTCCTATCTTCTGCCATAGTTTCGTTAATACTGCTTTAAATACTTTTATTTTCTAATTGGAGTAACTGAATAAGCACTTTCTGAAAGTTTCATGGATTTTTATTGACTCGTTCCTTAAATATTAAAAAAAAACGTAAACTCATTAATAATTTGATACGCAATGTATATATATATATATATATATATATATATATATATATATATATATATATAATACGTGTATATTATATTCATATAGCATATATTATCTTCTTGGCTTGACTTTGTGAACGGAGATCCTATAAAGAGGGCTGTTCACGTCGGCTGCAGACACGCTTGGTGCGGGACAAGCAGGTTTGGCCGCAACCGTTGCAGTCAAAAGTCACGTCAGGAACGGCTGCTGAGGTTTCCAGAATTTTCCTCCTGCAATGTTTCTCCCGCAGATTCTCTCTGTGGGAGACTTCAAAGGAGTTTACAGCCTGGTGGACAGTGTGTCACCTGGTGCCACGGTCAGCAGCGAGAGTAGACCACTGATGGTGGTCAATGTGGCAGTTACCGAGGGACTTCTCCAAGGAGTCTTTATATCGTTTCTTTGGTGCACCTCTGTCACGACAGCCAGTGTAGAGTTCGCCATATATGGCTATCTTGGGAAGGCAATGATCCCCCATTCTGGAGACCTGTCCCGCCCAGCGTAGCTAAAATTTCGGCAACATTGCCTTGATGCTGGCGATGTCCGTCTGCTCGATGACCTCAACATTGGTGACATAGTCACTCCAATGAACGTTGAGGCTGATGCGGAAGCAGCGCTGATAGAAACGCCCAAGGAGTCGTAGTTGGTGACGATGGGCTGTCCACGACTCAGAACCGCACAAGAGGGTGGAGAGTACTACGGCTCTGTGCACACTAATTTTTGTGCTCTACTTCAAGTGTTTGTTTTTCCAGACTCCGTTGTACAATCTGCCAAAAGCACTGTTTGCTTTGGTCAGTTTGTTGTCGATTTCCATGTCGAACTTGGCATTTGATATGATGGTACACCCGAGGTAAGTAAACTGGTGAACGGTTTTCAGTTCAGTCTCGCCAATGGTTATGTGAGGGGGGTAGTATTCTACCTGAGGAGCGGGTTGATGGAGGACTTCCGTTTTTTTTCAAGCTAACCTCGAGTCCGAAAAATATATATGTATAATAAATATAATACATATGCATTATATATCCTCCGTCTCTCCCTCTCTCTCTCCCTCTCTCTCTCTCTCTCTCTCTATATATATATATATATATATATATATTATAAGGTGAAATTAAAGCCAAGAACAATGCGAGATTTTTTTTTTTATATAGAGTAAAATTATTTCAACTCTAAACACTAAAAACTACTGTTGTTTAGAGTTGAAATAATTTTACGCACATATATATATATACATATATATATATATATATATATATATATATATATATATATATATATATATATATATATATATAACAATTAGGACCAGATCATAAACACTCGCATACGCATATATATATATATATATATATATATATATATATATATATATATATATATATAGATAGATAGAGAGAGAGAGGGTTACAGTTGTTCAGATAAAGAATTTATTCCTAAGATGAAATTCAAAGAATTTATACTAGTTTTGATGAGATTTTCGTTATTAATAGCTATAGATCGAAATATTACCATGACAGGTTAACAAAATCTATAACATACGTCTGTATGTCGATACATCTATAAAAGTATAAATGTGTGTTAGGCGGAAGGGCAATTCTCAACCTATATACTCAACCAATTTTTAATCTTCAGACTTGAAATTTGGTATATAGGGTAGACATGTGGAAAACGTTTTAATCGGTTTCCATTCGGAAAAAAGGGCCGCTAAATGGTCAAAATTTAATAACTGGTACGTGGGAGTTGTCGGATTTTTATTTGTTTGCTGTTTTACGAATGCGTATGTGAGAATTGTTTATATTAAAGGTACTTTGTGTTAAGAATAAGTACGTTTTAAAACAATTTTCAAAGACTGTGTCAAGTTAGCATAATAGTTATCGTACTTGTCTTTAGGTTTAGGTTTCGATCTCAGCTCCAATATTTTTAAGATACCATATGTATATATATATATATATATATATATATATATATATATATATATATATATATATATATGATTAGTTTTTTTTGGAAAAAGAATTCCAGCAGAGTGCTCAATTAAAAGGAAAATCCAAATTTTAAGAGCGTACTTAGACGAATATTGGCTGAAGAGAGCTTGATAAGGATACCTTAAACGGGCCTTATTATCGGGCTTGAAACCGACGGTACCAATGATCTGTCTCAACTAACAACTTTCTGTACACAATACATATATATATATATATATATATATATATATAAGTGCCAGTGTCTATTTATCTTAGAAACGGACTCTACCAAACTCCTCTATCAGTTATTCGTCTACAGACTTGCAATTTGATTTATAAGTGATTTGGACTTGTGGAACGAATTGTATTTGTTTTGTAACCGATAAAATAGTAGATAACGAGTCAAAATTGAAAAAAAGTGAACTTCGATAGCATAAGCAGACTTGAAGTGTTTTTATACGCATGCACACATATATATTTATACATTAAAGTCGGTTAATTTTAATGTTTTCCTTTCGATTCTATTTGATTGCACTGACATCATTTTTTTTACTTTTGAATTCACTATTATATATTGCGTACAATATGATAATCATTTTTTTTTTACTTATGTTCACTCTTTACAAAGCATATCGCCGTTTGGACGTAAGGGGCTACTATTTGGGGTCATGTCTAGGAAAGATTAACAAGATATGTGTTTATGTTACATTTAAACTTCTGTATATAAGTACAGCCAGGGAAGCAGGCAATAGGAATGAAATTCCAAATCGATTAAGAATTAGTTCTATGATAATAAATGGGAAATCTTCATCAATTACAGCATCATAATAAAGTATGTTTCATCACTGGACAACGCTCAGCAGTTCGCTTATCTTTCTAACTATATAGCTATAAACGTAAAAATACGTGTGTGTGTGTGTGTGTGTGTGTGTGTGTGAGAGAGAGAGAGAGAGAGAGAGAGAGGATAACTCTCAACCTTTATACTCAACGAAGTTTTGATCTACATACTTAAAATTTGATATGTAGGGTATTCAGACGAATGGAAAACTATTTAATCGCTTTACATACGGGAAAAAGGGCTTCTAAGGAATCAAAATATAAATTTTAGTATTTGGGAGTCATCGGAATATTTATCTGCTTGCCAGCTGTTTCACGAAATCGCATGCGCGAATTATTCACTTGAGTGCTTCCTTATGCTAAGAACAAGTAGGTTTGAAAACATTTTTAAAGGCAGTGGCAAACTGGCCTAATGGTTATCGGGCTTGACTCACTTTATAGGTTTTACTTTCGATCTTGGCCTGAGTATTTTTTCTACTTACAAGAAGTGAACGGTTTAGGAGAAATATAATACTCGCATGTACATGTCTCAGTTTCTTTATGAATTAAATATATTCATACGGATTTTACGACCGGGCAACGCCGGGTAGCCTGCTAATACACACATACACACACACACACACACACACACACACACACACACACACACACTTGTGAAGGCTGAATGGGGCACATGACTAAATATATCATTTTAGGGAATTGATATAGTGATAGGGTGTAACAGATTCAAATTTATTCAAAGAGGCAAGAGACATACAAACACGCGCATATATATATATATATATATATATATATATATATATATATATATATATATATATACACACACACACAGGCTGTCTAAAATATAATGTATTTTTATTGACAAAATTAAGCAACGTTAGCGCGAAAAAAACATCACAAAACTTTTTTCGACATCTTCCGTTTTCCGTAAACTGCCTAAACCATTCCGACGATAGCACGGTCCTTATACTGCATAAATACAACCTCACAAATGTGAAATTCCAGAATAAAAGTTCTGTTAGAGTGAAGACTCTTCAGAATCACACATCATTCTGATGAAACGATGATCAATGTATACCCGCGTATATCGGGCGGAACGATAAAATTGTCGACCTGGAAAAGACAACATGATTCCATTTCCGTTTGATGAAAACCTGTTTTCTTTTTTGTTGCAGACTATCTACTGGTTGGCCAGTTGTGTACAAATCCCAAGACTGATAGAAGCCTTCTATCGTGTCTGAAAGTGATACAATGTTCAACAAGTGAGATCGGGCGTCACTTTATAACTCAGTCTCTTTACTGATCCAAGTTATGACAACAGGACCATTGCCAACACCCTCAACATGAAAATCCGGACGGTTCAACGCTTAAGGCACACATAATGAAGTTAAGTAATATTAAATACTGTTGCATTTGAGAAAAGATCACAAATTTTACTAACGCGTTCATTGATGGCAGTTTTGCGAAATTTGCGCTTTTCATAATCCTCATAATCTTGTCTGCAATCGTAACACAATATTCTACACATATCGTCAAATATCGGTTGTCATTATAACGGTTGCTAATAATTAGCAGGTGTTTATAGCCAAACATGATGTTGCAGCCAGGCAGTAAACTACAGAGACAGCTCTTAAATAAAATATGTCATTCCAGAATAATTATTAGGTAGGATTGAAACCGCCATCTTTAGACAATGCTCACCTGGAATCGTCGAGACTCAACGGCTCTACCATTCGAGGCCTCTTGGCGCAGTAGATAAGGACGATGAGTCTCTATGGTTTCAGGTCAAGATAACGGTTTCAATCCTACTTAGTCAGGGGATTAGTTGGCCAAAAGGTGGTGAGACAACAACAACTATAGAAGAAAGTAATTACTGGGGATACAATTACATGACTCAGCATTTCAATCCCGTCGCTATTAATTACCTGAAGAAGGTCAGCGGATTAGTTGACCGAAATGTGATGAAACAACATCCATATGATGAGGATAACAGTCCGCGAAAAAAATGAATGGTCAAATATTGTTTGCTATATATATGTTTGCTAATAATAAGCAAGTGGTTATAACCAAATATAATGTTGCAGCCAGGCGCTAACCTACAGAAACAGCTCTTAAATAAGATATTTCCCCCTGGGGACTTTTGAGGCTAAATGGGGGTGGGGATGGAGCAAATGAGAACTTTATGCCTCGTGCACTGTGCACTCACGAGGGACCATGCATGCTTCATCTGTTTTTATTTGATTTTGTTTTAAAAAAGGATCTGCCACTGCTAGCAGTAATAATCTAATATATAAAGACTATATGTCTGTCTGTCCCCATATTTTCAAACTGCATTTCCAGTTTTGCTTTCTGTTTCGATTCTAGCTGATGGCGCCCAAATACTTTTTTTTACTTTTGAAATCAGGACTCTATGATAATGTATGCGAAATCTTAACGAATTAAAATATATTTAAGTGTAATTTACGCTCAGGCAAAGTCGGACGCCCCACCCGCTAGTATATAAAAGACTACATGTCTGGATATGTGTCTTCATATTGTAGAACTCTATCTTGTCCGAAAAAGTCGCAGAGCGGCGCTAAATGATTGGATTTTTATGGTGCGTTTTTTTTTGTTTTTTTTTTACAGATTTTAGCCTGTTAAAATAGTTTTAAAGGGTCAAGAATTGGTCAAAATTGAAAAAAAAATTATTATACATTTTGTACATTCATTTTAGTTCATTTTTAATTTTTATTAGTTCACACACGTGGAAACGTCACCGGCTTTGAATGCTACAGTTTCGATTCTAGCTAATGGCACTGAAATACTTTTCTTTACACTTTAAGTCACGATACTATAGCAATATATACGAAATCTGGAAAAATTAAAATATCATATTTAAGCGTATTTTACGACTGGGGAAAGCCGGGCTCTTCTTCCCCCTAGCAAGATAATAGATATTCATTGATTAAAATTTCTAGTATAACTAAAATCTATATATCACCTTCTCACAAATGTATTTTTTATATTCAAGAACATACATCTACATTTAAGATGTGCTTTTTTACAGTAAATAAGGCTAAAATAACTATTTTATAAAATAGTTAACTGTTTAGAGATTTATAAAGAATCGGAATTGGTAATTGTATCGAATCGGGATTGAATACGTAATCGGTAATAGTATCGGAATCGGGAAAATATTGGAATCGCCCCATCACGAGGATAAAAAAAAAACACAGCAAATATTATTGCGCTTAAGATCAGTTTACTGTTTGTTGCAGTTAGCATCGGTAATGTTCAGTCAATGTTCATATGAATTTGTTTAATAGGCCGAGTTGTTCGTACCGTGAAACGTCACACATTTTGTCACCTGTTATTTGTAAAGTAGGCAACTGCTTCGTGAACAGACTCTCATTGACTGGAATAAAATCCCCCGACGAGAGTGCCATTTTACATGAATGGTTCTTGTCTATGTTCATTTCTCATGAGAAAAAAAAACGGGATATTTTTTTTTTGCACCTAAATACCTTGGTGTACGAGAAACTGGATTTATTTAAATGTCGGAAAAGTAAGTTTGGGCGTGAAGCGAGATAAAGTGAATTATGAAGCGAGTAAAATATACTAGACATGAATGAATATAACGAGACAAATAGGTGAGCAAGGCAATGAATTGACAAAGAGAAAAAAAAGATTCTGTTTTAGATGAACGTATTTTAAACACAAATAAGTAAAAGAGAACCGCATGCACTGGGGAGAATGGAATAGAATGTTATATATTAGCGACGTAGCAACGACATCAGAGAAAAAACAGAAGCAGCCAAACTGAAGCTGGCCTAGAGGACACTATATATATACAAATGTGGGCAAATTTTGGCATATTTTATTAGTTTCAAAATATAGATTTTTTTAACAATTTTCAGAAAGTTTTACTCTTGAATACTATTAAAATCTTCAAAAAGCCTGCAAAATTTCATGTAGTTTCGTCCCATAGAACCAAATATATGAGCGTTTCAATATTCAAATTAGCTACCAGTATAAATATATATATATATATATATATATATATATATATATATATATATATATATATATATATATATGTATATATATATGCAGAGAGAAATAGTTAGGTAGATAGATACATACATACATACATACATACATACATAATACATACATAATACATACACAATACATACATACATACACACACATACACATACATACATGCATACATATATGCATACATACATACATATACATATGCTACCTTTTTAGGCAAGTGTATAAATTCCAAATCTCAGCGACTACTGATCAGAATTTAACAAATGAAAGCCCGTTGGAAGGCTAATGACCTGAACTGTGTAGTAGGCGATGTGACCTTTGCGCTTAGGCTTACACATTACAGGAATCGGGACCTATTTTTGGAACGTTTTTACAACCATAACATATTTTAATTATAAACATTTGCTTTCCTAGTTTTGCATATGAATTACAATATAGCTGATATTCCCCCAAAACCTCTGGCCTTAGTTTTCATACATAAAGTAAATTTCACATTGTATAAAGCTTATTTGATACTGGAGATATTCATAATCGTACGTATTCTCAAATAAGGAGGGGATATAACACATAAGAAATATTTAGAATCAAGTCATCACTTGCTGTTATTAAAGATCATTTGAAACCATAGCAACAAGTTATAGTTTCCCTTCCATCAACGTCAGAGGTTTCGAGGAATATATATATATATATATATATATATATATATATATATATATATATATATATATATATAAGGTGTGTGTGTATGTATATATATATATTATATATATATAATGTGTGTATGTCTGTGTAAGTGTATATGTGTATATATATGTACGTATATATATGTGCATATATGTATATATATATGCGTATACATGTATAAATATGTATGTATTTATTTATATGCATGTGTATATATGTATGTTTATATATGTGCGTATAATTTCCTATTGAAATAATATAATTACAAATAAATCCCAACTAATTTAAGAATAGAATCACTTTAATAAGAAGGTGACAAAAAACGCTTTATTTTCCTATCATGAATATCCGACGATAAATGTAACCTGAAAGAGATATACTTCACATAGAGCGTTTTAGTTTTTCCTTTCCATTTCATATTCATATATATATATATATATATATATATATATATATATATATATATATATATATATATATTTACACAGTGGTCACCACTTATCAAGACCCGGAAGCCACTCAGGGATAAGGGTTATTGCAAGTACATTACGTTAGTGTGGAGATTTGATGAAATGTGTACTTAAGGGGCTGGTTCATTAGGAATTTGTTAACGTTGGACTTGAACACATCCAAGTTGTAGTCAGGTGGGAAGCAGGCAGATAGAACAGAGTTCCACAGGCGTGAAGTTCTAAGAAAGAAGCTTTGTTCATGGAATCCACGTTTTGATTTAGGCACAGATAAAGAGTGGGGGAAATTTTTCACAGTGGATTCAGCTAGACAGGTGTTTTTCGTGAAAGATTGGCGACCAGAGATTGGAGTTCAGGCGAGCACCTGCCATGGAAATAACGATAAAACAAGGATAGGCTCGCAACGTCTCTTCAGTGGGAGATAGGTTGCAGGGTAGAGAAAAGGGCATCTCCCACTAAGCCACGAAGTCTATTTTGTACTCTGTCAAGGTAGGATAAGCTATTTTTAGCAGCTCCTGCCCAGATATATATATATATATATATATATATATATATATATATATATATATATATATATATATATATGTGTGTGTGTGTGTGTGTGTGCGTGCGTGTGTGTGTGTGTGTGTGTGTGGATGTGTGTGGGTGTTTATATATATATATATATATATATATATATATATCGATATACTGTCATAAATGTGTTTCACCCATTGCTTAGTTTAGCAATTAAACGTAGCACGCTGTCTGTTTGTTTACAAACAATCAGCTACAGCACTATTAAGCCTTGTGCAGATGAATCATTTAGGAGTACCGGTGATTAGATACGCCGATACGCAATGGTTGTAGATTCTGATTAGCTGTGATACAACGTAACAGTACTATATGTGGATAACTATATCTATCTATCTATCTATCTATCTATCTATATATATATATATATATATATATATATATATATATACTTTTCCATTTCCCTTTTCCTCGTGCATGCTCATACTTTCACTACACCGATGAAGACTGAAGGATCGGTCGAAAATAATGTACCTATAAAAAAATTATTTTAATTTTTTTGATAATATTATTTTGTATTCCTGCACGTCACCAATTGAAAACGAATAAAGAAAAGTTATAAGCTTTTATACTTTTCGTATTCTTTTTTATACATTTCCACTCATGTATATATATATATATATATATATATATATATATATATATATATATATATATATATATATATATATAAGTACCACGTTGGCACACCGGTTCTCGGTAAGCAATGATGGTCCAAGCTAGTGCTAGATTGATAACAACTTGGGAAGACTAAGCGCTGTATCTCCACATTCCTTCCAGTCGTCTTGAACCTTTACTTGCCACTGGTATTTAACAAGGTTCATGCAAAGGCACTCTTACAGTAGGTATTTATAATTTATCCGAACTGAAGGGAGTTACCATATATATATATATATATATATATATATATATATATATATATATATATATATATATATATAGCTTAGTGCATTAGAAGAAAAGTGTAAGCTCAATTCTATAAGAGGAGACTTATCGGGACAATATAAAGCTCAACAAGTATCATTGGAGCTTATATAGGAGAACAATAGGAGTTGGAAATGGAGTCACAAAAACTATATATTGGTAAATATAGATTGGTTCATTTATTCAATAAGGGAATACAAACAATTAGTTGGGAGTAGGAGGGACTCTTTACGCCAAGGCATTTCGAAACTAATACTTCTCATCAGAAGAGTAGAGAAGATGCTAGGTAACATAGTGGGGATGCGCCATCTAGCGTTTGATTCATTAGGAACGAAATAGATCAATTAAACTGATTACTTAGTTCATTGTGTTCCTGTTGTAATAGTGTTGAATTAATGTTGTAAAATTACATTTAAATAACAAGTTTCCATAGTGCGGAGCTTCTTTTTATTTCTCGATTTAAAGTTATTTTTTTAAAATTGACGTGAACACTAGGATACTTCAATTAAAAGTCAAATATGAACAGGTAAAATCATAAAGGAATAAAAGGCGAATGAAATGAGGTATAGGTTGTTTAAACAGTTGCGTTCAATGTAGATTAAATTTGCGGTTTTGAAAAAATAAGTGCGGACTTTCTTTTTGGCGCCAGTGTATATATATATATATATATATATATATATATACATACATACCACATACACACACACACACACACACACACACACACACACACACACATATATATATATATATATATATATATATATATATATATTAAAAAGGAAAATTTAAAACAAAAGATGAAAACATGTTTTTCCCACTCGACTTATTTGTATGAACTTTTTTCAAAAACTACGTCTAATGTGAAAATGCGGAAGAAACTTTTATGCAGCATTTCATGGGGAAGTAACGAGATTAACGTTAATCCCTATAGATTAAATGGATCCAAGAACGACATGACTAAATGTAAGGTCATATTTTCTCACAAAAGGGTTTAGCATGTTTCGGTAGATTAGGTTGACGTTGTCCAAAGAAAAGCGAGAACATTTTCAGAATATCAGCAAGCGTACTTGTTGAACCCGTGTGCATTCACTTGTCTTAAATCCTGGTGTTACATCTCGCACCACCGACCCAAACATTATACAGGGTTTCAGGCGCTCCATGTACAATCATGATATATTAGCTGTGATTAGCATCGTTTCAACAGTAAAGATTCTAATTTTTATAATTAAAAAATTGAAGAGATAGGAAAATGAGACTAGTAATATAAAAATAAGTGAAATTTTGTGCTCTAGAGTTTATTTTTCTACATAACCACTATTCTCAATGCCGTGTTGCCATTGATGAAGGAAGGCTGTGCATAGGCGTCCGGAGCGCGCTTTGTCATACGAGCGTCGTTTCAAAAGTAAAACGTCTTTTTTTTTTTTTTAAATCAAAACGTTGAAGAGCTACGAAGACGGGAGTGGTACCATTTGAATGAATGACGTTTTGTACTCCATACTTTTTATTCTACAAAGTAACCACGATTCTCAATGTCTTTTTGCTCTCGATGAATGATGTTTGTTCGCGGTCGTCCGGGGCGCACTTTGTTATACGAAAGTCGTTCAAAAATTTAAGCCTTTTATTTTTTAACTAAAAAAGTTGAAGAGCTACGAAGACGAAAGTGTAACCAATAAAACGAGCGACTTTTTGTGCACCAGAATTTATATTTCTACATAGTCACAACTATTCTCTATGCACTTTTGCCAGGGATTCAATGACATAGCTCTATTGATATTCGTCCATGACAGGGGTAGCTTCCTCGGAGTCTTACACCGTCAATATTTGGAATAGAGAGATGAAATTTCAGGTCACAAATGCATTAGTTCAGTCCTCATAAGAATGTAATTTTAAATTCCCTCGGATATATACCAGCTGAATTATATATAGAAGGCATTACTTTTGAGACGTTCCTCATATATATATATATATATATATATATATATATATATATATAAAGCTGAACGTTTGTGTGTGTGTGTGTGTGTGTGTGTGTGTGTGTGTGTGTCTGGTCACGAATAGGCTCCTATATGGTTGACTATTTTAAAAAACTGAGTAGATATAATGACAGAATATGCATCGAGGATCAGGAATGGGTATGTCTGATCTGGCAGAATGGTGGTCCATAAAAATTGTGGGGGGGGGCTGCGTTCGCGCCTCGCCCCCAAAATATGGAAATAAAAAATGAAAAAAAAAAAGTTTACAAGGGTTTTTGATATAGATGTACATAATAATACTTTGATAAGTATGTGTCAACTTAAATAGGGATGGTATAATAACATTCTGGGGTCTGCGTTCGCGCCTGTACTCCAGAGAAATAAGGTACAAACTTTAACAAAGACTTTTCATATCTATCTGCGTAAGTATACTTTAATAATTATGTTTCAGTTTGAAGAAATATGGTATAATAAAATTATTGGGTGTTTGTTCGCGCCTGACCTCCATAGAATGTAAATATGTCACAAAGTTTAGCAAGGTTTTTTAAAAGGGGTGAGGGTCCACAATAACACCTTAATTTTAATCTTAATTCACGTTAGCTTTTATTTATTTTTTTGAGTTGAATCATATTGCGTCGAATAAATTCACCTCATAAATTTACGTTCTTATTAAAGTGAAAGCCAAAAAAAAAAAAAAAATTCGGAACTTTAGACAATTCTCGACACAAATTTTGCATAACTCTGTTTATTTCCTTCTCCACTTGCTCGTGGCATTCTTTCCAAAATAGATAAATAGATAAATAATACAAAAATAAGAACGTTACTTGTTATCGTGTCAAAAGAAGAAAAAAATCCTGCACACGTGATTACGTGTCTTTTTAAAAACATTTGCATAACCTTTTTATTTTCATTTATATATCTGTTAAAGTTTTTTTTGTAAGTGTACTAGAAGGAATTCAGTTGATTACAACCCTTTCTGCGTGTTCTTTACATTACAATAGTACAACGCTGAATCCGACGGCACAATACTACACCGTTCAATACTGTAAAACTGAAACGATGCTTTTCTATTTGAAAACGGCGCCATTTTCTTCTTATTCATATTTATATGGATTCTTTGCTGAAAAAAACTAAAGTAATTACGTGTTTAATTTTTTAATATCCCATTTTGCTGTTTCGGATTATTTTACTAAATCAAGTAAGGCTTCATTATTTTTCAAAACTGTTTTTGTTTCTTTGTTTTACGATATTTCGTCGATATTATTTAGTAAGAGTGTTTAGCAGAAAAGCCAACAAACGACTACCCGAAAAAATAAATATACAAGAAATAAATGTTACCATAGTCAATAAAAGTTAAGTTCATGTTTTTTAAAAATAGTTTTTCATGCTCTTTACTTGAAATAATTTCAGCGACCCGAAATTAAAACGAAATTTGAGGCGATAACTACTTAAATGAATTTTTATATAAACTACACATGCCATAATCGAATATTCCTCAAGCACAACATAACGGAAAACATTAAAATATGTTTATAAATATTCCTTACGTTGACGGAACTCTCTTAAATTTTTAACACAGAATGCTCAGGTGCCCCTCCTTCGAATTGAAAACGGGGCTCTCCATTTCAAAGTCGCTGCCATTTTGATTTTTTTTAAACCGATTCGTTAATTAAAGAAAATGTTTTTACAAACTACTTAAAAATACAAACCAATGAACTTTTCTACCATAAAAGTAACTTTAATTGATTATGGAAACATTTATTTCTTGTATATTTATATTATTATATATATAACATTTTCTCTTTGTAAGGAAACATCATTTTATTGTTCACTCTTGGCTACGAATGGAAACAAAGTTGATATAAAAAAATATATTTTCGCGAAAATTATCTTTACTTTCATCATATTTTGCTTAGGGTAAAATGTTTGAGTATCAAAACCTATCTCTTTACAACCCCCTCCTTTTCATAACCTATCATACTTTCATCAATCACAGTCTATTTTCTGTAGGCTGTTTTTTACCCAGTCAACGACGGGTACTCTGCTAGTAAATATATATATATATATATATATATATATATATATATATATATAAATCTCTTCTTATAGAATTGAATTTACTTTAGTCTCCTAACTCTTTAAGCTATATACATATATAAGATTTGTTGTTGGCGTTTCTAGTGATACTAGCATCTTCGATACGCTGTTATTTTTAATTTTTCCGCCGCCTTAGCGGTTTTTAAAGCTATCAAATCTTTTTGTTATTAGATCACCCTAATTTTTTATGGGATGTATTTGTTTATTTATTTTATGTATTTACGTGCATAAAAGTATACTTATGGACACGCGTGTTTCTGCCTTTAGCCGTCGTCAGCATAGGTTAGGATCGAACTCATGACATCAGTATACAACGTGTCCTTATATATATATATATATATATATATATATATATATATATATATATATATATATATATATATATATATATATATATATATGAGACAACCGGGGTACAAAAATAAACACAAGGATTGAACACAAAGAATGCGAGAAAGAACGAGAAAAACACTTCTAATCTTCCAAAATCTATTAAAAATAAGTTTATTAAAGATAGGAAAAAGATTCAACAAAAAGAATATATTCAGAATTATAGTGTTTGGGATATTTCTAAACATATAAACTGAGCGAAAGTCCTGGAAAGAAGAGATTAACGGTGTAAGTAGAAATAATAATAGACGTCTCATTTTCGTTTAAGACTTTATGATTCATTGATTTGAAGAAATAAAATTCAAGTACAATCTTTAAAAATATTAATCGCGTTTGAGATGCCAAAAGTTTTGCTGGGTATGCCATGTAATATAGCTGACCTGGATCTAAATACAGTTTCTGTTCTATGAGTATAAGTTCTTTACAGATTATAAGAAGCATATTGAGAAGAAAGATCATGTAACGCTACAACTAGTAAACTGACTTTAATCACAGTCTTACAGACACAAATGACGACGTACTTTCAGGTCGCCGAAATCGTCAGTTGTTGACATGCAAACAAAGTCTGGATATATCAGAAGTGCATGTTTTCCATAAGTATTTGTCATGAAGAAAGTTGTATTCAAAGTGAGTGCCGCGTTTGCCTATAGTTGATCAAAGACAACAAGGCATCGACTATTTAGAGCGTTGTTTGCTACAGTTTCAACGTAACAAACAGACTTTTTTGTGTCAGTATGCGTCAATAGGTCTACCACTTCACTGTGGAGTCAAATCGGAAGTCAATTGAACCGACAATAACAGGTGAAAATCGTTCAATGCGACCAGAGAAGAAAGCATCAGCTGATAAGGTTTAACCTGAAAAAAGAAAAACCATCAATAGCAAATATCGTGTAATGTTATTGGTGTGTTTGGAGGATGAAACAACTCTATTCTCAAAATATGGCTCAAACGGCTCCTGCATTCTTACAAGACTTTAAAAAAGGATCTACAGAAAGAGTTTTGTTTCTAATTAAGAAGTGATGTCGAAAACTGACGTTGATTTTGCGGTCTAAGACAAGTACCTTTTCAAAAAACAAACAAACAAAAACGCATCGTAATTGTCTGTATTTTCGAGATGAGGTGTTTTCATTGATTGAGATTGTCCTAGTGACATATGGCCGAGTGGTCCTAGACATTGTATCAAAGTTTACAGTTACCCAAAAGTGCTGAGTTCAATCCTGAACGAAGGCAGTGAAAAGTAACATTCAAAACAGAGAATCAGAAACTATGTCCCAGAGCCTAGCTGGAGTCCGAACACGGTACCCCCGTAATAATAATAAAGGGTTGGGTTCGAGACTCCTAACAAATGGTTCCCCAGTTCGATACAAAAAACCTGATGCAGGCCGGGGGGCAAAACGGCCGAAACGTTGTGACTATGACAACCAAGACGAGGAAGTCAGTCCGACAACCTCAATCAATAAAAACGCATCGATTTATTAGAGAAGCGTTGGAACTAGTGTATCATCCTAGAAAGATTCTATGTTGGTGAATGGGGTTGAATCGGCCTTAATTAATAAAACTGCAACTTTTAATTTGTACTTTTATTAGTTAGACTCGGAACTTATGGAATAATATATTATTATTATTATTATTATTAGTAGTAGTAGTAGTAGTATTAGTAGTAGTAGTAGTAGTGTGTAGTAGCTTTGTTGTTGTAGTAGATTAAGTAGTTGTAGTGATAGTATTAGTATTCTTCTTCGTTGCCTCCTTAAAACAAACTAAACAAGTTGTAGTCTCATTAGTTCAACCTGAAACTTACTGAGTAATGTGCTGTTATTATTATTATTATTATTATTATTATTATTATTGGAAGTAGTTGTATTGGCAGTTGTATTAATAGTAGTATCATTATTATTATTATTATTAGTAGTAGTAGTAGTTATAGGAGTATAAGTCGTTTTTGTTGTTGTAATAGTAGCAATAATTGTAATTAAGTAGGTGTAGTGGTAGCATTAGAATTTTTATTAGCTGTTTGCCGTAACAAAAAAACGAAAACAAAAACAAAAAAAACAAGCCGTAGTTTTATTAGATCCGAAACCTACTGTGTTATTATTGTTATTATCATTAGTAATAGTAGTAGTAGTTGTTATTGGTTCTGTTTCAATAGCAATTTAGTAGTGGTGGTGTTAATACTAGTAGTGTTATTAGTTGGCCTACCCGAAAAGCAACAAACCAAACATTTTCAATCGAGATTTTTCATGAGAATTCGCAATAGTTTTTTTTTTAAATAATCAACAAATATTGTGATATCATTATTACTATTGTGGATAGTAATTCTTAGTTCTTTAAGTAATACATACACCAGATACAAGAATGGGAGTCTGTCACACGTAATTATGGATTGAAAAACTGGGTTGAGTTGATTGACGTGTTACGGCTGACAGGTCGGATCACGGCAATACAAGAGAGTTGATCAAGGCGGCAACACCATGGGAAAAAAAACACCGCTCAACATTCGTTCAAATTCGCCGCGCTTTCAAGCAAAGTCTCAACAAAAGGCACTGAACTATCGCTCTAGTAAGCGGACACGGCTCAGTGCCTAAGAAAACATTCCGTCGCCCTGTTTTACTTCATTTGTTTTCAATGTTGTGGTTGTCCTCCCGTTTTCTTCTGTTGTTTTTGTATTTGTTTTCTCTCCTAGTCGCCATCGAATTTCCCATGCTTTTGCTTCGACTCTGTGAAATTCGAGACGTAGTTTTGACCTTTTACCACCCTAGATTTTTAAGCGAACAGGGTGAGACGATATGGTCAGCTGGATGTGGATTCAATATGACATATCCTAACCCGGCGTGACAAGCATAATGTAATCAATTTGTACATTTCTCGTCACTCTCATCATATTATACGCGCGCGCACGCACGCACGCACACCCACCCATATATATATATATATATATATATATATATATATATATATATATATATATATATATATATATATAATTACTAGCATTTCAGCCCGGCGTTGCCCGGGTGTTTGGATGTGTATGTTGAGCAAAAAAAAAAATAAGTGGTAGTAGGAAGTCAGGCTCGAACCCGTACCGCAAAGGAGGAAAAGAACAGGGTAAAACCTAACGTCTATGCTGTCATGGCCACCGCCAAACCGGAAGCGACATTCTTTAAAGGTAAGGCTAGACAATCTAAAGGAGAGGATAACTTTCAAAAATATCGGCGAAAATAGTGACCCCCCCCCTGTAGAAAAGTGCCTAGTTGAAATAGAAGATATTAATGTTTTTAGCCAATTTTTCGATATTTGTCGTATGAAAGATCGAACTTACTGATCTTGATAAAATCTGTCGTCTTTATTAAAAGTTTAAGGCAGTCATGCAAAAAGATATACATACATACATACATTTATATATTGGCAACTAAAAATTTTCGACCCAAACTGATGAAAAAAGCTTGCTCTATCTCTGAATACCCTTTATGTAAAATTTCAAATATTTAGACCAGAAATTGTCTGAGTAATTTGGAAGAGCCCGAACACTCCATAATTTTATTATACCATATTTCTTCAAACTTAAAAATTATTATCAAAGTATACTTACGAAGATAGATATGAAAACTCTTTATTAATGTTTGTGCCTATTTCCATTCTATGGAGGCCAGGCGCGAACACAGATCCCACAATTTTATTATACCATCCCTATTTAAGTTAAAATATATTATAAAAGTATTCTTATGTACATCTATATCAAAAACACTTGTAAACGTTTTTTTTTTTTAATTTTTAAATTTTTATTTCCATACTTAGTGGATCAGGCGCGTACGCAGACCCTACAATTTTAATGAATCATAATTATGCCAGATCAAACATACCCATTCCTGTGTCTCGATACATCTTCTATCATTATATTTGATCAATTTTCTATAATAGTCAACCATATAGGAGCCTATTCGTGACCAGACACACGCACAGACGTTCAGCTTTATATATATATATATATATATATATATATATATATATATATATATATATATATATATATATATATAACAGTATAGCAACATACCGAAATCCAATTTTTTTTCTATGCATATTAAAATGCATGTTTTCCAATATGGTTAGATTTCAGTTAACTTTTTACAGATCTGTTTCGTTGTGCAGAACCAATCGGTTATTATAATGTCAATATCGACTCTTTTAGTGCATATACTCCTCTGAAAAATAGAAACTCTTTGCTAAGAAGGAAAAAATGTATGACACTCAATACGGGTACACAAACACCATTAATATATATATATATATATATATATATATATATATTTATATATATATATAAAGAGAGAGACAGAGACAGATATTATGGTGTTTGTATACCTGTATTGGGTGGTTTTAGGCAGCATTCTTCCATTTATTCATATATTATCAAAAATAGAATACGGAATATAAATCGTAAACGTCTCTCCTGGATTTGTACTAGTTCTTCCATTTAATGCCTAACCGACTTCATGGGCGCGTTCTCAATTGCGTTTTGAAATTTTTTTCTTCCCTCCAAATTGTTTGCTCATTTGTTTTGTCAGCTGAAGATGATTCGATAAAGAATCAAAAACGTATGGTACATATTGAGCATACATTTTTTAAAATTTTGACACAAAAACATAAATGAAGAAAGTGAAATAAAGTTAAATTCATATTAAAAAGTCAGAATTCTGTCATGCGTAAGAATGTTTGAACACACCCACCCACACACACCCACAGACACCTATATATATATATATATATATATATATATATATATATATATACTAGCAAAAGTACCCGCCGTTGACTGAGTTAAAAAATAGCGTACAGAAAATGGACTCTGATTTATGAAAGTATGATACTTTATGAAAAGGAAGGGTTGTAATGACATAGCTTCGAATTTGGGGGTATCAAACCCAAAGCAAAATGTGATGAAAGTAAAAATAAAATAGATAAACCCCATGATTTATTATACCATACCTGTTCACACTGAAACACTTATCACAATATTCTGTTGATCTATATTAAAAAACCTTGTTAAACTTTGTGACATATTTCCATTCTATGGAGGTCAGGCGCGAACGAACACTCCATAATTTTATAACACCATATTTCTTCAAACTGAAACATAATTATCAAAGTATACTTACGCAGATAGATATGAAAAGTCTTTATTAAAGTTTGTGCCTATTTCCAGTCTATGGAGGCAAGGTGCGAACGCAGACCCCAGAATGTTATTATACCATCCCTATTTAAGTTAAAACATACTTATCAAAGTATTATTATGTACATCTATATCAAAATCACTTGTAAACGTTTTTTTTTTAATTTTTAAATTTTTTATTTCCATACTTTGTGGACCAGGCGCGTGCGCAGACCCCACAATTTTAATGAATCATCTTTATGCCAGATCAAACATACCCATTCCTGTGTCTCGATACACGTTCTATCATTATATGTAATCAGTTTTTTTAAATAGGCAACCATATAGGAGCCTGTTCGTGACCGGAAACACACATATACACACACAAACATTCAGCTTTATATATATATATATATATATATATATATATATATATATATATATATATACTAGCAAGCCACCGGGCGTTACCCAGTCGTAAAATAAGCTTAAATATGCAATTTTAATTTCTGCAGATTTTTTTTATTCATGATTATAGAACGAATTATCTCTTGATTATTATATTGTTCTCAATATATAGTTAGAACCTGCTCGTAAAAATCGCTTAAATATGATATTTTAATTTGGTATTTTTTATTATAAAGCAAAGGACATATTTATTATTTCATTGTACCCAATATATTCTGGTGATTTTAAAAGATAAAAAAGAATATGACTTGGCCACCATCAGCTAGAATAAAAACAAAAACGTTTAGCTCCTTAGCCTTCTTCGTTACCATAGGAGGTTGCAACATGTTGATATATGACATATATATATATATATATGTGTGTGTGTGTGTGTGTGTGTGTGTGTGTGTGTGTGTGTGTGTGTGTGTGTGTGTGTGTGTGTGTGTGTGTGTGTGACAGTGTCACAGTATTCGAATAAAAGACTTGCGATTGTAGAGTATAAATCGCTAAATATTAACAGAATGTATATTTAGAGACCTTTGATACGATTTAAAGAGATTGGAGCGTTTGTTGATGAATTAGACACTGCTCGGACATCAAAAGCGACGCCGAGGAAAAATCCATTGAGATCCCTAAAAAATCTAGCAAAAGAGACGAAAGTATCCATTGGAACGACGTAGAATATTCTCCACGTTAATGTTAAAATATCTTCTTACAAACGCTAAAAAAAAGGCAAAACACATTGTTATCTGATCGTTTTGTTAATAAAACACTAGCAAAAGGCTGAAATACTACGATCGCATATCAGAGTTGTCACGCTGATTAACCTGGTTTCCAGTGATGGAAAGAAACTTAACGTCAAATAGCATGTTAACATTGGAAATTATCGGATTTTGTCTCGCACAAGTAATTTTCAGTTGCGAGTTGTTACTTGGAGACAGGGTACAACGGCAATGATGGACCGGGCTTTTATAACCGAAACTTCAAGGAATCCTTTGGCTTTGATGGATGAAGGTGTGAAACTTTGTTCAGAGAATTATTGTATTAGGGTTTTTGAATCATCATTGTTGGCCTTGACTAAAATGCTCTTCAGAAAACATTGTTGGCTATTCCAACACTACGTCGCTCATCTAAGTAGAATAAAACTGATTTAATAACACTAGCCAACACACTTTTGGTGCCAAGGTTTTTTTAGCTGATTTAGGGGTGCTGATTGCGTAAGTCCTATTAAGTTTTTCTCATCAGGTCGAGTTGTTGAGATATTTTCTATTTTATACCTTTTTAATTTAAAATGAAGTGTTCTTTCGCCTTAATTTGAATCCATTATCTCCCATTAAGTTACTTGTAATTAAAAAGTTACTTTCTTCCTAATTTCCTCTTCCGGTTGGTCTTTACTTTCTTTTTGCAACCTCTTGCGGAACAGCACGCTTCTTTCTTCTTTATCCGCCCCTATCCCCGGCATCAACAGCATGTTTTACTCATTTCTTCTTCTGGAAAATGTGTTTGTTTACTTTGTCATGCTACGTGACAATTCATATTCCATTTTTTAAAGAACCTAATAAGTCTTTCGATTTCTTTAACTCATTTTTCTACTCTAGTTCGTTGTTATTATTTTTATATTCTCAATTTTCTTTTTCCGTTTTTATTTTTTCTCTTAAAATAAATATAATTGTGAATGATATACTAGCCTTTATTTTTTAGAATAGTTTATCTCACTGGAGCGTAGGTGCGTGTGGCGAAAGTACATTAGGCGTGTTTCTATATACATGCTCACTTCATAATTACAATTCTAGGCTAAAATTGTGATGTATGTTAATATATTATGAACCTTATATACAACCCTTGAAGTAAAAGTCAAATTTCCTATACAATGAGGTCTGTAGTTGGTAAGAAGTGGATACTGAGTAGTAAATAGGCCTACCGATTTTGGCATGTTTTTGTTGACTTTTGGCTCGAAGGTTTATTGTCTTAATGTTAGAAATTCCTTTATAAATCAGATAGGAAATAATTAAGCTGTATTATTTTACTGTTGTTGCGTATTTTTTTAGAAAAAAATTAAGCATGATACATCATCTCCTAGGCGACGTTGTTTAAACAATCCAAATTTGTTTTGCTACATTTGAAGGGAATATACGTTTTAATCTCAGAGGAAACTGATCAGTGAATTTGTGAAGTGTGCTTACCTTGTTTACTTTAAAGTAATACTAGGTGATCAAGCTAAGGCATGAGCACTTCATATTGTATGCAAACAGAGAGTACCAATGAATCATATGTGTCGATTTGAAAATGATTGGGTTTATCTTCGGGTTTCAAGGTGGCAACATAAAATTTCCTTGCCTTTAGTGTTTGCGGGATAGCAAGGTAAGAACAGAGCACTAGATAAAAAAGACAAGATTAATCGCTGAAGCAGGAACTGATTCCTAGCTCTCAATGTCCTGAATTCTCCTTTGTTGAAGCGTTCCAAAATTGTGTTTCCTTCTCTTCACATATAGCTTGGCATCATGAAACAGTTTGTGAAGGCTCTTGGGAAGGATTGCGATTGTTTTAAATATATTTGCATTAAATTTCAAGTTATAATCATAGAGAAATTAAAAGCTGAAAATTTCGATTGAACCAAGATTTGAAATTTAATGAATGACGCAAAATTCTGTATTTCATGAATTCTGCAGAATCAAGTGCTTGGACGGCTTTTACGAATACAGTAAAATTCTTCTTGGGAAAAATAAAAGCGTCCAACTACAAAGAGCTTTTTGAAACATTACTTATAAGTCTCCATCAGCTGTGTTTAAATATGAGCACAGCCGTCTTGCCCGTTTTCCAGAAAATATAAATGATGTGAGCGACGAGCAAATGGAACGCTTCCATCAAAACACCAGCGACATGGAAGTTTGCTATTAAGGTCGTTGGGATGCCACCATGCTTGCAGACTACTGTTGGTCTGTCAAGCGCGATGATGCTAGAGCCCCCCCCCGCATTCTATAAAATCAGTAAAACTTCAATTTATGGATGATGACGTCTATGTTTAGCATATTTTACAACTTCAAGTTTTAATTGTGAATATTTTTGTTATGATTTCATGAACACGTGTCTTAAATATTGACTCTTCAATTTACCTATTTCAATTGTAGCTGTCGGCTTCCGACAGAGGGGATTATACAATAGCAGAAAAACTAGGCTTGATAGAAAAAAAATGACAGCATTTCTGGAATCAGCGTAATCAAATTAAATAAAAAAAACAGTTGAAACATCTTACGCACCATGATGATTTTTTTGCGGGGGTGGTGGAGGGGGGCAGTGTAATTGTTAGCCAAGAATGTTTCAAAGTTCATTTCAAGAATGAGTGGTCTGCATTATATCCAAGACTTAATTTCTGAATTTTAGTATTCGGTCCATCACACAATTTTTTTTATGCTTTGAAGACAAAATTAAATAAGAAGTTGACCTGCATGCCCTAAGTCATCATTCGTGACTTCTGTAGAGCTTTTTCTAACCGTTTGTCAGAAGGTTATTGATGGAGGAATAAGTTCTAGATATCTCTTCTCTATGGACTCGAAAACGGTTGGGTTGATATTTATGAAATTTAACATGAAGGTATTTTATTTGCTTGGCAGTGTTCTTAGATAGGTTTTGTGTCGGAATATATTCGATAAATATCGATAATCGATGATCGAAATAATCCGATGAAAGAAAGACGGCGATTGTAAACCAAGTTAACATCTTACATAGCCTAACATCACCAGTGCATTTGAGAAGTTTTCTTACCACACAAGCCGGGAGGCCCAATATATATATAAAATTAACTGTATGTTCTTTGATATGACAGTGGCGCGTTTAAAATGAATGTTTGTGCTTAAAACACAATTTCACAATGATACTAGGCGTTTTCATTTTAAACTTAAATTCAAGCCATTATCACCGCACAAGCAGTAATGGCAGGCATATAAAATAAACAGTAGGTTCTTTGATATGACAAGGGTACGTCTGAAAATAGCGTTTCTGCTTAGAGCACAATTGAAACATGATACTTCGCTTTTGCATTTTAAGCTGTAATACAAGCTATTAAATATAAAAATAATTTTATAAAATCAACAGTAGATTCTCTACAGAGCAATGTAGACTACAATATATTGTAAATCACTTCGAGAGGTATATGAAGCTTCTTCCAAGGTTAGAGTAGAGTAGGCACTCAATCGATCTGATTGAAAAATGGGCTATTTCATCGATTTCGATGACAATGAAAATATGCGAGTGTGAAACATTCGTTGATCATCATCCAATCCCGGAAAACGCCGGGTCACCCTGCTAGTTTGGAAATAAAAATGATGTATCCTTATATTTTGATGTCATTTATATAATTTGATTTATTCAATAAATATAAGCAAATAAACTTGTAACGTTGATTATTGAATATTGGCTACAGTAATGCTAAATGATTTCACTCAACACGTGTTTAAATAAGGTCATCCATTATTTGATGTACTTAAAGATGGGTGTACTGAAAAGACCATCAAACAAAAGTGGTTGGCAAACAAAGGCAACCTGGCTTTTCTTTGAATAGAAGTTCGACCGTTGGCTAATGTAAATAATGTCACGAAAGACAGAGATGATACCAACGAAGCTGATTGATTAGTTTGCTAGAGAAGATATTTCTTTAGATAAAAGCGATCGAAAACTACAAAATTCTGATACTTATCCTGATGATTTTCTATGGGAATGAAAAATAAAAAAACTCTTTGTATGTTTACTCGTCATGAATACTTTTTATATTATATTAGTAAAGATACCTGCGCTTTGCGCGGGACTTTGCTGTACGATCAGGTATCCAAACATACAGAAAAGTCTCAACATTAACATTTTAACTTGACCTTGAAAAATAATGTGCACCATCCCTAAGTTGGTTTAGCCATGACCGGTTCAGTTTTGTGGGCAGTAGGCGAGTATATACACATAGGCTGTGACCTTGATTTTTTACATTTACCTTGAAAAATAGTGTACACCATCCTGTTAGGTTTGATAATGATCAGTCCAGTGATGTGGGCTGTAGCAGAGTGTATTTACATATTTACATACCTTGACCTTTAACCTTGAAGTTTATGGTATGCTGCGTCCCTGGGTTGGGTTATGATCGATTCAGTGGTGCGAGCTATAGGAAAGTATATATGCAAAGTGTATGATATTAACCTTTGACCTTAAACTTGAAAGATGGTGTGCATCATCCTTAGGTGGGGGACCATCATCATGCACATTTGGTCATGATCGTTCAGTGGTTTGGGCTGTAGGAGAGTTGTACACACAGGCATACGTGCGATCGCTACTACTTTAGATAGATAGATAGATATTCATGCCTATATATATGTTCGTGTGTGTATTTGTGTGTTAGAAGTAGGTTTATAGTATACAATATAGTCCAGTAATTACTGAATGATAAATAGAGTCGTATATTAAGGATAGAATACTTCATTCATAAAACATTTTTGACTAAAAATTTACAAACATATTTCGGTCATAAATCGAAGCCAAGTAGCCATCCCCAGGCCATAAGTTGCATTTGATGTGACGAACGAAACATTGACATCTCATTCACACAAAAAAGAATATATACATACATATATATATATATATATATATATATATATGTGTGTGTGTGTGTGTGTGTGTGTGTATATATATATATATATATATATATATATATATATATATATATTGTTTAAAAATGTTTTATATGAAATAAATCACTAAAAAGTTGAATTGATCACTAAGCCTAAAATTATATTAAAACATAAAATACTAGTCTCGTCATTTTCAAGTGTATTTTTTAAATTTTTTTTACTCCTATTATTTCTGTTTCCTATTTTGTTTCTGATACATGGTGTTTCAGATGGAAGTAGCATAACGGATAAAGTACTAGATAAAATTCAGTTTCCTCTTCTATTAGTCGTTGGTTCAATTCACATTGCGCTTGATACTAAGAATACACTTATGAATTGCATAAGATTTCTACCTGATCATTGCATACGGATCAAAAGCTTGCTACCTCCGTGGATTAAATTCGTTCGAAATTTCGTGCAGATTTCAGAGTTCGACAATTACACTTAAATCAGGTCAAAGGTTACATCGGTCTAACCTTAGGATTAGATCAGTAGTCATAATTAAAATAATACAAATTATCAACCTTCATCTAAAATATTCCAAAACAAAATCCTTTTTAATTCTTACTCGTAAGCAGGAATTGGAATACACCCTACTAAAGCTTGATTGTCACAGTTGGTGTATTTCAAAAGGAAAATCTGGATGTGAGGACATTTTGGATTCGGTTTGATGCCAGTATGTGAACTGTACACACAACTGTTCGCGATGTACTGAAGATGTGGAAGATTTGCGCGAAGTTTGTCCCAAGGGTGCTCAGAGAATATCAGGGGAAAAAAAGACGTTGTCATGACAGCAGAGAGATGGTTGAGCTGATCAATTCAGATCTCGCAATTCTTGATTCTCTGATGACCTGCGATGAAAGCTGGATCGACCCAGAAAATTATGATGATCCCTTTTTTTGAAAGCACGGATGTGATCTATATGCACTGGGTTGCCGCTGAAGAGACAGTCAACAAGGGATACTATGTTGAGGTGTTATGGAAGTTTTATGGAAGTTATGGAAGTACTGGAAGGCCAGCACTCTTCAAATCAAGTCAGTGGCATTTTCACCAAGACAATGCACTAGTTAACAGCTCCATCTTTGTCACAGACTATTTGACCAAGATGGGCATCACGACTAACCCTCCCTTGCTTTTTGTGACTTTTGGTTATTCCCTGAGCTCAAGGAATGCCTTAAAATCTGTCGTTATGAGGCAATTTAGGAGATGAAAGAAGGTCGTGAGGAGGATCATTCACACGCTCACACAATAGGACTTCCACGAGGCCTTTTTAAAGTTGTTGGAATGGTACAACAAGTGTATTGCAACCGAAGAAGATTACTTCGAAGGAGACTAGAGTTTCATGTGTGCACTATAAAATTGCCCATGCGAAAAAAGTCTAGAAACCTATTTAAGGAATCCCATCATTCTTCTACCATTGTTTCGTACTTTTTTTTTAAATTACTGTATTACTGCATTTAGAAGGGAAGGCCTTTTCTATATCGGTTTAAACCCTTTTTAAAACTGGTAATGGAAGAAGCAAGCCTGCCCGAGGCACTGAGACCTTTGGAGTGTTTCAATTTTTTTTATTTTTTTAAATTATTTTCATTTCTTTGTTTTCTCGACTTATTTCTGAGTGACAGTTTCGATTTTTGGAGGGGTTTTCCTCGAATTCTTTCAACGATATCCGTCGCATCTTATTTCTTCATTTTTTTTTCCTTTCTACTTTTCTTTATTCTATCCTCCCCCTCTCTCCATATCTCTCAACCTCTCTTTCTCTCTCTCTCTCTCTCTCTCTCTCTCTCACACACACACACACACACACACACACACACACACACACATACACACCGGATATCTGATACTCTTAACGGTTTTTTTTTTTTTCGATTAGATTTCAGGTGGAAGGGGTCGCATGATGATATAATGTTATTTTTTTTTTTACTTATAGTTTTATTTTTCGTAACCGATCCTAATATTATTATTACTTGTCTTTTCTAATTCGGCTTGACTGCTATTCATTGTGAATTAATGAGACAATATGGTTAAGACGGGCAGGAGGACGGCGGTATATTTTGTTGGTATTTTATTCTTGTATTATTTTACTTTAAATTTCTTTTGTATACTCCTTCAAAAAAATATGCGTTCGCCTAGACTTCCGATTATCTATACGGGTTTCTTTACGTTGACAACTACAAAACTTTGAAAATAACTGGCGCATCTATATATTTTAAAATATCGACTTCTACGAAATAAGCCATCTTGAGAAAAAAACATTGATGAACATATAAAAGACTTCTTCTTTTTCCGATGGATTAAGTATCTCATATATATATATATATATATATATATATATATATATATATATATATATATATATATATATATATATATATATATATATATATAGTGAGAGAGAGAGAGAGAGAGGGAGAGAGAGAGAGAGAGAGAGAGATAAATACCCGTTCACATACACCTTTCACGATAAAAATATAAGAATTTAAAAATCAAGGCATGGCCAATAGATTGCGCCGTGGCCCATATGGTAAGGTCGTCAGTATTGCACACTTCATGAGTGCGACGACGTGGGTTCGCGCCAATGTCGGAGCACGTCACTGATGAGATGCAGTACATCGAAACCCACTTTGGGCCTGGCGATGTCTGTTGTCGATGCAATTCCTCGATTCTATCTAATTCTGGGTTCTAGCTTTATCGTGAAAGGTGTATGTTAACGAGTATTTATATATCTATCTATAATCTCCTCTTACTGTCTAATATATATATATGTGTGTGTGTTATTTATTTGTTTTTGTTACTGCGATACGTCTTGAATGAATTCAATTATTTATACGAAAGAGAATTTTTACCTAAATGCAAGTTGGGAATAATTTCCCCTTTTACCAATTTGGTACCCCCTAAATCGGGAGCGGCATATATATTGTTTTTAAAATATAATTATCCACCGACACGTGTTTCGTCAGCCACTCTGACGAGTCGTAGGCGACGAAACTCCGGTCAGTAGATAATCATATTTCAAGAACAAGTGGTGAACCATTTATAATGTGTATATATATATATATATATATATATATATATATATATATAAAGCTGAACGTCTGTGTGTGTGTGTGTGTGTGTGTGTGTGTGTGTGTGTGTGTGTGTGTGTGTGGTCACGAGTAGGCTCCTATATGGTTGACTATTTTAAAAAACTGATTACATATAATGATAGAAGATGTATCGAGAATCAGGAAGGGGTATGTTTGATCTGGCAGAACGGTGGTTCATAAAAATTGTGGGGTCTCCGTTCGCGCCTTGCCCCCAAAGTATGGAAATAAAAAATAAAGATAAAAAAACGTTTACAAGTGTTTTTGATATAGATGCACATAATAATACTTTGATAAGTATGTTTCAACTTAAATAGGGATGGTATAATAAAATTGTGGGGTCTGCATTTGCGCCTGTACTCCATGGAAATATGGCACAAACTTTAACAAAGATTTTTCCTATCTATTTGCGAAAGTATACATTGATAATTATGTTTCAGTTTGAAGAAATATGGTACAATAAAATTATTGGGTGTTCGTTCGCACCTGACCTCCATAGAATGTGAATATGTCACAAAGTTTAGCAAGGTTTTTTTAAAACACCTTAACTTTAATCTTAATTCACGTTAGCTTTTATTTATTATTTTGAGTTATTCGTACTGTGCCGAATAAATTCACCTCATAAATTCACGTTCTTATTAAAGTGAAAGCCAAAAATAATAGAAGTCAGAACTTTAGACAATTCTCGACACAAATTTTGCATAACTCTGTTTTCTTTCCTTCTCCACTTCACGTGGCACTCTTTCGGAAATAGATAAATAGATAAATAATAAAAAATAAGAACATTACTTGTTATCGTGTCAAGAGAAGGAACAAATCCTGCTCACTTGATTACGTGTCTTTTTAAAAACATTTACTTTTTATTTTTATTTACGTGTCTTTTTAAAACATTTACTCTTTATTTTTATTCATATATCTCTTTAAGCTTTTTTGTCAGTGTACTAGAAGGAATTCAGTTGATTACAAACCTTTCTGCGTGTTCTTTACATTACAATAGTACAACCCTGAATCCGACGGCGCAATACTACACCGTTCAATACTGTAAAACTGAAACGAAGCTGTTCTGCATGAAAAGATCGCCATTTTCTTCTTATTCATATTTATATCGAGTCTTTGCTTTAAAAAACTAAAATAATTACGTGTTTACTTTTTTAATATCCCATTTTGCTGTTTCGGATTATTTTACTAAATCAAGTAAGGCTTCATTATTTTTCAAAACTGTTTTTGTTTCTTTGCTTTACGATATTTCGTCGATATTATTTAGTAAGAGTGTTTAGCAGAAAAGCCAACAAACCACTACCCGAAAAAATAAATATACAAGAATGTTACCATAATCAATAAAAGTTCAGTTCATGTTTTTTTTAATAGTTTTTAATGCTTTTTACTTGAAATAATTTCAGCGACCCGAAATTAAAACGAAATTTTAGGCGATAACTACTTAAATGAATTTTTATATAAACTACACATGCCATAATCGAATATTCCGCAAGCACAGAATAACGGAAAACATTACACTATGTTTATAAATATTTCTTACGTTCACGGAACTCTCTTAAATTGTTAACACAGAATGCTCAGGTGTCCCTCCTTCAAATTAAAAACGGGGCTCTCCATTTAAAAGTCGCTGCCATTTTGATTTTTTTAAACCGATTCGTTAATTAAAAAAAAAAAATTTTTTACAAACTACTTAAAAATAAAAACAAATGAACTTTTCTACCATAAAAGTAACTTTAATTGATTATGGAAACATTTATTTCTTGTATATTTATATTATTATATATATAACATTTTCACTTTGTAATGAACAATCATTTTGTTGGTCACTCTTGGCTACGAATGGAAACAAAGTTGATATAAAAAAATATATTTTCGCGAAAATTATCTTTACTTTCATCATATTTTGCTTAGGGTTAAATGTTTGAGTATCAAAACCTATCTCTTTACAACCCCCTCCTTTTCATAACCTATCATACTTTAATCAATCACAGTCCATTTTCTGTAGGCTGTTTTGAACACAGTCAATGACAGGTACTTCTGCTAGTATATATATATATATATATATATATATATATATATATATGTGTGTGTGTGTGTGTGTGTGTGTGTGTGTGTGTGTGTGTGTGTGTGTGTATTCACAGGTCGCCAGGCGTTTTCTTGTTATAAGATACGTTTAAATATGGCTGTATAATCCATGTTTATTACGCATTTATTATTATAGAAACAATTATCTATCGCTTATTATATTAAACCTAATATACGGTAGTGAGATCAAAACTAAAAAAAAAAAAACACACATATCATTTAGGGTGCCGTCAGCTAGAATCGAAACCAAAACATACATCTCTCCAATATTTTTTTAGCCTATTATCCGAGCATCTACTATAAAAGTAACAATACAGCAGAGACAGACTCGCCACGTCTCTTCTCTGAGAAAGACAATATGAGGCGAATGAGCACTCGCCTTCAAAATCTGTAGACGGCTTTCTACCCTGTCAAGGTAGGAAAAATGTACTCTTAGGAGCTTCACCCCCAAATATCGTACCAGGACCCTGTCTTAGAACTATTTGACTCGTGTTTAGATAGAGGATTGCGTCGGGAGTAAGATACACTCTGGAGCAGTAAAACGATCCTCACCATTTTTCCAATGATTTTGGCAACGGATCTGATGTAGTGCTTCTATTTCAAGTCAAACGTAAAGATCAGTGACAGTGAGTGATATTTATTTATACGAAATGTAAAATAGCGGCGCATTATCACACACATTGTATCTTTTAGATATTTACAAAAATATTCATCAGTATTTGTTTTAATTAATTGTAATAAATATTTTCGGCAATATATACATATATAGAACATAAATCGAAGTTATGTCATCGATTTTCCAAACATGTATGTGCAGTGTGTATGTGTGTATGCGTGTATATATATATATGTGTGTATGTGTGTGTGTGTGTGTGTGAATAGATACAATAACGTCGGTCAACTTAGCTTATACGCGCAGATCGTCATATAAGATTAGATCACTCTGACTGATGTTAAAAACATTTAATAAGAATCAATGTTAACATTTCAACTGTATCTCTCGCGGTTGACGGTAGCCGAATGATTCAGGTCCTTGCTAATGAAGCCAGACATAACTTCTGTTGCAGGGGTTCGAATCTCTCGACTGATTCCCGAAAGGTATTTAATAATTATTATAGTAAATAATAATAATAATAATAATAATATATAATTATATATATATATATATATATATATATATATATATATATATATATATACTTGCTGGTTGCCCGGCGTTGTCCGGTCGTACAAATAAGCTTAAACATGATATTTTAATTCATGCACATTGCGTAGGTACTATTATAGAATAAATTATTTGCGGCGATTTGAAATGGTACCTATTTTTTATTGTAAATTGAAATCATTCATAAGAAAAAAATAAAATAAAATTGTGAGATACACCTGGGTTTGAACAGGGGATCATTCAGTCTGTAGTCGAATGCTCTACCACTACGTTATATCTCTATGTTATTATAATTCTTTTTAAGAAGAAATATTTTGCTCAAATTTTATTATCTCCTTTTGCCGGTGCAACTAAAATATTCCCTTGTAAAAATTCTTCTTTTTCATTGATAAGAGAGAAAAGCCATTACTTTTTAGATCTGTTTTTCTTTTTCAACTTTCGATACTTATCAGATGAATTTCTGTACAAAACATATCTAAGAACACTGCCAGACATATAAATTAGCTTTGCGTAAACTTTGCAACAAATAGGCTCAGCCGTTTCGGAACCTAGGAAGAAGGAACTCACACAGTCCGACGCAAAATAACTTTTACATAATAGTAGATAGATAGATAGATAGATAGATAGATAGATAGATAGATAGACAGATAGATATGTGTTTTCGTGTGTAGGTATGTTTGATTGTGTGGCAAAGAGGTGAAGATATTAGCACTCATTTTAGATTAATATCAAACGTTTCAAGATTTTCAATTATTTAACCATCATAAAGAAACCTTCCTTGCTCTGGTGGGGTAAATTTTTGTGGCTATTCATTTGAGAGATCATATTAACGTTCAATGCGTCCATTGTCATAGCATATTTCACTAGTCTCCCCCAATTAAATCATTAGCAAGAGAACGTAGTTTTAGGGGGGAAAACGCAAAAAAATACACTTACAGTGATTGTTCCATTTACCAGATCTCTCTATCTATATACTCAGTGAATAATAATTTATTGCATCGCATTTTTCTCACTCTTGCGTCTCCTCAGTGTTCTCTTCCCAAGGGACAGTGTTACGAAAACAATTTTGCTCTAGTTTGGCTATTTATTTCTCTCTCACCGGGAGAAATGTGAACAAGGGTCGGAAAATAGGATTGAAAAGTCAGAGCCCAAAGAGAAGGGGCTCTCTAATCCTGCAAAATATGCCTGTGCAGCCCCGATCGATATTCCCCGGAAGGGACTCTACAGGCAATCAGCCATACACTAACCCTTCAGAGACAAGAAAAGAGAAGGCAAAGCCTTGGAGGGTGGATCACCTAGAAATGTATAGAACCAGCATTATACCGCAATCAAAATGGAGCAGGTCATTATAGGAATTGTCTAGTCTGATCTACAGTGTCAGGACGCATGTCTTTGTGATTGAAGTATACTGAGAATCGTAAAGGTGTCACGGGATCCGAGACGAGGAAACCTATCACTACACTCATGGCTACATCATTACTAAGCAGCATAGAAACTCCTCTAATTGGAAGCAGCGAAAGAACACTAACAATATTTCTATACACCTGCTGAACAACAATGTTAAACAACGTTTAATGGCTTTTATTTATATTAGAATTCTTGTAAATGTTTTTCTGTTCTGATACTACGCATCAGCTATTCTGTCCTCGGTTAGTGCACAAGAAATCCTTCCAGATTTAATATTTCTTTTTGCATTAATCCAGAGCATACAATTTAGAGGAATTGTATTTTACCCACATTAAAATCCGACCTCGTTTATAACTTTGTCCTCGAGGCTGGAGACAAGTTAATAGTAACCATTGTGCGTGCACCATTTTGCCCCTCACGTTCAATGATATACAATGTACTTTCAGTAAGTTTCCATGCTTTTTCTTTTTTCGTATAGGCACTTTTAGTGATGTTAGACTAATGCAACTCTAATCCCCTTTCGAAGTTACCTCCCCTGCTGCTGCAATGCACTTGTTGTACCGTTCCAACAACTTCTCAATGACCCTCGTAACAGCTTATTTCTTTCTTTTTTTTACATAGGCGTCACCACTTATCAAGGCCGATAGGCCACTCAAAGATAAGGGTTAAAGAGTGTAGAGTAGTCAAAAGGACAATATAGTAATCGATAGTAATGGAAGTTCGGTAAATTTGTTAACTTAAGTGGAACGGCTCATCAGAAACGTGTTCACGTTGGACTTGAAGACAACCATATTATAGACAGCTGGAAAGCAGGAAAACGGAAAAACAATCACACAGGCGTGTAGTTCTAAGAAAGAAGCTTTGGTCATGGAATCTATGTTTAGGTTTAGGCACAGATAAAGAGTGGGGAAAATTATTGATAATTTTTTCAGCTAGTCTAGTGTTTCTTGTGAAAGTTTTGCGAGGGGGGGGCCATAGATTGAAGCTCAGTCGAACACTTTCCATGAAAATAACGATAAAGCAGAGACAAACTCGCAACATCTCTTCTGTGAGATAGAGGTTGCAGCGATTGGAATTGTTTTATAACGAAAGCTTATAAGGTTTTCCTTGAGCTTAAGGAATAATGACAAGTCACAAGGAGTAAGGGCTGGACTATAGAGGGGATAAGGAACTGTCTTGATGCCATCTTAGTTGTGACACTGTCTTTCTGATTTCTCTGATCAACCTTGGGCAAACTTCACGCAAATCTTCTGCATTTTCAGTACCTCGATAACAGTTACGTATACAATTCGCAGACTTACATCAAACTGTGCACTGATTATCTCTATAGACACACGACTGTTCTTATCCATGAAATTCTTTATTTGTCCAATCAACTCTGGTGTTCTGACTCCTACTCCTCCCACACCTCTCCTCATCCCTCACAGACTCCTTGCCTTTTGCTAATCTCGTATGCCACTCAAAATCTAATGCTCGATTAATACAAGATGGGCCAAAAGCAGTCTGAAGCATTCTATACGTTTCCGTTGCATTTTTCCGCGTTTAAAACCGTTTTATTGCATATCGTTCTTCTAAAGTGTCCTCAAGTCCAGATCGCATTTTTGAAATTCACCAGCTGTGAAAATCAGGCTTTAGTAGGGTATATTCCAATTCCTGCAGTAGCTGTTTATTTGAACCTGAAATCATAAAAATTGGTCAGTCATCTCGTAAGATGTATATCAATAACATACTGAATTTTCATAAGTCTACAACAATTTTAAATGCCAGTACAAAAAGCCAGGCAATTTATTGAAGACACCTCGTATCTAAAGAAATTGAGATAGCCAACAACGAAAGATTAATCAAGACTCTGAAAGCTGACTAAATGATATTTCAGCTGAAAACGATTGTCCGGCTGTTCAACAATTACTATGATGTACAAGACAAAAAAGAAAATCGATAATCGAAGTGCGGATGTGACATCGATAAGAATTTAACAAGGGAAACTCGCTGCGATGATCAATTGCTTTTATCGCATTTGGGTCAGTGATTCGGGTGAGGGTTTTGAGGGAAATGGGTCAGTATTTGTCGCTTATAACTGGTTCGTGTCAGACATTCACCAACCAGTCGAGACAATTGGACGTTTGGGTCGACAAATTGGTAAACAGCGCTGAGAAACGAGAGAGCTTTGTTAATTTTCGGCCATTTCTTTGAAAAATCGAAACTAGTTTCTCCAGAGAAAAACTCACAATACTATACAAATGTAGTTAGCTTTGCTTTTGGCTCTTCAATTTTAGTAATAACAAGCCTGGGTGTTCGGCGTTGCCCGGGTGTTTGGAGGTGTGTGTTGATCAAAAAAAAAAAACGTGGTAGTAGGCAGGCAAGCTCGAACCCGTACCGCGAAGGAGGAAGAGAACGTGAAAAAAATGTGACGTCTTTTCTGTTGCGCCCATCGCCAAACCAGACGTGATGAATGTTTAAATTAAGGCTATGGAAAAGAGGAGATGACTTTCGAAAATATTGGCATAAAAAAACGACCCCACCCTGTAGAAAAGTGCCCATTTGAGAGTGAAGCAATTAATTTTTTAGCCAATTTATCGATATTTGTCGTCCGAAGGATCGAGCTCTAAAACGCTGCCAATGTCGCGAAAATCCGTCGCCTCTGTCGAAAGTTATAGCAGACATACATACATACATACATACATACATTTAAACAGACAGGTGAGATTTATATTATAGAGGACTGTAATATTACTCTACTGCAACTAATAGGAATTCTACTAGAACGAATATTACTACTACTACTACTACTACTACTACTACTACTACTACGGACACTTCTATGAATACTACTACTACTACTACTACTACTACCAATAGTAATAAGAAGGCTACTAATAATAGTCATAACAATAATATTTTCCTTTTTTGTCTAAAATATCGTATCCTTACAGAAATATATGATTCGGGCAATGTCGAGTAAGTTCATAGCAGCCCCAGCTACAAAGTGTTTTAGGTGATCTACGAGGTGCAACTTTGTGTCGCACACACTTCAACTGTCACTATTCACTGCGGCAAACATGTGCTTAACATACAGGTTTAGGAAGGCATCTTGCAGCAGGTTGCTAATACACCATTATGTGGAATACCATTGTGCCGCGTACCCGCCAGGCGAGTTTATTCAAGGGTGCATCACCCGCAGTGAATTAAACGCGCCCCCAGATACCAACTTGGAAATGTTTACGATATATATATATATATATATATATATATATATATATATGTATGTGTGTGTGTGTGTGTGTGGAAATGTTTACATATATATATACATATATATACACACAAATATATATGCACACACACATATATATATACATATATACATATATATATACATGTATATACATATATATATATATATATACATATTATACATATATATACACATTTATATACATATATATGCATATATATACATATATATATACATATTTATATACATATATATACATATATACATTATATATATGTATACATTATATATATATACATACATATATATATGTATATATGTATGTATGTATGTCTATGAATGAACCCATTTTCGGTGTCAACGGCCAACTAGCACCATATGTGTTTGTGTGTATGTATATGTGTGTTGAGGTGGAGAGGGCTTCCGTAAGCCGTGTTGAAGGCAACCTTTCTAGGAGAAGCAAAACTCTGATTTAAAAAACCATAAAGCGGGAGACCAGTACCCGCATTACGGTGGTCTTCAGTTTAACTTGTTGCTTGCTATCTTGCTCTTGCTTGTTGCTGGATCTCAACATTTTGCACCGAGAGAGAGACTTAGCTGTCGTACAAAGCTTAGACTCTGTAACATCATCTGTGTACAGATATTCCCTCAGGCATGTGTCTATTAAAATGGTCCTGTGACGATGAAAGTCATTTTTTGGGTCATGGAATTTAAGTGTCTGAGAGAGTGGCACTCGTCTGACATGACGTTTCAATCATCATATATATATATATATATGTATACATATATATATATAATGTGTATATGTATATATATGCATATAAATATGTATGTATACATATATATACATATATTTATATATATTAGTTGGGAAAGTGCTTCCAATGATAATAAAAAGTGGCGTTCCTTGGTCTATCATGGCTGTGATAGTTTTGAGAAGAAAAATATGAGCATGCAAAAGTGAAGCGTGATATCCGGAAGAAAAATTTGTCAAATATATCAGATCTGTCGGAGGATTTCATGCAGAACCACACCTGTGATTTATGCGGTAAAATGACTTTATCCGGAGCTGGCCTTACTAGCCACAAGCGTTCACTTGGAGATCAATCTTTCTTTGATGGGGAAAACATGGCAGATGTTCTGTTTACTCTGTGGTCTGTACATCAAGTGGAAGCCTGAAGCGTCATATGAGCGTCCACAGTAAAGCAGCACCAGTTGGTATCCCTCAATCTCAGTTTAAGTGTGACCTTTGCAACAGACTGTAAGAACAGGGCTGGTCTGTAGAGCCACCTTAGCTCCCACACAAAATAGGAATTGATGCATCTTGATCACATCTCCACATGTATATGTGTATATGTGTGTAAGTGTATATATGTGTATATAATTATATATATATATAAAATATATATATATTTCAAAAATACATGAAAATGAATGAGTAATCAACAATAAAGCAAGGGATAAATGGTCTTCTTCCGTCAAGAAGTGACAACCACCACCATATATATATATATATATATATATATATATATATATATATATATATATATATATAGTATAAGTACAACGTCCAATTAGTTGTCCAAAGCTATTTAATATCTACATCACATACACGGAGTTTCTAAAACTGGCAAGCGTTAATGTTGCGCGAATACAAACTGAACGTATTTTTCGGTTTACTTTGTGCAAAGGAGTTAGTTAACCAAAAGACATTTTTTTTATTTTTATTTATTTATTTATTTATTGATGCCTGTATACAAGCGTATTCTTGACTGTAGTTTCTTTATAGTTGTTATTCGGGGATAAAAGGAGAATGTTTCTTTTTTTTTTTTGCAACTTATTTAACGGAAAGTTTGCCATGGACGTATTTTTTTTTCGTATTTTTCTAACACAAAGATTGTTAAGAACATATTTTTTGTTTTCTTACTTCATGTTTGCATATGAAAAGCTGATGTTTTTTTTTTAATTATTTTATTTTTTTTTTTTTTGCAATGTATTCAACGGAAATTGTGATTATTTTCCTTTACAACAAAGAGTTTAATGGACTTGTTTCTCTGTTTTTTTCTTTTACATTAATGAAATAAAGTTTTATCTATTTTTATCTTGTGGTGTATGAAAACTACAGGCATGGCTCGTAGAGATAAGGCAAATTAAGATGGAGGCCTCGACGAGTTTCACTCGTTACCAGTTTCTGTTTCATAAACAAACGAGTGCATATGGGGATTACTGGGTATCTTTTCTGGTGGTTCCTGGAGGGTGAGTCAAGGTGGTGAAGAAATATGACTGGGAGGAATTCATTCGAAAGAGCAATGGCTTCTTATTTTTTAAAGAAAATGTAACAGAGCGCATGTGGGCGCGTGTAAAAAGATCAGCAGAAGCCACATGCTAGCGAAAATATTAGCAGAAACAGCCGTTAAAGCAGATATGCAAATTAACAAGTGTACGCGAGCTTGCCTCACAAGAAAAGGAAAGAAAAATACTCCACGTGGTCTGGGATAAGCAATGTGCTTGATAGGCAAGATAGACGTGTTAAAATCGAGGAGGAGAAATCGCTGGATGGCGCCTGCGTGGGATGAAAGCGACAGAGATATTTTAGAAAAGCATATGTGCGTGCGGAGAGACATTTGGAAAAATAATGAAATGCGTTGTTTTGGAAGAACCACGAATAAATTCATTTCATTTGCACTTTTAAAAAAATGTCGAATCGGATTTATTTATTTTTGTTTATTTCTTTCGTTTGCGACGGTACCAGACGGTGTGGGGGGTCTGAAAGAGATTTGAACTGTAGAGCCGCAGTTCAAAATAACGGCCACACCACGTTACACAAACGTTTGCAATGGCGAATCCATTCAGACACTCAAACAATTTTTTCTTTTGTGGGTGGAATCGGGAAGAAGCTTCCAAATTGAAGACATTGGGGGGGGGGAGGCATCTTTATGAAATATTTGAAGGTAAAGAAGTAGAAGAAAGCGAAATTGTGAAACGAAAAATTTTTCTCCTGGAAGTCTGTACAATTCCGTAATTTATAATCTTATTTTATTCCTTCTTCTTTCTTTTTGCTCTTCTTTCTTTTTCTTATATATATATATATATATGTGTGTGTGTGTGTGTGTGTGTGTGTGTGTGTGCGTGCGTGTGCAACGGTGTTATTTTGCATCGAACCCGCGTGTTGTTTTTTCTACTAGGCCTTGCCGTCTATTCGCAAAAATGTCCTCCCCCCCACACCATAATAATTCTATTATTTATTTATTTAAATGTAGTTGCAGTGCGCACTATGTTGGGCGAACATCGCAAAGATTAGATTTTCGTTTGAAACAGCATATGCCTTCAAAAATTCGTTATGCAAATTTTTCACCCTCGGGTGTTCTGAGTAATACGTATGGTTCTGTGCTTTGTGACCATCTTATAAATAACCATACGTGTGCCACGAATTTCAGTGCTGACATGTTTACGATCCTTAGTAAGTTGTACTCTCCCTATCATTTGAAAATTTTAGAGACTCTTTTTATTAAGTCTTTGAGACCTTCTCTTTGCAAGCAGAAAAAAGAAAATCTTCTAGGACTTAATTTAGTCTCTATGTAATTTTTCCCCAATTTTTTTCTGTTTTTTCTACCCTCGCCATATTCATGACTTTTTTTGTTTGTTTGAAATCGTATTTTCCTGGATTTAGCTTTGATAAGTGAGGAACGAAACCTGGTTAGCTAACCTTTATTTTTATTTTTTATTTTTTAAATTTATTATGCTGTTTGGTCTGTATTTAGCCGTTATAAAATCCTGTACCCCCCCACCGGCAATTTTTCAAATATATATATATATATATATGTGTGTGTGTGTGTGTGTGTGTGTGTGTGTGTGTGTGTATGTATAACTACAACCACGTCATGCAAAAACATTTTTTTTCTTTTAAACACGCAAATTTTCAAGTCTTATAAAATTCTTTGTTGTTAATGAAAAAAATAAGGAAATTACGTCATGCAATGAAAAAAATGCTATCAACTAGAATTTTCACTCATTTTCCATCATTGTTGCTAAGCCACGACATCGAAAACTACTACATCGGCTTTACCAATGAAAGATAAATTAAAATAACAGTTTCGATTATCAATTATCGGTAATTACCGGGGGTATTCTGAGACAAAACTTAACTAAGATCGCTCCCAGGCTTATACACTAAAGTTCTGTAAATTTTAAAGAAAATATTTTCAGTCGTGTCGGTGTTTATAAGGAACGAACAGACAATGTTACATTTATATAATTGTAGAGATAGATATTCTTCTATCTTTTCTTTTTCCAGCCGACCGTTGTTCAAATGTTGAAACGCTAACTCGACTTTTTATTTTATTTATTTAAATTTTTTTCTGTTATGTTTTTAGTAATTTTTAAGGTGATATTAACGGGAGTGACTTTTTATTTTCTTATTAGTTACTTATTTATTATTTATTATTTTTTTTTAATTGAATTTTTGGGAGTTTGATTAGCCAAAGAAAAAGCGCTTTCTAAATCGAAGCAGACGACATTCGAATTGGAAGAAAGCGGCTAAACCAAAAAAAGAAAAAGCTGAAAAATATATTTTCAGGAGAAGAAATTGCTGTCTCCCCAAAATGGGGTGCAACAACAATTGTAACACAAATGTTTACTTAAAAAAAGATCGTGTGTAAAGAATGGTTTCTCCTGGAGATGTACAAATGGGCAGTGCCATCCAAAGAACTTGACTGAACAACAAGTCTTGAAAATAAAAAAAGACAAGAAAAAAAAAAAAACACGGTTACAAAAAAAAAAAAAAAGAAAACAAAAACAAAAAAAAAGTTGTACTTACACCTAACAATTATATCGTTAAAAAATCTTTGCTGGGAGAAAAAAAAAACACTTTCTCTTGATAAATATTTTGAAAAAAAAAAAAATTAAATACTAAAATAAAATGAAATAAACTTATTTTCATTTTTCAAGATAGTTTTTTTTGTTATTTTTTATTATTTACATTTGTATTTTTTTCGGTTTGTTTTGTTAGTTTTTTTGTTTTTTTTCATTAGTCTGCCTGCGTCTGTTACGATGTTGCTCGGCTGACACCGATAATTGCCGGTCTCGCCCGATCCATGCTTGACGGGAATTCAGGAGAATTCGGGTCAAATTATGCAAGAGTACCCTTTTTCTTTTTTCTTTTTTTTTCTAATTAATAAAATAGGACTAATTATTCCCCAACGGAAAGAAATATTACAGCTTGGCACACGCAGACGCCACATATAAAGAAATAACGATCAAACTACTAGCCAATATCTCATGTAAGTTTTGCACATACTTGCAGCCACACTCATCCATTATAATAAAACCTTTTATTAATTCCTTGGAGCATCACAATCAAAACTGCGTCTTTGTAAACATGGGTAGCACAAATCTTCCCTCTAATTATTTTCTCTTCATAATCTTCCATTAGAACACGGGAAGTTTTCTACATTGTCTGTAAATTTTACTAATTAGGGGGGGGGCATCACAAGACTCATTTGGCATTGACTTCGTTTTTAGTTATTGAAATAATGATGTCTCTCTTCGAAAAGTTCGTTGGAACAAATTGTTTGTCCGCGATTCTCGGAATAATGGAATACTGGTTTCCGATATTATTTCGAACGCTTAAAAACTTTATAAGATGGCGTCAATCAAACAGAACTCACTTATATTCTCTTGCGGGTTGTCCGCCGGACACGCTACGTACCGTCTTTTCGTTTTTTTTTTTTTGTTGGTTTTTTTTCTACGAAAACCCTAAATACTATTTATTAAGGGAAGTTTAAGGCTATTTTTATTTTTCTTATTCTTAATCGCGATCTTCTTCGTCATTTTTTTTCGTCGTTTAGTCCTTCAACATCGCCCGTTTGTAAACAAAAACGCTGTTTTCTTACTGACAGGCAAACCTATTTTTCTTTCTGCTATTCCTTCCTTTGTTTGTCTTTCGCACTTCTTTTTCATTATCTTTTAATACAAAGCATAGCGTAAAAAATGAATTTAACTCGCAAATACTGGCGCCTTACGAAGACTGGATGTAGCATAGCATATCGAGTCTAATATAGGGTATAGACAGTTTCTAAGCGCTGTGGCCGATGATAACTTGCTGATTAGTTTCATCGGCATGTAGGTGTCAAAATGGGCTGCATCTTTGCAGAGGAGGTAAAGCCTGGGAAGATAGCTCACTGAACCAACAAATCTAATCGTTGTCCGAGGACAGAAGAAATTCTGTCATTGCTTAATGTGACTGAAGTACTATTTGTGCTATTTTTTTTAAATGGGATTTGTACACAAATTCAATTTTTAAGGTAGCTTTTATATTTTAAAGTGTTAGGTGAAAGTATAGAATAGTTACAAAAAACCCTTCCCCATCTAAAGTATGGGTTTCTTAACAATAAAGTTATTATTTAAGCACGAGTAGTTTAATGTTTAGTACAAATAACTAGTCCTCATCTCAAATATTCAGAAAAGTAAACAGAGAAAATGAAGAAAATATATCTAAAAAAAAAAAAACCACGGAGAAAGATGGGGGATAGTAAGAGAGTTTCAACGAATGTAAAAAATAAAAGGAAAATAGAAAATGCAAAAAATATACGGAAAAAAAAATGCGAGAAGAAAAGATGAAAAAAGAGTAAAGGAATATAGATGAACGAATATAGCATACACATTTATTATATTCATAAATATAAACGAAAGGACAAAGAGAACAGCGTATGAATCGGAAAAGAAAAAAAACAAAGAATATTATTTCCATGACAGCTGCTCGTTTGAGCTTCGATCTATGCCCTCCCCTTGCAAGACTTTCACACACACACACACACACACACACACACACAAACAAACAAACACTCGTCTGGTTGTAACGTAGTCGTTACATGTCAACACTCTGGACCCACACGTTGTATGTAAACAGTCGCAAGGAAACAAATACAAACTAACAACAGACATTTATTTACAGGTACTTCCAGAATAAAGTCGTGTCTCCTGTTCAAACGTCTTCTTGTACTACAATATGCTTACCAAGACTCTGCCGTGTCGAACACGTTGTACTAATCTTTTTCTTTCCTTCTTCCTCGCTGTGACACCTCACACACGGTCATTTGCATACAGCTGTTGCTACTACTGTCATATGCGCGTCCACACTCTCTTACATAACCACTATCAATATTTCTTCCCACTCTCTATTTGTGCCTAAATCTAAACATAGATTCCATGAACAAAGTTTATTTTCTAGAACCGCCCGCCTGTTGAATTCTGAGCCTGTGGTCTGCTTCCGGACTGACTACAATATGGTCTTCCTCAAATTTAATGTAAACAAGTTCTACTTGAGCCAACCCCTTTAATAATTAAGATATACTCAATTTCCACTACGCTGTTGTCCCGGTGGCCACCGTATATTCAATTAACCCTTATCCTCGCGTGGCAAACGGGCCTTGATAAGTGTTCACTCACTTGTAGGAAAAAACATGAATGACAAATGTAAATTAAAAATAAATAAGAATAGCCATTTTTATGATCAGCATTTCAATCTGCGTGTTTAGTGACAAAAAAATCAAACTAAAACATAAAAGATTGATGCACTAATCGGCGAACATACAGGGCCTCATGATAATGCGTGGACGTCACTGCAAACGTAAACGTAAACGGCCGACCGACAATGCCTTTTTACAAAATGTGTGGACGTATGTAAAAAAAAAAATAGAAAGAACAAGGGTGAAGAAAATATCAGCAAACAAAAAGACGAGAAGGCAAAATTGTACATTTAAATAAAATGGCCGTTTGTTTGCAAAGGCAATCAACTTTGTGTCGATTCAACTCATCTCGTCCGCCATTATTTTCCCAATTTGATGATATCAGCCAATATTTGACCTTCCCACAATCCTTTGCCCAAAACTGAGCCTAAACGAATGAGCACATCCCGCCGCGCCCAATCGACCACACACCAACACCCGGATATCAATTGAGCGATGTTGTCTGTATCAATGACAAAGATGTCTAATCCGGTGAGGTCAGACGCGGATTATGGGAGGTTTCTAATTGTAGGTTACCGGACAGACCAGTGATTGGGGCCCCGGAGAGGTGCATAGCTTTTCTTTTTGTATCTCGGGACCCGCACTTTCTCCCCCACAAACATCTCAGACAATTGACCAAAATGGTGGTTTTTATTGCAGGTCTGGACCTCATCAATCGCTGAATTAAGGAGATAGAGCCCCACCCCCCACTCTCACCTCTTTCATAACAGAGCCTTATACGATAGTCCGGGAATGAAGGAGATGATGGCGTCTAACACAGTTTGTCGTTAGAGTTTATTTCTTTCCCGTTTCTTTTCCATGCATTTATTTATTTATTTTTGCTTTTTTTTTTAATTTTTTAACCCTTTCCTATTCTCCCAGTTACTCGTTGGAGTTGCATTCTTCAATTTTTACATTTTTCTCCTTCTTCTTCTTCTTCTTCTTCTTCTTCTTTTTCTTCTTCTCATTTATACTTCTCTTATTCTTCATATATTTCTCCTTTCTATCTTTCTCCTTTTTATATATTTCTTCTTTACTAGCAGTTCAGTCCGGCTTTGCTCTGGCCCGATGTACTGTTCATAATTTGCCCTACGTGTGAATACACTTTATGTAAAATTTCAAATTTTTAGACCAAAATCTGTCTGGGTAATTTTGTAGAGACCGCAGAAGTCAATTTTTTTTAAAACTTGCCCCCAATTTTGCTCACTTAACATTTATTATTTTAGTACTAAATTGAAATACAAAGTTTTATCCATGTCCAAGTTACCTACATCTAAAATTTCAAGTCTTTAGACCCAAAATTAGCGGAGAAATTTGGTAGAATCTGCAATGATCAACTCTTTCAAGTTTGACCTTTTGGCAGCCAAATTTTCGCTCCAAAACTGATTAAAATTCTTGCCGCATTCTGAATACCCGTTATGTCTAAGATTCAAATGTTTAGATCTAAAATTGGGTGAGTAGGTTGCTAAACACCGCAAAGATAAAGTCTTTTCAGCTTTGACCCCTAACCCTAACCCTAACCCCTTGGCAGCTCAGATTTTCGACCCAAACCGATGAAAAAGCTTGCCCTATCTCTGAATACCCATTATGTAAAATTTTAAATCTTTAGATTAAAAATTGGCTGAGTAATTTGGTAGAAACCGCAGATATCATTTTTTTTTTAAACTTCAACCCTGATTTTGATCATTTATTTTTTGGGCTCAAATTGAATTAAAAAGTCTGATCCATGTCCAAGTAATCTACATTTAAAATTTCAATTGTTTAGACTCAAAATTGGCGAAAGAGTTTGATAGAGTTTCAAGTCGTTGAACTTTAACCTCTTGACAGCAAAATCTCTAGCCGAAAACGGATTAAAACGATTTTTCCAAATCGCAGTACTCCTTATGTCAAATCTCGAATCTCTAGACTGAAAATTGACAGAGTTATTTTGCAGACAGACACATACACAAAGACATTTTCACTTATATATATATATTTTTTTCACTTATATATATATATATATATATATATATATATATATATATTATTACTATTATTTTTCTTTATATCCTCATTCCTTTTGCATCGTTCTATTTTTAAAATCTTTCTTCTTTTTAAACTTTTTCTTATTTATAAACTTTTTTATTCTTTTTTAAAAATCTTTCTACTTTCTTGAATCTTTCTCTTTCATATCTGTTTTCTTCTTTCTATATTTCTTCTCCTTTTTTATATTTTTCTTCTTCTTCTTTATATCTTTTTTACATCTTTTTACTTCTCTTTTATATCGTTCTTCTTTTTTCCTCTTCATATTCTTCTTTCTCCTTTTCTTCTTCGTATTCTTCTTCTCCCTTTTTATACATTTCTTCTTCTCCTCTTCCTTACATTTTCTTCTTTTTTTTTCTTCTATTTCATTCATTTCTTCCGTCTTCATTTTACAATCCCGACTGCGTTGCTTAATCTTTATACCCGGTAATAAATCCCTCCTGTGTTGACGTTATTTACGTTTGGTTGGTTGGGTTTAGGATTCGGGCAAATAGCCAACCAAACAAATGGGCTCGTGCCACCGGTAAATCAACCCCAGAATAATCTCCTACACTGTATGTAAAAGTCGTAAAAAATATTTGCTAAGAATTTACATAAAATTACACTAAATTACAAGTTAAAAATCACGAAAATATTATAAAAATGACACAAGATAATGAAAGCGTCCGTAAGACAGAATTCAATCAAAAATCACAATTTTTCGAATAAAAAATTCAAACATGTTCAAAATCTGGCAATTATGCAAAAAATGACCTATTTTTCCGTGGATGTTGCACCAGCATATTCCGGAAGCTTACACTAACCGCCGAAATATGCCGAAGACTGATCAAATTTTAAAACGCTAGAAAAAATATATTTATCATATAGTCATTTCAATGATGAAAATAGAAATACAATAATTTTAAAAAATCAACTGAACATAAGTTTCATTTTATCTATTTTTTATTTTGCAATATAATGTGTAGGAACACATGAAAACTATTTTTTGTGTTTCAATGAGAAGGTACAAAATAAATTCTGGTGCTACCAGATCAGGCTGTCTGAAGATATTGGGTTCCTGACACGAAATGTACCAAATATTGATGCTTTTTGTTTTTCTACTTCCTTTTGCAAAACTTAATTGTGTTCTGCAAAACCAAAAACAAAAACAACAACCCACCTTTCCCCCCTTTTCCTTCTTCCCATTTCCCCTTTTCTGTTTCTATCCCCCCACTTCCTGACTGGTTTCCTAACTAAAAATCTACCAAACATTAATACTGTAATCTTTTTCCCTCTCCCATTGCAAAACTCATTCATGTTCTGCAGTGCAGGGAACAAAAACGATAAAATCCACTATAAAACAACCAAATCAAACACTACAAACTAACGATTGAAGATACAAAAGGCTTGAAGAATAAAAACCTACAAAATAATCGGATGCAACATGAATACTATTTCCAAAATAACTGAATTTGGCATTAAATAACTTGAAAAAGGTTGATATGCCGTGAAACAAAACAACCAAACCAAACCAAACCAAACAAAATAAATTATTTTTATGACACAATGTTTCATTCTTCTTCTTTTATTATTTGTTTTAATCTATTTCGTTTTTTATGGGGTAGCTAAGTTTTTTTTTATTGTTTAGATTATTTTCGGTCATCTATCGCGGATTCTTAATGAAGTACTCTTTGCAAAATATCTCATAAGAAACTTTTTTCAAATCGGTCGTGGTGTATTCCAAACCCGATGATACGCTCTCGCCATAAATTTCGAACAGTTGCAATGCTGTGATATCAATTCTTCCACTTGAGTAAGTTTCGTCTACTGCATTAGCTGAGAATTTTGCCATATTCCGGCGTTTTACTTAAGATGGAGTATGTCGACGCCACGTTCACGAAAAAAAAACGGGTCGTCCTTTGCATAAGTAGCCAGAATATTTAAGAAAGTTTATTTTAAGGTAAAACCAACACAAAGTCAAGTATCTGCAGGATGTCTTCTTGGTTCCTCCTCTTCTCTTTTCTCTCTCCCAACTTTCGAGCACAGCATATAATAAAACTCTAAAGCACGTCTGACAGCACTGACTTCTGCCAACAGTCTGCCCCTCCTCTTAACAACACAGGCTTTTTATATCGCAAAATCGTTCACCTCTATTTGCATATTCTTCTAACTCACGTGATCACTACTCTATAAATAAGAGTCTTGACCGTTTCTTTTCTTTCTTTTTATTTATTTTCGGTGACCGACCCGCACGTGGTCTATCCAGGTAAGTCACGCATTTCTCCACATAAGGTATAAAAATTTAAATGTTACGAAAAGTCATAATTTAAACTGAATATCGTAAGCTAGTTTTACAACACGTTATAAACAATGATCAAGAAACACGTGTAAACAATGATCAAGAAACACGTGTAAACAATGATCAAGAAAAAAATAAAGAAGCAATAAAAAGGGGCGACAAAAAAAGCAAAGGAAAGACAAACGTGGGGGACTTACTAATCGTTGAGCTGTACCGATATGTTTTTTAGAGAGTTAGAGTTAGAAAACTAGATATATATAAAGTTTGGCACATGTTATAATATATGCGTATATACACCATTCATTTCTAAGCTAATTAAACGATCACTATGAATTTGGGAACACAAATGTAAAGCGTAAGATGTCATAATGTTGGCTATATTTAGTTAAGTTTAGTTTTGCGAACGGAGACAAGTTTGGATACCTTTGTATTTTGTGAACGGTTTTACAATATCGATTAGACATCAATTATTAAACAATCTAAAAATATATCATCGAAACCGTTATTTTAATTTATCTATCATCGGTAAAGCCATTTTTCCTTAGCAACAATGATAGATCAACGGGCCGTGAAAATTCTACTTTGGGTAAGTTGATAGCTTGTTTTTTTTTTTTTTTTTTTTTTTTTTTGCAGGACGCGGTTTGTAGGTTCAAACTCCGCACGTAAATTTCTTAAACTTTTTCATTAACTGAAAAGCATTTTATAAGACTTGGAAATATATGTGGTATTTTTGTTTTGGTTTTTTGTTGGTTTTGTTTTCTTTTCTTTTTGCATGACGTGGTCTGTAGATCCAAACTCCGCACGTATTTTTTTTTTTCGTTAACTGGAAAGAAGTTTATGTAAAATAATTTTATAAAAGAAACAGTAGGTTCTCTAGAAAACAATGTAGAATAACATACATTTAGGACTAAGTTACTGCATAGAGGCATGTGAAGCTCCCGCCCAGGCGATTTCACGGATTTCGATGACAATAAAAAATATAGGAGTGTGAAATATTCGTTGCTCATCATTCAATCCCAGACCACGTCGGGTCTCTCTGCTAGTATATATATATATATATATATATATATATATATATATATATATATATATATATATATATACATTACCGCCAAACTTCCACGAGAAACACTTGTATAGTCAATAATTTCCCCTACTCTTTATCTGTGTCTAAACCTAAACGTAAATTCCATGAACAAAGTTTATTTCTTAGAACTGCACGCCTGTGGAACTGTCTGCCATTTGCCTGCTTTCCAGCTGACTGCAATATGGTTGTCTTCAAATATAACATAAACAAGTTCTTGATGAACCGTTCCCCTAAAGTAATCAAATTTACCAAATTCCGACTATTAACGATTACTACTGTATTGGCATATTGACTACCGTACACTATTTAACCCTTATCCTCTAATGGCTTATTGACCTTGATAAGTGGTGATGTCTATGTAAAAAAAAAATTCAATATCAATTTTTTGGCATTGATTCGGAAAATATTCTTGAGTGGTTTCTGGCCCAGATAAATGCTGACTCGTTTTAGTGTAAAAGAAAATACGCTTATAACGAAGAAGGTAAGTTCTGACTCGTTTTAGTGTAAAATAAAATACGCTTATAACGAATAAAGGTAAGTGTTACTTACTGATGTTAAGTACTTCCCCAAATACGTTGGTGGTATTAAAAGTTGTGCAGTTCCACCGGCGATTGCGGAACTGATGTTGACACTCCTCAATACCCATGGCCGCGCCCTTGGTGATCACCTCCAGTAGTTTAGCCTCAGTGTTGCACAGATCTCTTTGACGCGGCATCAGAAAATTTAGGCTCGAGCAACGGCGGGCTTTGCCATCCTCTTCGTCTTCGGGTGGCAATATACCCTGATAGGAACCCGAAAGCCCCAGGTACCTGTGAATACACACACAAAAAAAAAACATAAAATAAATTAGTTATGGCTAAGATAAAAAAAATAGCATAATTTTAAGTTATTGTGTTTTCATTTGTAAGAAAATGAGTTTGTCATAGCGTTACATTACAAAAAACGTTACATTAAAAAAAAAACGGTAAATAACAAAAAACGTTGCATTATAAAAACGTTAAATTACACAAAACTTTACATTACAAAAAACGTTACATTACAAAAAGGCGTTGCATTACAAAAACCACTTTACATTATAACATGTACAAAACTTTGATTCCAGTACAGCAACTGGCCCTTGCGGCATTCCTATTATAGCATTCCTATTATAGCATTCCTATTATAGCATTCCTATTATAGTGCTCAAAAAGCTTCACAGAGAACAAACTTTCATACTTACAAAGCTTTCTAAGCGTTGTCTTAAGGAGAAATCCTTCCTAACACCCTGGAAAACCTCATCAATATGTTCCGTATTTTAAAATTCAGGTTATCGCTCATCTCCCTCTCAATACAAACCAATCAGTCTCCTGTGCGTCATGAGTAAGTAGCTAGAATCTGTGTTAAATAGAGAAGTAGTAAACAACCTCAGCAAAAATAATCTCCTCAGTGACATGCAATATGGCTTCCGTTCTGCTAGACGTACAGCAGATATGAACAGTTATATCTCATAGGATTAGCGAATCTGTCGATGGAGGTTTCCTTTATAAGGCAATTGCCCTTGACATATCAAAGGCTTTTGATAGGGCGTGGCATAAAAGTCTACTCCACAAAATTGCCAGCTACGGTAGAGCTGGAAATGTCTCTCAATTATTAAATCATTTCTCTCTGATAAGTTCATAAGAGTAGTGGTTGATGGGCAGAAATCAGAAGCTCACAGAATTAATACTGGAGTTCCTCAGTTTGCATTTAACCGACGATTTGATTTTTTTTCTTTTTGGTTTTCTTTAGTTTATTATTTTAATTGTATCGAGTTTGAGCAAATCTTTCAACAGTCGTTCACAGCGTCTCGACCGCACCATTACGGGCATAAGAACAAGAGGATGCTCATCATGTCAACACTGTAAATGAGAGTGATAACTTTTCTAGGTCTACCAACCTAGGATACGTCTTCGACAATCACTATTATTTTATACTTGTTTCTCAGAGTTTACTGTCAGATTGAGACACTGTTCTGTGCAGGTTTACAAGGTGCATCCTTCCAGGCGTTACATTCTTGTCCTTTGAGAAGAGTTTAGTTTATTGCTAATTGCCTCAGAGGCTCTTATCGGGGAATGCCGACGGAGCTGCTTGTTATTCTTTCTCTAGGGCACCGGTTTTTAATCTCACTTTCCGATCTTGTGTCACACTTACCTGTGCTGGGAAGGAAATAAATAAATCCTTTTTCTTTTGTCCAGGATCAAAGTGTAGTACACGTTCTAATACTGCGTTTACTGTTTTGTGTCTTCAGCAAATGAAGAAGAACTTCTAGATTGAGACATTTTTTTTTTTTTAAATTTTTGTTTCAATCAAGAAGGTAAATTTTTAAGGAGCTGGATTTCCTTACATTAACAATTGACCTTATGTCATACTATGTCTTTGCGGGAGGGAAATAAATAGAAACTCATAAAAAAACTGTTTATTATGTCTTACTTGCAGATTTATGTGCCCTCCGAATAAAAAATAAATTAAATACTTTCAAGGTTATCCGGTGTTTTTTGGGGATCCTAATTTTCGTAAATTCTTTACATTACAGAAAAACAGATAAACAAGTAAAGCATGACTGGTCCCCCGTGAGTGCACAGTGAACGAGGCATAAAAAATGACTAAGTTCAGTATTTGCCCCTCCTTATTTAGGCCCAAAAGTCCCCAGGGGACTCAAATCCTGGAGAAAATGAACAAACGGTGCAGTTTTAGGCCTTAACATATGTACATTTGAGTTCTGTACCATGCAAAAAAAAAAAAGAAAAAAAGAAATAATTTAATCCATCATTTGGCCCTCTCTCCATTGTAAATCTGAGTTCAGCACCATGCAAAACTGCTAAATAGACACACAGAGAAAATTTTGGACAAGTATGGTAAAATAGTCCCAAAAATGGAGTGTTTTTATCATGCTTAAAAGAGCCCCCATGTCACACTCAAGAGTTATCGCGAAGTATAGACAAACAAAATTATATAGAAATCAGTTAGTTACAACTTTTCAGAAAGTTTTAGAAAAATCCAAGGCATCATTTTTTTTTTTAAATAAGTACAAAAGTATCAATTTTAGCCATTTTAACCAGAAAGACACCCATCGTGGGACAACCGGAGTTTTCCGGAAAAGCCGTTCTGTTACTTTTTTACTTCTATCATGTTAAATATTTGTGCAAAATATAAAAAATAATCCAAGGCGTAATTATTGAGACATGTGCAGACAAACGAACGGACAAGGGTGAATTTTCAGGCCCACCCTCCTCTTGTTGGGGGACCAACACACCGTTTATTATTGTAATCTGAACTGTCTAAATTCATTTGAGGATAAATTTAGAGTAAAAATAATTATGACTGGTATGGTCGATTTTCTAATGTTTCATCCTTTTCTCTTTTTTCTCTCCATCCTTTTCTCTCCCTCCATCCTTTTCTCGCTCACTTTTCTTTTCCTCAGACATCCAGACTTCCTTTCCATCCGCTTTAAACCATACTTTCTTATTAACTGTTGTTGTTAGTTAAGTCATTATTTAAGATGACGTGCATGAAAACATTCCTAGGCGTATAAATTATATTTTGGAAGAAATTAAATTGATATGCATTTTTTAAGAACATTAACTTGTGAACCAGAATCAAACCAAATATTGATTTTCTATGAAAAAAAAATAATCACAACGATTTACTTCCTATATTGGATTCTGTGAATGCATATAAATTAGTTGTTTCTGTTTTAATGCCTTCTGAAGAAGAAGAAGAAGAAGAAGAAGAAGAAGAACAAGAAGAAGACGAAGAAGAACAAGAAGAAGACGAAGAAGAACAAGAAGAAGAACAACAACAACAAGAGCAACAGAAGAAGGAAAAGAAGAAAAAATAATAATTTGAAATGGTTTGAAAAAGCCTTGAAGCAAGCTTATACTTGTTTGGTGAGAATTTTTTGTTTCTTTTGCGCCGACGGATCTTGTTCATGTGAGTTTGTTAAGCGATTAAGGGATAATTACAATACACAAGATGGCGTCTGGTGTTTGTCAGCAGATTCACGGATAAACGCTGGTTGCAAAGATTATGAAAAGTCAACAACCGGTGCCAAGTCGAAAGGATTTGCGAGAATCGTGATTTCCGTTTCACATAAAAGTATAGAAGAATTTTCGGCGACTTTGATGTTGTTGTTGTTTTCTTTTTTTTTTTTTTTTGTTTGCTTCACTGAAAAAAAAAAAGAAAACTATACATCTTTTCGCATTTTTATATTTATTTTAATATATTATTTTCCTCTTTCTTTTTCCTATTTTCCTTCTTTCTTCCCATATTTCAGGATACTAAAGTTTCTATTTCTTTCTTTAAAACTTATCTTCTTTCAGTATTTTTTATTTAGACATTTTTTTTTCTTTCAATGTTTCGGTAACTTCTTCGTTCTTCATTTCAGTTTTTTCTTTCCTGTTTTCTTTCTTTCTTTAGAATAATTTTCTTTATTTTATTTTCAAAATATTTTCAAATGCACACACACACAACACACATATATATATATATATGTATATATATATGTGTGTGTGTGTATGTGTGTGTCTGTGTGTGTGTATTTGAAATATATATATATATATATATAAATATATATATATATAAATATAAATATATATATATATATAAATATAAATATATATATATATATGTATATATATATATATATATATATTGGATTTTACTTGTACAAGTGGAAATTCTTTTAACTTTCTTGAAGTTTTACATTTGGATTTTACCGTCACTGGATTTTTTATCTTCCACCAGACTATCCATTCATGTGTAATCACCTTGTTCTGTACCATATTCCCTCTGCTTAACTAATTTTGTTTTCAAGTAAGATCTTTGACTTACTTGTTTTTTCATCAAATACTTCTGCATGCAAAATCCGATCCCGCATTTTGCTAATTCCTACCCTCTGATGAGAAGGAAAGTATTTCTTCGAAACTCCGCGGACTAAGGACTATCCATTTATCTAGTGTTTCTTTTTCAGATTAAATATGTTTTTAACTCATTTCAAAGTGTTTTTAACATATTTTATTAACTGTTTGCTCATATATATATATATATATATATATATATATATATATATATATATATATATATATATATATATATATATATATATATATATACAAAGAATTTTAGTCCGTTAAAAACGAGAAAAGGTTTTAGAGTGATGAGGTCTTTATGCAAAATTGATGGTGGTTGGATATAGTTAAATTTGTGCACATTTTTACATTACAAACTAATCCTTATGAATCCCCGAAAGACAGCGCAGATATCATTATATGTGCTTAACCCGTAGCTCAGTGAGTAGAACTACCGATTATAAAGTAGATCGTTTTAGGTTCTATTACTGGCTTAATATGGGGCTATGATGCAGAAAACAGTTTATTAGGGATTATATATATATATATATATATATATATATATATATATATATATATATATATATATATATATATATATATATATGGTTATCCACATACCGTACTGTTTCTCTGTTTCACAACTCATCAGATCGGCTAGACAAGCAACTACCTCAAGCCAGGATCGAAACCCGATTGCCCTATAGGGCTGCTGCTATGCGGGCAGCGAATTAACAATGTTCTG
>NC_136486.1:109939673-109947173 GCF_053919585.1 Euprymna scolopes
GAACATATATCTAAAGTAATGCCAGAAACACTAGAGGATGACCTCCAATCAGTAGTGGAATGGGGACAAAAATGGATGGTAACGTTCAATGCCACCAAGACAAAACTGGTCTCATTCAATAATTACAAGAAACCTTCTCTACCACCCATAGCAATGGCCAACGACTCTTTATCTGAGAGTACGTCTCTCAAGCTCCTTGGCCTAACGTTCACAGGAAACATGAGTTGGAACAATTACATCGAGGGCATTGCCAGGGCCGCTGCAAGGAAGGTGGGCTCTCTCTACCGTGCTAGAAAACTTCTAACACCCGAAAGTATCCTGTACCTCTATAAGGCCACTATTCGCCCATGTATGGAGTATTGCTGTCATATTTGGGCCGGTGCATCGGCTACTAGTCTATCGCTCCTTGACAGGGTTCAAAAGAGAGTCGCAAATCTGATAGGCCCTAAACTGGCATCTAAACTTCAGCCTCTGTCCCATCGTCGAAACGTTGCATCCCTCTGCCTGTTCTACAAGTATTATAATGGTGAATGCTCTGAAGAACTGCAAGCACTTGTGCCCCCACGACGTGAACACCCTCGACAGACCCGACAAGCTGCAAAATCCCACCCCCACACTGTAGAGATCCCTAGATGTAAAAGATCTTTCTACTCCAGTAGTTTCTTCCCCAGAACAGCTAGACTTTGGAATTCCATTCCAGGTCCTTGCTTCCCCAACTGTACTGACATGCATAAGTTCAAGTGCAACGTGAACCAACATCTCGCTGCCCTAATCCCTACATAGTACCCCAGTAGATGTTTCCCCTGATAGTAGCCCCCTACACCAAAGTGGCAATGTGCCTTGTTTGGGGTGAAAATGTAATTAAAAAAAATAATAATAAAAAAAATAACCTATCATGCTTTCATAAATCAGAGACCATTTTCTGTAGGCTGTTTTTGAACCCAGTCCACGAGTGGTACTTTTGCTAGTATATATATATATATATATATATATATATATATATATATATATATATATATATGTGTATATATATATATGTGTGTGTGTGTGTGTGTGTGTGTGTGTGTGTGTGTGCTTTGTTCAGAAGGTTACGAATAATGATGAAGAGCTATATGATTTCGGTTTGATTCTAGCTGAATGTCACCTAAATCATATTTTGTTTCACTTTATATTTTTAACTTGAAATCATTGTTGTATGTTAGGTACAATACACCAATTAATGGAGAATTGACCTTATAATAAGAAATAAGAAATCCACAAAATTAAAATATAATTATGACTAGCAATCCGTATAGATTATTGATTTGTTCACCCGTTCTGCTTAACGATCTTAGAGCGAAGATAAGCACCGGGCTTATAAGCAAGATAACGCGTTCCAGACACATAGACGCAATAGGACCCACATAGGTTTTCAGCTATTTAACTATACCCAAATCATTGTACGAAATCCACCCAATCTTATTAACCCCCATACAAACCTTTGTTTAATTAGTTATTTCGAAACACATATACACATATATTCATCGAAATTGCTTACTTTAAAGAATGGGATAAGAAATTGAAGTATTTATGTTTTTGTATACACGCGTTTTAATTTGTAGCTTTACTACTATATAATGTCTTTTTTAGCAGCTTGTATGATTTTTTAATAACAATATTTAAAAGTATACATTATTTTATTGATGGCGGGGAGACGAGACGTTGCCCGGTATGTAATGCTTATCAACGAATGTTTCACACGGCCATATTTTTATTGTCATTAAAATCTGTGAAATTGATTTTTCAATCAAATCGATTGAGTGCCTGCACTAGTTGGGAACACATCGCAATGCAACGAAAGTAAGTTAGTCCACACTACATTGCAGTGTAGAAAACGTACTGTTGATTTGATAAAATTATACACACACACACACACACACACACACACACACACACACACACACATATATATATATATAATTGCTTGAGTTAAATTTAAAATGTAAAACTCAAGTATCATGCTTCAGCTTCAATTGTGCTCTAAACAGAAACATTCATTTCGAACACGACCCTGTCATATCAGAGAACCTACCGTTAATTTTATATGCCTGGTCTTACCGCTTGTGCGGTTATAATAGTTTGGATTAAAGTTTAAAAGGAAAAGTCAAGTATCATAGTGCAATTACGCTTTAAACAGAAACACTCATTTTCAACGCGCCCGTGCCATATCATTCTATTGATTTCATATGTGAGACCTTTCTGCTTGTGTGGTCTAAAACTTCTCCAATGCACTTCTGATATATATATATATATATATATATATATATATATATATATATATATATATTAATTTGATCAAAATCACCTGTTCCTTCTTTCATCGGATTATTTCGATTATCGATTATCGGTTATCGATACATACTAAGACCACTGCCAAGCACATAATGTGCCTTCTTTTGAAATGTCGTAAAAATCGGCCCAGCCGTTTTAGAGTCCATAGGGAACGAACTCACACACACATACACACAAACACACACACATGCAATTTTCGTTTTATATAATATAAGGTTGACAAGAAAGTTCTTGCGGTTTTTAACTTTTATTCTGAACATATTTCGGCTCAAACAAAACTTTATTGATCGAAATAAACACCATCAGAATCAACAAACTTTTGTCAATGCAAAGCAAGTGTGTTTATGCCAGTAACGTAAAAAAAAATCTTGCGTTCTGATTGCGATGAAGTCGTTAAAAGCGTTTATGATATCGCCCAGGTTTTTGAAGCATTTGTTACGCTTGTTGTTGCATGTGTTTGATACATTTGTTGTCGAGACAGTTTTGTAGTCCAATTCGTTCAACTTCTGCAGAGTCGGTTTAGCAACGTGCGGTCAGGCATTGTTGTGGAGTAGAATTGGGACTTTTCTGTTGACAAATGCTGAGTGTTATCGAATTTTCTAATACATTTAACCATTTGGTGACAGTATTCACCGTCGTAATGGTTTCGCTTAATGGATGGGACCGGTCGCAAACCACTAAACAATCAGCAGGACCCCTTTTTTTTGGTGCGACTCTGGCTTCGGGAAATGTCGTGGAACTTCGCTGGCGTCTAACTACTGAGTTGAACATCGCCGGTTAACTTAAAGAACCCAATTTTCATCGACAGTCACAACTCGGTCGAAAAACGAGTCATTTTTGTTACGTAAAAGAAAAGATGAGACTTCATAGCGGCGTTTCTTTTGGTTGACGTTCAAATCGTAAGGCACCCATTTATCAAGTATTTTTGTCTTTTCGATCTCTCTCAAGTGGTTGGAAATCGTCGAATACGGCACATCTAATCCAGAAGCAAGTTCTCGAACAGTTGTGCGTTGATTAGCTTGGACTAATTGGTCGTTGTCAACATCCGATGATCGACCATTGCGTTCATCATCTTCAAGAATTGTCGCTGCCAAGAAAGTTTTTAAACCACCAGCGTTCCCTGTGCCAAACGCTTTGTTGATATGGCGAACTGTCTCGGCAGCGGCCTAGCTTTAATTGAAATATGAAAATTATGCGAATATGCTTTTTTTCCATCTTGTATTCAACGTTGTGTGAAGATGATGCTATAAAATTATTAAATGATTAGATAGAGCGAAAATTGACCTTTAAAATGATACATAAAGTAAATGTATTATAACGAAAACTTATTTGAAATTACATCATTTGAGATCAAAATTAAAAAGTCCGCAACACTTTATACGCAACCTAATAGATTTTTCCATATATATATATATATATATATATATATATATATATATATATATATATATATATATATATATATATATATATATATATATATATCTTTCTGTGGAAATATACTTTATTTTCTTATAATATATACCAATCATTATTTTAGAAGTTAAATGCAATTAAAGAGCAATATAATGAATGACAAAAGTCTATATTCCAAAATTCATGATGCTAACCATCTTACAATGTATTCTTTTAATACAGTTGATTTGTACAATTCTTGACAGTATCTGTTTCGTAGCACAAAAGCAATGATTAATATAATAATTGGTTGATTTTATGCTGCGAAACAGATACTGTCAAGAATTGTAAATGTAATCTTAATTAAGGAATAAATTGTAAGATGGTCAACATCATTAATTTTTTAATATAGAATTTTGTCATTTATTTATTATATATGTGTGTGTATGTGTGTGTTTGTTTGTGTGTGTATATGTGCGTATGTGTGCCTGTAATCTAATGTATGTATGTGTGTTTGTGCATGTGCTTGCGTGTGTGTTCGTTATCGAGAGTAGCATAGATTGTGTAGGTTGTCCTCCCTCCTCAAAAAAAAAACACATCAATATCATTCATCAAATCTTCGGCAAAAACACGAGAAGCCACTTGATGAAGCGGAGTAAAAGACAAAACAAAGAGAGGTGCACCGCTCGAATAAGTGATGCTGCTGACATACGAGTGTAAACAATCGATGGCAAAAGGAAATGCGATGGACGAACAGAACAGTGCTGGACTAAAATCGCTCGAAGCAACAACATAAGGCAAAACAACTGTAGTCGAGAGGTGGAACTAAACAATTAAACATGTTGAAACATAAGAATTAAAAGGGAAATACAAGATCGTACACTATTGAGAGTGACATACGGTCTCCACCCGTAAACTAAGAAATCGATAGGTAAGATATTAATATTTAACATGTTAAATAAAACAAACTTCATACACACACATATATGTGTGTGTGTGTGTGTGTGTGTGTTTAACAAGCACAGTTTAGATGATTTTATAAAGGATGTATATCTAAAATTATCCTTTTATATTCACTTGCGAACACACACACACGTATATATATATATATATATATATATATATATATATATATATATATATATATATATCCGAATAAATATAAAAGAATAGTTTTAGGTATATATATGCCTTATAGTATCGTCTGAACTGAGCTCTTTATATATATATATATATATATATATATATATATATATATATATATATATATATGTATAGATACCTTTTTGTTTCTATAACCTTTAAGATTGTAGAATTAGTAACCTTAAGTCGGAAGCGTTTATAGTCTATCTTTAAAAAAAGGTTTTCTTTTTTAAAGATTTTAAATAGTCTTAAAAAGTCTTATATATATATATATATATATATATATATATATATATATATATATATATATATATATATACATATATATATTCCCGCGTTCATATATATATATATATATATATATATATATATATATATATATATAATTATCATCTCCTACATTGAAGATTACACTACACACACAGAGACATAGGTACACACATACACACAAATATATATATATATATATATATATATATATATATATATATATATATATATATATATATATATATATATATATATAAACGAAGTGCCTACAATACGTTTCCAAACATTTTTATACAGGCTTTTAAAATTGGCGTTGACTCTTTAAAATTCTGTATGTTATTGCCATATATCTTATGAGATGGCTGACTAATTTTTATGATTTCAGTTTTAAAGGAACAGATACATCACGAATTTAATATATCCTACATAAACCTGGTTGTCACAGCTGGTGAATTTCAAAAATGCAATATAGATGTGACGACACTTCAGGAAAACTATATTCAATAAGATCCTGTTTTACACTTGGAAACGTATGGAATCCTTCGGACTGCTGTTGGAATATCTTGCATGAATGGAGCATCAGTTTTTGAGTGGCATTAGAGATCCAAAGCAGACAGGTGTTCTGTAAGGAATGTTAGAGGTGTGGAAGGAGGAAAGAAGTCAGAACATTAAAGTTGATTTGGCAAATAAAGACTTTCATAGATAAGAACCTTCGCATGTCTATAGAGTCAATAAGTGTACGATTTGATATTAATGTGAGAAGTTTACACCTAATTATTCGCGAGGTACTGAAGATGCGGAAGATTTGCACGGAGTTGTGCCAAGGATGCGTACATTGTCCCAGTTATTACCTCCTCTGTTTGGTAGGAATAGTATATTATCTGTTGTCAGTATGCTATCCTATTAAACATTATCGCCTCCTAAAGAAGAGATGAGACTGCTTAATATGTATTCATCAATAATGATGCCATCTTTCCAAACATTATCACTTCATTTACTCTGGGCTTAAATCGTCCCAGGACTTACTTTGTCATTTTTACGATACCGTACTATATTAAAGTAAAAATTTAAAGAAAAATTCAAACCAACATTCTAACCATTTCACATAATAATTTATTACACCTTGCCTAGAGGAGATTAATCAGATGTGATTCTATGGACCGTGCTTTTACTGAAGAATAAATAATTTTAATTTTTATTCATGCCTTGTATGACATTGAGTACCCTTAAGATTTCATACAGAAATTACTCTATCCTTCACGGATTCAATACACTATATATATATATATATATATATATATATATATATATATATATATATATATATATATATATATATATATATATATATATATACTAGCAGAGAGACCCGACGTGGTCTGAGATTGAATGATGAGCAACGAATATTTCACACTCCTATATTTTTTATTATCATCGAAATCCGTGAAATCGCCCGGGCGGGAGCTTCACATACCTCCATGTGTGTGTGTGTGTGTGTGTGTGTGTGTATGCATGTGTGTGCGTATCTATCTGTATATCTATAAAAGTGAAAGTGTCTGTCTGTGTGTGTATTTGTGTGTCTGTGTGTGTACATTTCCTTACACAATAACTCTGTCAATTTTAAGTCTACAGACTCGAAATTTGATATATAGGGTACTGAGGTTTGGGAAAATCGATGTGACCGAGTTTCCCCCAGACATTTGGCGATTAAGGGGTCAAAGTTCAACGATTTGACCTTTGAGAACTCTACCAAACTCCTCCGACAATATTTGGTCGAAACACTTGAAATTTTAAATATAGTTTCCTTGGGCATGGATCTAACTTAATAACTTGATTTGAGCCCAAAACAATAAATGTTTAGGGGTCATAATAGGGGTCAATTTTAAAAAAGATTTATATCTGCGGTCTCTACCACATTACTAAGACAATTTCTGGTCTAAACATTTGAAATTTGACATAAAGGGTATTCAGAGATAGGGCAAGCTTTTTAATCGGTTTTGGTTGAAAATTTTTAGTTACTAATATATAAATTTATGTAGGTATGTTTGCATGTCTGCCTAAAACTTTTAACAAACATGACGGATTTTACCAAGATCAGTATTGTTTTGAAGTTCAACCTTTCAGACGACAAATATCGAAAATTTGGCTAAAAACATTAATATTTTCACCTTCAACTGGGAACTTTTCTACAGGGGGGGGGGCGCTTTTTTCGCCGATATTTTTTAAAGTCATCCTCTCCATTCGATTGTCTAGCCTTAATTTTAAATAATTTAATTTCGGGTTTGGCAGTGGTCGTAATAGCATAGACGTCAGGTTTTTCCCCCGTTCTTTTGCTCCTTCGCGGTTCGAGCCTGCCTTCCT
>NC_136486.1:109949673-109974673 GCF_053919585.1 Euprymna scolopes
GTATGGAGAAAATCGAGTTTGTTTAATAGATTAGTTATTAGCGGATTGCAAATGTTCTTTTCTTTTAATGAAGTTAGGACTGATAAAGAGTCCGAAAATATTATAAACTTGTTTGCTTGATCAGCACTTATAATATTAAGGGCCAGGTTTATTGCTGAGGCTTCAGCACTAAAGATGGAAGACCTATCAGGTAGGCGTTTTTGGATTTTTCTTTGCCGATAAATAGCAGAGCTTCCGACTTTTTCTTTGATTTTAGCTCCGTCAGTATAAATGTGTTCATAGTCCGGATAGTCATGAAGGATGTCATGTATTTTTTCCATATAGATGGATTTGATTGTGTTCGATTTGGGGTGTTTAGAGAGATCTAATAGTATAGGAGAGTGTTTTGGATGTTCGGGTGGGTTTACAGCAGTTTTGGAAAGCCAGGGTGGATGTTTGAGTGTAGAAGCTTTGTGGATTTGCGAGATGTTAATTTTGGCTTCATCTTTTATTTCTTTCATACGGAGACCATAAGGTTTGATTGCTTTTTCCTTTCTTTGGAATAGGATTTGGTGTTTGGGGTGAGAGACACTCTGGTATATAGGGCTCGAAGTGTAAGATGCAAGTTTTGTATAGTATTGTAGGGCTAATTTTGTCCGTCTCATTTCAAGTGTAGGTTCATTCGCTTCTGCATAAAGACTCTCGACTGGTGTAGTGGGAAATACTCCAAGTGCTAGTCGGAGTCCTTGGTGGTGAATTGTGTTCAGTTCTTTAATGTAGGATTTTCTTGTTACACCGTAGATAAAGCCGCCATAGTCCAACTTTGATCTTATCAGTGTTTGATAGAGTTTTAGAATCGTTTTGCAATCAGCTCCCCAGTTTGTATGAGCTATGGTTCTCACAAGTTGCATTCTTTGGTTGCATTTTTTCCTGAAGTATTTAATGTGGGGTATGAAGGTGAGTTTTTTGTCAAAGGTGATTCCAAGATACTTGTATTGATCCGTAACTGTTAGTCTATTATTGTTAATTTTTAGCTCGGGGTCAGGATGCATTTTTCTATGTTGGCAGAAGTGAACACATTTTGTTTATGTTTGAGAAAAGCTGAAGCCATTTTTGGTAGCCCAGCTAGTAATTTTGTCGATGCATAATTGTAGGTGTCGTTCAATAATGTTCATATGTTTGACCTTAAAACTAATCATGAGATCGTCAACATAAATGGCATAGTTTGTTCCGAAGTTTATGTTATTAACTATATTGTTTATTTTCACATTAAAGAGTGTAACTTTGCAAAGAAAAACGAGTGAAAAAATGTTGGATATGTAAAAAAAAAAAAAAGAAAATATAAAAACAAACAGCGCACAATATTTCAGTTTTTGGAGTATTCAGTCGAAAAATAAATTTTGATTGTCAATTTCAATTTTCAGTTTTAATTTTCTTTCTCTTTTATATATATATATATATATATATATATATATATATATATATATATATATATATATATATATATATATAAGTAAATATACATACAAGATCTGAAAGTGTGGGTAGATTGATATATTAGATAGGAAATTTAAAAAATAAAGCAGAAATTGCAGATAAAAAACCGTCCATGCAAAGAAGAAATAAAGAATTAAAATAAAGGATTTTTAAATAATAAAGTATTAAGAATTATGTAGAAAAAAAAACGATAAAGTTGAAGAAAAAATTATATATCTATATAAAAGGTAAAAGTATATATATGTGTGTGTGTGTGTTTGTGTGTGTGTGTGTGTGTGTGTGTGTGTATAATTGATTCTACAAAAGAATTAACTTAAATATCAAAGAAAGGCTAGCAAAGAACAAACAGATGGATTTGTCTGCATTGATTATGTGTGAAGGAATATTTTTCTCCAAAAAATTCATCCATTTCTGCCCGTCATCGCATTCCTGCTTTGTGCTGGTGAATATTGTTAAATGTCTATAAATAGGAAGCGACACGTACACGTCAATGTCTTCGACGATGCTGACATTTACGCCATTTTGGAAGACGTGTGTATGTGTCCCAATCCAGAGGGATGTTCCGCCGTCATCCTCAGCCTCCTACATACCATATCTATTTTTTTTTTAATCATTGTTATGGATGTTATTTTTATCGTCTATTTAGGTTTTTATTTATTGTAGTTTTTTTGTTTGTTTTTTTTTTTTTTTTTTGTTTTTTTTTTTCGTTTTCTTATATTTGTTTTTTCGCATCTCTCACGTTTATGAGGTGAAGAAACGACGTGGTCAGACGAAACCAGTTTCCACAACGAAATGGGAATTTATGGATGATGGTGAAGATGATGATGTGGCGGCGGAGACGCAAATACAGAAGAAGAAGAAGAAGAAGAAGAAGAAGAAGAAGAAGAAGAAGAAGAAGAAGAAGAAGAAGAAGAAGAAGAAGAAATACGAATTGTGTCGAGAATCGATATGAGGTTGAATAATGAAAAAAAAAAACAATGTGATTTTTAATGTAAGTTTATACAAATCTACGGCACAATCACGTTGACACCCCGGTTCTCGCTAAATCACTGAAGGTAAGCAGCTATGAGCCTGGCCACTACCAGATGGGTAAGCATTTGAGAAGGATAGGTGCTGTAGAAATTTCTAGTTTAGTATCTGGGGACGCATTTAACTCACAGGAAGGGGGGTACACCCGCGAATCAAGGCGGGAAGCAACGGGAAACTACCGTCTTTACTTGTCTTCCCTGGCTCTCCAAATTGTAGAGCCATGGTTGCCGACGCTGTAAAAAACAGGATGGCCGCTGCATGCATGCATAAAAATAAAACGAAGCGTCAGCAAGTTCGCTATAGATTTGTTTGTTTTTGGTATATTTCTTGGTATATCGACCATTTTACGTTGTTTCGTACCGAAATGCAATGCCTATTGAAAACGATTTATTTTAAATGATTCATGCAACACAAGTTAGCATAACGGCGAGTAGAACGTTCATACCTGTCCCCATGATATTGCATCACACACACACACACACACACATCACATCACACATACACACATTTCACAAACACACAGAGTTATATCCATACACACACACACACACACACACACACATATATATATGTGTATATATATATGTGTGTGTGTGTGTGTGTGTGTGTGTGTGTGAAATACGCATCAAGTGCGCTTGAAAGCCAAATACAACGTAATATTAGGAAAATAAACAAATATTTTACTTGTTTGAAATTTATCACAAATACATTTCAGAGGTATCCTCCATCTTCAGTGGATTGTTTCTTTTTTCTTTTCTTCTTCCTTACCATGTTGTAAATTTGGAGAAAGAAGTCTGTAATGAGCCGCGCGTTGTTTCTAGCGGTTGTATTTTGAAATGTTTGAATTGTGCGTGGGCCTCGCGAGAATAACGTCACAGAATGTGAGTTCATATAGAAACGTTTTAATTTGAATAAAATAAAATACGCATCAAGTGCGCTTGAAAGCCAAATACAACGTAGAGAGAGAGAGAGACAGACAGAGAGACAGAGACAGAGAGAGAGAGGGGGAGAGAGAGGTAGAGAGAGGGAGAGAGCGAGTAATAAAAATGGGCACACCGAGTCATGTGTTCGTCAACGTTTCGTTTTTATTTCGAGACTTCTCGAAATATAGACGACATGTTGATGAACAAATAACTCGGTTTGTTCCTTTTTATTTCTCTAGTTTGTCGGAATACTATTTCCATTATTCGCATTATATATATATATATATATATATATATATATATATACATATATATCAGACACTCTCTTGTCAATTTCGACGTATGAAGTTCTTGCAAATTCGTCTATTTAACCCTGTGTGTGAGTCGCAAATGGCATATATTGCAAAATTTATATATATATATATATATATATATATATATATTCAGCAATTTCTTATTATATTAACAGTAAGTAATATCTGTTCTGTTGATCTGAAGCCAACTTCCGAGATCTATTTTCAACTTTTTTTGATACTCTAAGAATTGACAACTGTCCATGGCTGGTATTTTGTTTGCTGAAGAATAAAGAAGTTGTCTTTGAATTCTATACGCACACGTTTCTTTTTACTGCTAAAAGAATAGATAAGTCTTGAAGAAGAATATCGCACATATTATCTTCAATAAATTGCTTTTCTTCATCTCTTTAGGCATTCCGTTTCCTGGTTGCATATATATATATATATATATATATATATATATATATATATATATATATATATATATATATATATATATATATAAGCCTGAGGAGTGGATGAAACGCCGAATATTCAGTGTAGCTTAATCGCCATATATATTTTATAAATTACTATATATATATATATATATATATATATATATATATATATATATATATATATATATATATATATATATATATATATCAAGATTTTTGTTCCTTAGAAACGCTGGTTGAGTTTGAATAAAATAAAATACGTATTATATACGTGTGAAACCAAAACAGCGCATTATTACAAAATAAACAGACATTTATTTTGTTTGTAATTTATATTTATATTTTGTAATATAAATTTCAAACAAAATTAATTTTTATTTATTTTGTAATAATGCGTTGTTTTGGCTTCAAACGTATATAATACGTATTTTATATATATATATATATATATATATATATATATACTAGCAAAAGTACCCGTCGTTGACTGGGTTCAAAACCAACCGACAGAAACTGGACTCTGATTTATGAAAGTATGATAGGTTATGAAAAGGAAGGGTTGTAAAGAGATAGCTTCGAATTTGGGGGTATGAAAAACAAAACAAAATATGATGAAAGTAAAAATAAAATAGATAAACCCCATAATTTATTATACCATACCTGATCACACTGAAACACTTCTCACAATATTCTGTGGATCTATATTAAAAAACCTTGTTAAACTTTGTGACATATTTCCATTCTATGGAGGTCAGGCGCGGACAAACACCCCATAATTCTATTATACCATATTTCTTCAAACTGAAACATAATTATCAAAATATACTTACGAGATAGATATGAAAAGTCTTTAATAAAGATTGTGTCTATTTCCATTTAATGGAGGCCATGCGCGAACGCAGACCCCACAATTTTATTATACCATCCCTATTTAAGTTAAAACACTTGTAAACGGTTTTTTTTATTATTTTTTAATTTTTTATTTCCATACTTTGTGGACCGGGCGCATACACAGACCCCACAATGAATCATCATTCTGCCAGATCAAACATACCCATTCCTGTGTCTTGATACATCTTCTATCATTATATGTGATCAGTTTTCTATAATAGTCAACCATATAGGAGCCTATTCGTGACAAGACACACACACAGACGTCCAGCTTTATATTATAGATATATGATCAAGTATACAATTAAAATAAAAACAAAAAATTCAGTGTAAGTTAAAATAGACCGATGTAATCGATTCAATCTTTGATGCAAGTAAACACTATTGCAATGTCAGCTGATGTGTATAGCATAGATTTGCGTATTATTTGGTTTCAAGTGCACCGAATTGAACGCCAACAAAACCAACAGGTTCCGTAGACAGCTGTTATATGCAGAAATGCAGCATGGTAAACGGTCCAGACACAAACCAGATACGTTTTAAGGATAACATCAGAGATAAGATAAATGTGACTCTCCCAGCATAAATTTGGAGGTTGGCTTCAAAGTGGCCAGTCTGGGGGAAAAAACATCTATGATGACCGTGAAAGCTTCGAGGTTAGGCTGACATATTCCTCAATCTTGAGGCGAAGGCTGCGGACATGGGATGTGCTATTTCATCTTGGCAAAGTTAGGCTACTTAGCTATTTGGTTGCTTAAAACTACAACCGATCATTTCCTTCTGTAGAGTGACAATCAACACACTTACACGCGTACACACGCACATACACACACAAGCAAACACATATATTGATATATTGACTGTATTGTGGCTGTTTCCACGATGTTAATCCAATGAAACTCCCGGGTTTATAAAATAGTAGACTGGAGCGAGAGTATAATTTATTTACTTATTCAAATATTAATGGCTACATATTTGCATACTGGAAGCCTTCAAATAAAATAAAATTTAAACGTATGGAAAAATAAGTTTGCAAATATTTTTTTGTTTGTTTTTAAGAGAGGATAGGGAGGGGGAACACAAAGAAAAAATATTAGATTGCTCTACTTCAGTTGTTTATTCATATGAATTCAGCCATATATATATATATATATATATATATATATATATATATATATATATATATATATATATATATATATATATATATATTAGTGTTGATGCGATTAATCGGAATCGGAATCCGGAATCGTAAAAATAGGAAATTTTAGAGGTATTAGAATCGGTATTGGAATCGGAAAAATGTGTTTATATTTTCCGATACCAAAAAGTATTCTTTTAATTGTTTTTTTTTTGTTTGTTTGTCTTTATTTTGTTTAAAGCAAAATCTTTCACTGCTGATAGTAAGGACAGAATAATAAATATTTATTGATTTTAAACAATCAGTAAAAATAAAATCACTCCCACAAATATATTTAAGCAAATATTTGCACATTGAACATGTGTTTTTTTACGGTTATCGTGAAAAAAAATAATTACAACTCTATCGTTAAATATTTAGAGGTTTATAAAAAATCGGAATCAGTAATTGTATCAGAATCGTCCCATCACTAATATATATATATATATATATATATATATATATATATATATATATATATATATATATATATATGTGTGTGTGTGTGTGTGTGTGTGTGTAATTCTACTACCTATGGAAATCTGGAATTCATCTGTTTGACTCTTAGATTTGACAATAATAATAATAATAATAATAATAATAATAATAATAATAATAACAACAACAACAACAATAATAATAACAATAATAATAATAATGATAATAATAATAATAATAATAATAATAATAATAATAATAATAATAATAATAATGAGAATGAGAAACGGAACAAACGCACAGAGCTAGCCAGAGAACTGAAATGGATATGGATGATAAAAAAAAATCAAGATAATACCCATAATAGTAGGAGCACTAGGAACAATTCCGGAAAACTTTAAAAATAGAATGGCAGAAACAGGAATCAAAGGAATGAACATAAAGATACAACGAATAACAATAACGAAAATAGTTGAAATATTAAGGAAACCCCTTGAATGCAGGGACCAATACATATGAGCCACATGCGCGGGCCGGACAAACTGCTGCAGAGGCAAAACATGAAGAAGCGTTACAAGGAACCAAGAACATAGAAGATACATATCTATAAGTCCTCTATCCCTCCCCTATCCACCTCCGAATTTGGGTAATTCGGAGGTGGATAGGGAAGGGATAGAGGACTTATAGAGGACACCGTGCCCCCACAAAAGAATGATGCCAAATAGCCAAGAGGGGTCAAGGATGATGGAAAGACCGAGGAGAAAGCACTGAGCAGACCTCCGCTGGACAAGTGCGAAGAGAATTGGAACCTTCGGGAGGCTTATTACTACTCAAATTCCAGTGGAGGCCAATGGCCGCTGCTAGCGAGCGATCCATGTTGGGCGACAGTTGCGATAATGCAAATTCACTGGCAAATGTTATTAGGAGAGGTGGAGAGCACTGGAAAACTGGGGAGACTTGATGTCACTCATCTTTCAGAGAAGAAGAAGAAGAAGAAGAAGAAGAAGAAGAAGAAGAAGAAGAATGAGAAGAAGAAGAAGAAGAATGAGAAGAAGAAGAAGAAGAAGAAGAAGAAGAAGAAATATTAAAAAAGAAAGGAAAAGACAAGAGTTTTCCCCTCGTTCGAAATTTCGGCTGATCGATTCCTGACAATGCCTGTTTTGTTCGCGAGGTTCTAAGCCCAAAAAATGTCGAAACAATGTCATGAAGATTTCGGCTGTGAAAAGTTTGAGAAAGAAGGATTTAAATCGTAAAGAGTGCGGAGAATGAAAGATAAATTGCGAAAATAGAAAAGAAAAAGCGTAGTATGTAGAAAAAAATCAACGGAAAATACTATTGAAAAGAACACATGGCAAAAAAAAAAACAAAAAAAACGGTGGCATTTAGCGATGGAGGGGATGCTTGAAGATGATGAAGCTATTAGAGTTGGATATGAGTGAAACAAAGGGGGTGGAGAGAGGAGCCAGTGTGTGTGCGTGTGTGTGTGTGTGTGTGTGTGTGTGTGTGTGTGTGTGTGTGTGTGTGTGTGTGAGCGAGAGAGGGAGGGGGGAATACTCCCCCTCCCACAGAATTAATTTTTGTAAACGAGGAGCGTTTGGACTAAAATGAAAGCGGACAGAATGGCGCGAAATAGTTATTTTTCTTTTTTCTTTCGCAATTTATTTATTATTTTATTTATCCTTTAAGGGGGCGATTTTTTTTATGTCAAAGGACAGAATGGTAGTAGCGGCGTTAATGGTGGTTGATTTTTATTATCTGGAGTAAAAAGTGTTTTTTTCTTCCGCACGAACCCCTCAACATGAAATATATATATATATATATATATATATATATATATATATATATATATATATATATATATATATATATATATATATATATATATATATACCTCCTTTCCTTTCACCGATATATATATATATATATATATATATATATATATATCGGTGAAAGGAAAGGAGGTATATATATATATATATATATATATATATATATATATATATATATATATATATATATATATATATATAATGATCTAAGTCAATTATTTACTCGGACTGTTCACTTGTAAATCTGTATACAGAAAAGAGAAACAAATTAAATGAAATAAACGAAAAAAAAAAACGCAAGAAAAAGCGAAGAAGAAATTTTTTTTAAAATAAACAAAAAGCAACGCGATGAAAACATAACAGAACAAAAAAGAAGAAAAATCATAAGAAAAAATTAAAAATTGAAAAAAAAAAAATACTGGACGTATGCACATTTGCTTCAAACTCATCACCATTCGACCCAATCATACCCTGACACGTCATCGCCTATGAATATTTATTCTGGCAATCATGATAGACTGACAGCTTCACCCTTTTTTTTTATTCACAATGCAAACGTCTTTTTATTACGCTACATTCATTTTTTTTTTTTTTACTTTGTTTATGCATTACACGGTAAAGAAAACAAACAGCCTTGATTTGTGATAATATGGATGCGTTTTTGACGTGAGTGTCAAAAAAAATGGCGGAGCAAGCCAAGCAATAACCTGCTGTTTACGCCACCTAGTGAGAACTAGAAGAGCTAGAATCCTCACAAATGAAATAAATAGACAAGAAACTGTCTTCATTTGTGATAGATGATCTTACATTATATAAATTATATGAACATGTCGGTTACTTTTTGATTAAAACTTTCAATTTTATTATTAACAAGTTCCTTGGTCTCCAAAATCAACAGAGATTAGACCATTCCTGTAATGACCTGGTCCCTGTTGATTGAGGTGTAATACCGTTCCTGTGCAGTTCTAGGATACTTACCCACCCGACTTTGTCTTCTCTCTTTGAAGTTCTCTTACAAGGGGAATGCCGACAGGGCTGGCCAGGTACTTCTTGCAGGTCAGAGTTCCCCTCCTCGGAGGCGCTAACTTCTTAATCCTACTTGCCGACCTTGGCGTCACGGTTCTTGCAATGGAGAGAACTAACTACTCCAGCAAGTTTGTTTCGTTCACGTCGATTGTAACGTTAAAATAAGACAAAGAAGACGAACTGTTGTAACGTTTAATATAATTTAGCAACTGTATGCGTTTCCCAGACGCAAAATAGCTTTTGGAATGTTGTTTTTTTTCTTTGTTTTTTTGTTTTTTTTTACATGGTAGTCACCACTTATCAATGCCCGGAAGCAGCTCTGGTATAAGGGTTATTGCGTGTACAGTAATCAATGGGATAATATTGTAGTAATCGTTAGCAATGGAGATTTCATAAAGTGTCTTACTTAAGGGGGCGGTTTATCAGGAATTTGTTTATGTTGGACTTGAAGACATCCAAGTTGTAGTGAATGGTAAAAACAAGCAAACAGAAAAGAGTTTCACAGGCGTGCACTTCTTTTTTTTTATTACATTTTCACCTCAAACAAGGCACATTGCCACTTTGTTGTAGGGGACTACTATCAGGGGCAACAACTACTGGGGTACTATGTAGGGATTTGGGCAGCAAGATGTTGGTTCACGTTACACTTGAACTTCTGCACGTCAGTACAGTTGGGGAAGCAAGGATCTGGAATGGAATTCCAAAGTCTAGCGGTTCTGGGGAAGAAACTACTAGAGTAGAAAACTCTTTTACATCTAGGGATCTCTACTGCGTGGGGTGGGATTTAGCTGCCTGTCGGGTTTGTCGAGGATGTTTACGTCGTGGGGGCACAAGTTCTTGCAGCCCTGGCAATGCTTTCAATGTAATTGTTCCAACTCATGTTTCCTGTGAACGTTAGGCCAAGGAGTTTGAAAGACGTACTCTCAGATAAAGAGTCGTTGGCCATTGCTATTGATGGTAGAAAAGGTTTCTAGTTATTATTGAAGGATACTAGTTTAGTCTTGGCGGCATTGAACGTGACCATCAATTTTTGTCCCCATTCCACTACAGATTGGAGGTCATCCTCTAGTGTTTCTGCCATTTCTTTAGCTATGTGTTCATTTGTTTTCCTGTCGTGCCTGTTATAGAGTGTGGTGTCATCAGCATATATACCCATCTCAGAGGCAATTTTGTCAGGGAGGTCATTTATGAATATTAGGAACAATGGAGGTCCAATGATAGACACTTGGGGCACTCCCGCATTTATTACATATTGTTTAGATGTACGACCATCAAGGACAACCCGGATTTTTCTCTTATCTAAGAAGGATTTAATTATGTTGAGCATTCTACCAGTGATACGGATGATCTAATTTTCCTGAGGAGACTTCCATGAAGCTTTGTTCATGGAATCTACGTTTTGATTTAGGCACAGATAAAGAGTGGGGAAAACTATTGACAGTGGTTTCAGCTAGACGGGTGTTTTTCGTGAAAGATTGGCGAGGAGAGGGCAGAGATTGGAGTTTAAACGAGCACTTGATATGGAAATAATGATAAAACAAAGACAGGCTCGCAACATCTCTTCTGTGGGAGAGAGGTTGCAGGGAAGAGAAAAGGTCACCTCCCACTATGCTACGAAGTCTATTTTGTACTCTGTCAAGGCAGGATAGGCTGTTTTTAGCAGCTCGTGCCCAGATGTGGCAGCAGTACTCCATCCTTGGACGTACTTGGCAGTGAGATATTTTCTGTATATCTTTTTGAATTTTCAATGTCTTTTTCCGTTTCTGAAATAGAACAGCGTCACACTTTGCATATGAAAAATTTTCAAATATTGCTACTGGTGTTTTTCTTTTCTTAATCTCACTCATCCGGAGAAAGACTCGAAATAAAGACGAAACGTTAATGAACACATAACTCGGTTTTTTCATCTCTCTCTCTCTCTCACTCTCTCTCTCTCTCTCTCTCTCCCTCTCTCTCTCTCTCTCTCTCTATATATATATATATATATATATATATATATATATATATATATATTCCCCTGTCATCGCCTGTTTTAAAAGCTGAAATCGCCTGATCGTCGACGACAAGATGCAAGCAAACAAGAATGCTATACTAGCGGGACCTGTGGAAATTCCACAGAGAACTCATTCATATATAATATATTGATGTTGGCATTCTGTAGATGTTCATTGTAAATGGAGACGCTCTGATATTATTATTTTTGTTAAAACTGCAAAAGTATTTATCTAAGCTTGCACGAACGCCAGGTAAAGCCCGGTCGTAAAGTACGCTTGAATATGATATTATAATTCTTGCAGATTTCGTATATATTATTATAGAGTTAATGTTCTGTTGTTTTTTATGTTATAAAGTTGCGATTTCAACAATAAAAAAATATATCTATATGACTTGGGTGCATTAACTTAAATCGAAACCGCAATAAAAACTTATGAATATATATATAAGAAAAAAAAAAATGACCGTGTAGCCGAAACAATAATGTAACTTAACAGAAAGATACGGTAATAAAAAAGACGCATATTTTCTTTACAACAGTATAAAGCAGTTTCTTCAGTTTTTATTAATTACCATCTCCACTATATATATATATATATATATATATATATATATATATATATATATATATATATGTATGTATATATATATATATATAAACTTGACTACCTTTAGCCATAATCGAAACCGAAACCAAAACTTATGACGAATTCTTGATAAAATTATTTATAAAAAAATGGATGATTTAAGTGCCATCAAATATAGTCGAAACCGAAACCAAAACTTATGAAGAATTTTTGGTAAAATTGTTTATGACAAGAAATAGAGGAACATAACAATTAAAACGACCCGGATGTAAGCGTGACACACAAAACACACACACGCTATCGCATTAATATAATGTCCACAAAGTCATCGAAGGGTTTAAAATCTTTGTCATTTTACTATTAATGGTTATTTTTTCCTCTATTTCAGATACTTTACCGATAATAGCTTGGAAGTGTATGATTTCTTAGTCTGATTGTGTTAAAATTTCAGAAAGAAAATAAAGACTCTATTTAAGTTCCAAACCCTTCAGTGACTTTTTGGACGCCCTATATATACATATATACATATATACATATATATATATATATATATGTGCGTGTGTGTGTGTGTGTGTGTGTGTGTGTGTGTGTGTGTGTTGATAAGTATTTAGTATATTTTGTATATCGTTAAAATTTAATAAAGTCTAAAACGGGAGTACGATATCGTAACATGCTTTGAGAAATAACTCCCTAAAATTTATTATCAACGATTTTCTTGTGGACTTTGCACATAATGAGAACGCTTAGCACATGGTTTCTCCTTGTTTTCTATTTTCTATACGTGTATGTGTGTGTTTATATATGTGTGTGTATATATGTATATGTGTATATGTGTGTGTATGTGCCTGTATGATAATATGCATGCATTAGTGTTTGCATACTAATCGAAATCGGAACTGAAGATTTTTTAAAATCGAAACTTTGGATTTATCGGAATCGGTATCGGAATTAAAAAAAAAATGTTTAAAGCTTAAATTTCCAAATGGTAAATTAAAAGTTACCAGTTAAACTAAAATTTATAAATCATAATCAGGAATGAAAAATAAAAATAGCACAAAGAAAAAAATGGCGTAGATAAAATAGCACAAGTGAATACAAGGCAAAAACGGTACGAGTGTAAAATATAGCTTACAATTTTACAATGAGTTTCTTAAAATTTCATCGACAATATTTGTAAAACCAAACACTAAAAATATTGAAAAGTGCATCTCTTTCATCAAAATAATAAAATTCTACTATTTTAGGCGATTTTAGAATCAGAATCGGAATCGATAATTGTACCGGAATCAGGAACATATTGGAATCGTCCCATCACTAGTATGCATGTGTGTATAATAATCTTTTCTCTGTGTTCCTTATCTAATTCAATGTGTATGTTTGTGAATATGTGTGTATGTGTGTATGTGTGTATTCATTTTTCAGTTTTTCTGTGTCTGCACATATATGTGTTTTTTTTTCAATGAGATTATGAGTGCATGCGGGTATAATCCTCGTCCGTCAGGACAAAATCACAGTGTAGTATCTGTTTCATGCTACACTTCACCTTTTCTGTCCTCGGTCAGTGTAGGAAAATCTTTTCATGACCGAAACAATTTTTTATTTTTTTTATTTTTGTTCCTATCCAGAGTGCCTTTTTTGGGGAGCTGGATTTTTCCCCACATTAAAAACCGATCTTGTGTCTAACTCTGCCCTCGTAGGGAGGCAAGTAAATAGGAATCCTCTTTCTTTCTATCCCCCCTCACTCTCTCTCTCCCTCACTCTCTCTCTCCCCCCTCTCTCTCTCTCTCTCTCTATATATATATATATATATATATGATATATATATATATATATATATCATATATATATATATATATATATATATATATATATATATATATATATATATCATTACAATGCGCATGTGTGTGAATATATGTGTATGTCAATATAATCTCTCTCTTTCTTTAACTTTCTTTATGCGATTCGATGTGTATGTTCGTATTTATGTATGTGTGCGTGTTTGCTTTGTGGCCCTACATGTTATGCCTTGGTTTATTGCTTGAACAGTGTTGAATAGACAGCGTTCGTATGTATATACGTGTGTGTCTGTGCGTGTGTTATGTATATGTCCCTTACAGAATCTTTCCTTTCCGAAAGCGAAAATGAACGCGGGAAGGTGCAACCATGGAGCCGGGCACTTAGCGCCAATTCACCCCTTATTGATTGCGATAAACGTCGTCGACGATGAACGCGCGATGGGTGAATGTAATTTATCTGTTTATTCAGAGCCAAGCCCTATTTTGCAGTCGAATTGACAATCATTCGCATACGGTACGCATTCGGTTCCTTGCTTATCTTCGACCAAAGAAAGAGCGAGAGAAAAGAAACAGAAATAATGAATAATTTAGAGCAGTTACTATAGCAATAATATTATTGTATACGCCTTGTATCGACATTGCTAAGGTTTCGACCTAACGATTTATTTGCCTATTTGTTTTTTTTAAATGAAATGCTTAAAAGTAAAAGAGAGACGAAAATAAATGCGGTGAAAAGAACGTAGAGGGGGGGATAATAAAAGTCAAACGAGAAAGTGTTGACAAGGATTGAAATAAATACATTGCGCCAATGAGAGAGAAAAGAAAACATGAAAACAAAGAACGAAAGAAAGAAAGAAATGAGAAGTGGGGTAGAAAGAAAGAAAGAAAGATAACGATGGGGTAAAAAAAAGAAAGAAAGATAGGAAAAAAGACAAAAAAGAAAAAAAGAAGGGAAAGAAAGAAAGAAAGAAAGAAATGAAAACTTTTTGTAGAAAGGAACACAGAAACAATGAAAACAAGGACGTGCAAAATTAATGGGATACAGAATGAAAAAAAGAGAAAGAGGTAGGAAAGAAAGAACGTAGAAAAGAAAGAAAGAAAGAAAGAAAAAAAAGAAAGGGGAACTTTAATAGAAAGAAACAACAAAACAAATTCGTACAAAAAATACTTAAATACAGAAAGAAAAATTGGAGAACAGAAATAAAGACGGAAGAAGCAGGGGGAAGAAAGAACAAACGAACGAAAGAAAGAAAGAAAGAAAGAAAGAAAGAAAGAAAAGAAGGAAAGAGAAAGTTGATAGGAAAAACGAAGGAGTACAAATAAATAAAGAAAGAAAGAAGAAAAGAAACATGAATAAAAAAGAAAGAACGAACGAGAGAAAGAAAAATATCAAATGCGTACAAAAAAGAACAAATACAGAAAGTAAAGAAAGAACGGAAGAAAAGAAAGAAAGGAAGAAATTAAAGGAAGTAGAAAGAGAGAGGCGACAGAAAGCAGGAATTGAAGAAATAATAATAAAAAAACAAAACAAAGCAAAAACAAAACAACAACGACGAAAATAAACTGAGACAAACTGAAAAAAAAAAACGGAGAAAAGAAAGGAAAAAAATCAATTAAATAAAGTATGCAAAACAGATAAAATATAGAAGAAAAGGAAGAAAGAAAAGACGAAGGAAAGAAAACAGAAACAAGGATTAAAAAAAGAAGAGGATAACCACCAAGAAAAGCCGTAAAAATAGCACGCGTAAGTTGAATCTGAAAATAATAAAAATTGTTAAAAACTCGAACTTTGGTACACAAGACTAAGCATACTATATGTTTTTTTTATTAAATAAATAAAATGAAAATAGAAAAATATAACAAAATGAGACAAACTGAAATTAAAAATCACTCTATTACTTTAATCAGTTGCTTCTGGGGTTTCAGTTCGATTGAATATATACGGAATTGCTCCCGTTTAGCACCAAAACCAACGGAGTTAAGGTCATTGTTGACGTGACGTGTTTCCTGATGGCTGACCTATGGTTTTGGTTGTGTGCACTTCTAGAAGGTTCACCATCCTTATCTTTGTCTTCACCTTTTAAGAAATGGTTACTTTATTTCTTATTATAACTGGGGAATGCCGACAGGACTGCCAGTGCATTTTATTGCAGGCCAGAGTGGCCTTCTCCTCTGGCACTGGCCATTCAAATGCAACTTTTCGATACTTGTGCCGTCGGAGGAAGATAAATTACTTCCTTTGCCTTTTGTGTTACATGCCAAGGAATTGCTACTTATACATACAGATATTGAAAGAGAAACACGCTGCGTAGTTTTATATTAGAAACTAGCATGGATATCCGGCGTTGCCCAGGTCAACATCAAGTTCGGTTTGGACACACTTGCTATACTAATGATATTGAGCACTTTCATCGATACCCCACAACAATTCCAAAATTAAAAGAACGGATAACACACGAAAATGTAATTGCCCCCAAAAAGAAGAAGTACGTGACAACCTCCTCACCAGATCTTTTGGCAGAAAGGGATATGAAGAAGAGAAGCTATTCTCCGAACATTGAGCATTTTTTGTTGCCCGTACACTGGAAACCCCCTAAATAAATAAATAAATAAATAAAAACAGCTTTTCTTTCAATCAAAATAGCAGAGAGTGCCCGTGCGAACAAAAGAAAATAAGCCGCGACGGCTGGGCTCGAACATGAAACGCAAAAGAGTGGAAGAATGCAAAAATGTACGGGTAAATGCGTTTGCCCACATGAACACGAGGGGTTATGGCGGTATGACGTTGCATAATAAGCTTTTTAAACATAGTTTTGGTTTGATACGCGTTCGTGACTTGCGAAGAGTGATGCGAAAAAGAACTCTCCTTCCAAAAAGTGGTCCAGTTGATTGCAACAGTATTAATCTTTTTGTCTAACTTTCACATATTATGCATCCGAGGCATTCGTTTTCAGTTGGTACCGGTTCCGGTCCTGTCGGATGCAGTGGACAAAAGTTTTTAGCAGACATACAAACACACATACACAAACACACAGACAGGCTCCTAGCGGGGGTATCCGTCGTTGCCCGGGGGGAGTGGTAGTAGCTGAGCGGGGAAATCAAAACAACAATAAGCAGTTTGGGTGGAGAGTGGTGTTAAAAAAGTGGTAGTAGGCAGGCAGGCAGGCAGGCAGGCAGGCTCGAACCTGTAACGCAAAGGAGGAAAAAACCGTAACATCTTGGCTGATGTGTCCATAGCAAAACCGGAAGTTGAGTGCGTTGAAATTAAGCATAGTAAATACAACGGAGACGATGACTTTCGGAAATGTCGACGAAAAAAAACGACCCCTTCTTGTAAAAAAACTGCCCAGTTGAGGGTGAGGGAATGATTGTCCAATTTTTCGATATTGGTCGTCCGGAGGATCGAGCTTCAAAACGATACCGATCTCATGAGGATCCGTCGCATGTGTTGATATATATATATATATATATATATTTTTTTTTTTTTTTTGCGAGGCAAACAAATACACACACACACATTTTACATTTTATATATTAAATTATTTTTGGGTGTTTTCTTCTTTTTTTCCTTTATTTCAATTTTTTTTTTAAATTTATTTTTATTCGGTTTATTTCAGATCTCACATGTTTTTATTTTTCATCTCTGTCGCCATCATTTTTTTTTCTTCTACTGGGCTCTCTTCTCTTTCTTTTTTGTTACTTCTTCATTACCTCCTTCCCTTAATACCTTCTCCCCACTTTTTTTTCCATACGTGACATATAAAAATAAATCGCTTCTCCCTTTTCGTTTCAAATTTTGCCAATTTAAGACTGACTTCCTTGAAACCTTTCTGCATTTCTCTCAGCGCTCGACGGCGACGTTCGTTTAGGATAAACAAATCAGACAACGGTTTTACTCACAGGTTTGTTTTTGAAACGAGTTAATTTCTGTCCGGTTCTCGCTACCAGTAGCCGTTGGAAGTAAATAAAATTACTTGCCCCCCTATAGGTTTTAGAAAAAAAATAAAAAAATAAACATATAGATTGTAGAAAGGCTGCTGTTTCCCTGCGTCACACGTTTGAGGTCAGAATTCATATTTAGACATAAGAATAAATTTCTCTAATTGTGTCTTGGTCTACTCTAAGCCGATACTATTAAGCTTGATATCTATGTGACTGTTAGATGACATAAAAGATAGATAGAGTACGAGGAAAGTAAATGTATTTTACATAAAACGTTTGTTCTTAGATTCATGTCTAAAGAGAAATAATTTAGATTTTATTAAAAGAAAAACTAATTTTTGATTTGAAATTTCAAGCAAATTATATTTATACAAAGTAGTTAGTATTGATCAAATAATAAGATGTGCTCCTTACAAAAATAGACACATTTTGTTCGCGCGATGTCCATGATAAGAGTCCAACTTACTCTTATCTCTGACAGACCTTTGTCTGAATGAGGTATAGTTCGATCAAGTGCCCGTAAGCTATCCTCCAGTCATTACCCCTACGTCGGCAGGACCCCTATTAGAAGATTCTGACTGGTTAGTCATTGGTTAGTTTTTACCCGACCAGAATGTCCCACCTCCCTATAAGGGGCTTGTTTCCCTACTTTTCGACATTGTGTCACATCTTTCTGCTATAAGAAGCACATAGATACACAGAATTTCATTAGAAATAAGGGGAAAATTTTGCCTCCCCACGAATACAAAGTTAGGCGCAAAATCGATATTTAATATGAGAATTCAAATCGGATACGCCTATAAAAAAGGGGGTTAGGAAAAAAATACCGATATTGTCTTTTTGGTACACTTTTGTACGGCATAATCACGTTGACACAACGGTTCTCGTTAGGTCACCGAAGTTAAGCAACGTTGAGCCTGGCTAGTACTAGACGAGTGACAATTTAGGAATTCTAGGCGCTGTATGTGCTTTCCACTTATCTTGGCATTGTTTATATTCGTCCTAAACCTCAACTTACCACTGATATTCAACAATGTCGACTCAGGAGATGTGTGGTTAGTGATTGCGCAACTCTTGCCACAAAAATTTCACGCGCAGGAACCCTTACAGTCGGTATCCATAGTCCGTCATGGCTGAAGGAAGCCTTTTCTTGTTTTTTACTCCCTCGCCAATGATGACTCATCAGATAATAGTCACTAAACCCATTTGCAGCAGTTTTCATGCCGGTTCATAAACAGTGAGTGACACACTATGTGCTAGTTATCGGGGATTAAATCCGGAACGTTCTGCTTACTTTTGTTTTTGTGCGATGCCAAAATTTTAATAATGTAGACGAAAATTATTTTGAAATAAAAAAAGCGTAGAAATTTTCCTCCCAAGGAGAGAAAAAGGTTGACGTGACAAGGTATAACCCCAGTGAGTGTTCAGTGAGAAAAGCTCCGAATATTGTTGATTACAAAGCACGACTCCCATTTCGAGAAAATCGATGAACACAACAAAATCGAATCACACAAATGTCTAACCATTATGATTCAAGGTATAAATACAACGAAACTAGCAGGGCTATCCGAAGCTGATCGGTATCATAATTTACTAAAATTAGGCACATTACAGAAACCCATAATCCAAACCTAAATAATCTGCACAATACTGGAATTCAAAATGTCTAAGTTCAACCAGATGAGACGTAAACCACATTGATTCTAGCTAGAACCAGATATGGGACCATTTAGGAATACAAAGTGCTATATGTATTTAATACGGTATAATCACGTTGATACATTGAACGATACATACATACAGCGCCTGGCATTCCTAAATGGACACATTTCTGATACTGACCCGTATCAACGTTACTTAACTTCGATGAGCAAACATTAAGCGGTGTGTCAACGAGATTGTGCCGTATATGAAATAAGGATTGCAACGATTATATATTTGGTGTGGATACGGCATAATCACGTTGACATACCGGTTCCCACTGGATTACCAAAGTTAAGCAACGTTGAAACTAGTCAGTATTAAATGGGTGACCATTTGGGACTTCCAGGTGCCATATGTGCTCTCCGTCCTAGACTTTTCCTTGCCACTGGACTCAAACAGTGCCGAGTCAGGAGAGGTGTGGTTGGTGATTGCGCAACCCTTGCCACACAATTACGCGTGCAGTTGCCCCTACACGGGTGTGGTATCTTTGGTCTTTCGAGACTGAACGAAAGCATTGATATGTATTTAAATATGCTGGTAGGTATAACTCAGGAAGCTGATCGACCCTATCTTGCATCGATTCAGATCATCCTTGAGGAATTCATAACATCTGTTAGCCTCCCTCTGACATTAGAGAGGGTTACTATACAGGCGGTGGATAGAGGTTTTTAGACGTGGTGAAAGCAATCCATCTACGAGAAGGAAATTCTGGTAGAAACCGAACCCAATAAAAAGAGCCCGTTAGACCTGTAACGCAATCTCCTGGTGATGCTCACGGAAATTAAACACCCGCTTCCAATTTGTCATGGGCCAGCACGGAAGTAGTAAGGCTTGGAATACTATCCTAATCATAAGATCACACACACACACACGCACACACACAGACACACACATACTCCTATAATTTTAACATCCGCTTTGTTCAAATTAGAGGATGCTGTTCAAGTTTCGTGATAAAAAAATGTGCTGCAGTTAACTTTAATTTTCTAAGAATTAAGAAATAGTAAATGAAATTAATTGCTATATGATACTTCAAGTATATATTAAATTGAGTTTACGATATATTGCAAGTAAGAATTGTTAAATATTGTTACCAGGATCAAAAACATTGAAAATAAATTAAATCTACTCTGACTTGTTAGGTGTTTATTACGTAAGTTATCATCTACAGAAATCATACATTTATGTAAAATACAATTTGAATCAGGTTTACCTAATTCAAGAAAACGCCTCTGGACAACTGGCACAAATTCTTGCAAAAAACATTTTTTTAAACAACTGTTGATTCATCCATCCATTTCGTGAATAATAATAGAATACTGCCAAATGCGAAACTCCTTTCAATGCTCGAGGACACGTTGATTTGCCGATGACAAGAAGCTTAAGTTTATGAGTTCCAGAAGCACTAGCGCATACCATCACTGTTAGTCTTTCTTTATTTAATTTGAATCCTTTTATTTTCTACTCCTCGGATCCGGCTAATGTTTTTGTAGGTAAGCACTTCCAATTTACGCAACTTTCATCGGCGTTGTAAACACCCTCTGGTGTTAACCATAATCGGCAATTATCGTCTTGAATTTGTCACAATAATTTGATGCTGTTTGTGTATCAGGAGACTGTTGTTCGTCTGACATTGTTGATTGTCTTATACCATTACTACTCTTAAAGCTCCTAAGCCAGCCTTCACTGAATTTCATATCTTTTGCGATATTCAACTCTTCCTTAAGAGATTTTGCTTTAGCAATTAACATGGGCCCAGATATTGCTACACCTTCATTCCGTTTTGCTACAAACCACTCATGCAATATTCGATCGAATTCAACTTGCTTTGGTCTGCGAAGTCCTTCTTTTGACATGTCTTTTATTTGGAGAGGAAGGAGCAGCCTTCAATATTTCCTTTTTTGATGTAAAACAGTGTACTTCTTAAAATCTTATAATCGCTCAATATAACGCTATTTTCAACTCCAGCATCTAACTTTTATATAATTTCCCGTTTTTCGAGTAAAGTCAGTGTCACTTGTTTTCTTTTAGAGTTGCAAGCCATTGTGATGGGTTGTTTTACACTATTTTAAATATAGCAATCTGAAAAAGAAAATTAGTTAGTGTAAATTAATTATCAATAGCTAATCTATATTAATTACATAGTACCAATATTAACATTTCTGCTCAATATCTGACTAAACCATGTAAACAGTTTTACTGCAACTCCGCATCAAATATGCTAATACAATTTCAATGACGAAACAGTTCAAGTTTAGAGAAAGTCCAGGTTTAGAAGAAGTCAAAATGAGAGGAAGTCCAAATGAGAGGAAGTCAAAATTTAGAGGAAGTTCCAATTAAAGGAGTTTTACTGTACATATATATATATATATATATATATATATATATATATATATATATATATATATATATATATATATGCCTGTCCTATTAGTGCACAATCTAGTCTAGCCGTAGAAAGCAAAGCATTTTTAAAAGTTCATTTTACGATAAAAACAGAGCAAATATAATTACACTTCCTGTGAGGTTCAAATTCACATATATCGTCTCTATGTAGATTATTTGGTCATTGCAATGCAATCAATCAGAATATATCTTCTATCTATCTATACTCCTATAAATGTTTCGTTTTTGTGTATTGATATTAATATTAAAACCCCTTTTTTCTATTTATTATCTGCGGCCTCTTCCAAATTACTCAGACAATTTCTGGTCTAAATATTTGAAATTTTACATAAAGAGTATTCAGAGATATGGCAAGCTTTTTCATCAGTTTGGGTCGAAAATTTTTAGTTACCAATATATAACTGTACGTATGTATGTCTGTTTGCATGTCTGCCTTAAACTTTCACTAGAGTAGACGGATTTTACAAATATCAATATCGTTTTAAAGTTCGATCTTTCATACGACAAATATCGAAAAATTGGTTAAAACATTCATATCTTCCCCTTCAACTTGGCACTTTTCTACAGGGAAGGAGGGTCACTATTTTCGCCGATATTTTTTAAAGTTATCCTCTCCTTTAGATTGTCTAGCCTTAATTTTAAAAAATGTCGCTTCCGGTTTGGCGGTGGTCGTAACAACATAAACGTTAGGTTTTACCCCGTTTTTTTCCCTCCTTTGCGGTACGGGTTCGAGTCTGCCTTCCTACTACCACTTTTTTTTTGCACAACCAACATACACATCCAAACACCCGGTCAACGCCGGGCGCCCATGCTAGTATATATATATATATATATATATATATATACATGCAGAATGTGAGAGATCATCATATAATGATTAAATCACTCTGAAAAAGCTAAGGGATGGCTTCTGTCGTCGGGTTCGAATCTATCGACTGGTGTTAATCGTGACACCCTGTACTGATGATTCCGAAAGGATGAACATAAGTGTCTGTAGGTATTTGATAATTATTATAGTAAATAATTATTACAGTCCCGTTAAGAAACTCATTTCCTATCGTTGAGCACTTTCAGTTTAATTAAAGTCGGTCAATTTAGCTCTTATGCGCAGATCATCATATAATGATTAGATCACTCTGACAGACGTTAAAAAGTATTTAAAAAATAAATGTTGAAATCAATAGCATTTCTTGTGGTTAACGGTAGCCGAATGGATTGGTTCCTTGCTAATGAAGCCAGGGATGGCTTCTGTTGCCTGGTTCGAATCTTTAGACTCGTGTTAATCGTGACACCCTGCACTTATGATTCCCGAAAGGATGAAACACTAGTTTCTGTAGGTATTTAATAAATATTATAGTAAATAATTATATATATATAGTTTTTTTTGGGGGGGGGAAGGAAATCCGGCAGAGTGCTCAATTATAATGAAAATCCGAAAATAAGACTGTATTTATATTTTGTTTACAGAAAGTTTTTAAATGAGGCAAGTCATTGGTACCGTCGATTTCCAACCCGATAATTAGGACCGTTTTGAGATGAGTATTTGCTGAAGAGAGCTTGATATGGGTATCTAAAACGGTCTTAATTATCGGGTTGAAACCGACGATACCAATGACCTGTCTCATTTAAAACCTTTCTGTAAACAAAATAATATATACATATATATATGTAGAGAGAGAGAGAGAGAGAGAGAGAGAGAGAGAGAGAGAGAGAGAGAGAGAGAGAGAGAGAGGAGGATAATGTCCATTAATGAGCCCAGAAACCGGGTTTCAATCCTCGATCAAATTATAGTAAAAGCTATAAAAGAAATGGTACTTGTTGATCCTTTCCTTACCCACTCAGCGTTATAATGTATATATCAAGGGTAAGCGGAGTAACCTGAGGAAATGAGTGGCACCCTCTTATATATCTATAGTGGAGTAGCAAATTAAAGGAGCAATTTGTGTAGCTTCAACCGTAGTTAACCTCTTGAAATATCCATCATTATTTCAGAGTAAAGTTTTACTGATCGAACGAACTTTATTTTCGGCCTAATAATCTATCTTTCGGGTTTGTGAATGAGCCAGACACGTAAGGCCATTTTGTTTCATTTATTTTTTTTTTGTTTTAGATTCTTGATGTTTCTTTAGTAATTCAAAGATGAAAAGAAAACACACACACACACACACAAGCACTCAAGCAGGGGCTTATTGATTGCCATTCCCCAGTCCAGAATGGTTGCATTCACATCTCCTGGGATCTCCCCACTCTTTCTTCGTGCGACATCATTCCCTATATTTTAGTTGTTCCTAATTAAATCAGGCAGTTGAGGACACTCCCACGTGTTCCAACACCACTGCGATCTCTGATTAATGGTTTCAATCGAGGAACCTGCTGTTTCAATATGTAGGGTTTTGCACGAACAACATGGTGGTGGTGGGAGGAATTCGCCGATGACGCCCAAGTGTGGTTCGAATGCAAAACGCAATAAACAAAGAGTATTCAAATTGGGAAGTTAGACATAAATAAAGATATATTTGAAGTTTTTATAAGATTATGCCCCGCAGCACTCTCACTATATACTCGAAGAAAACGTCCATTACTGTCCATGATAAAATTTTCATGAGAATCTATCTTTCAAACATGATTAAGTGGCAGTTGTAGTCATTTAGAACTGCTTTAAAGCTTCACCGTTCACTTATTATTCGACCAAATTTCAAACAATTATTACAGTTTATAGATCACCTTCCCAGATATATTGTTACAAAAAAAATTCAATTTTCGTTTAGTAAAACAAAAGTTATGATGAATTTTCTGGTGTTCAAAATCATAAAAATATGTAAGGATGGAAACGACGTTTTTTTATGGCTGGTTTCCATAGCAACCACATCGCTTAAACAACTACTGTTGCTACTAATTCACTTCTGTCGCGAAAAGAGAAGTAACAAGTGAAGCAGAGAATGAAAGCATGAAATGGAGATAATTGAGGGGTTTTTATTGAAAGCAGACGAGTGCCGTACATTGTTATTACATATGTGTTTATGGGGCAAAAAAAAAGAT
>NC_136486.1:109977173-110004673 GCF_053919585.1 Euprymna scolopes
GTGATCGCTGAGAAGTTCTTCCGTTTTGTTCGCTCCTTTAGTTTGAGATTTGCACAGACACCGCAACTCATGACAACCTGTCTTATCGGTCGTGTGTGTTGAGTTTGTTTTTATTTATTTATTATTGGGACTCTGATGAACAGCGTGTGTCCGGCGTGTGGAATATGCTCTGGTGCCCAGCAATCTAGTACCAGACATGGACCGAATAGCACTGGGGTGGAGAGGGCTCCCATAAGCCGTGATGAAGGCAACCCCTCTAGGAGAGACAAATCTCTGATTTAAAAAAAAACTATAAAGCGGAAGACCAGTACCCGCATTAAGCTGATCTGCAGTTTGATTGTTGCTGACTATCTTGCTCTTGCTTGTTGCCGGATCTCAACATTTTGAACCGAGAGGGACTTAACTGCCGTACAAAACTAAAACTCTGCAATATAATCTTTGTACAGATACTCCCTCAGACATTTTTCTAGGAAAAAAAAAAGTTCTGTGGCGATGGAAAAGCTGTAACGCGTGAAGGCCTGACAGGTTGGAATCATGTAGTAACTGATCTGTCAGCATCATATGTATATATGTATTTGTGTATATATGTTTATATACATAGGTGTATTTGTGTATGTATATTTATATATATATATGTGTATATATATGTATGTATACGTGTATGTATATATATATATATGTATATGTGTATATATGTATATATATGCATATGTTTCTGTGTGTATTTGTATGTATATGTTTGTGTATGCATGCATATATATGTTTATATATGTGTGTCTATGTATGTGTCTATGTATGTACATGTACGTGTGTATCTTTATGTGTCTATGTGTATGTATGTATGTGTATATATGTGGAAAGGTTATAGATGTGCATGTATATGTATGTATGTACGTATGTACGTATGTATGTACATGTATGTGTATACGCATGTGTTTATGCATGTATATATGTGCGTATGTGTATCTATATGTATACATATATGTGTGTGTATGAGTGTATATATGTATATGCATATGTCTGTATTTATACGTATGTATATGTATGTGTATGCATGCATACGTATGTATATGTATGTGTGTATGTAAATATATGTATGCATGTGTGTATGTATGTGTGTATGAATGTATATGTGTGTATGGGTATGTATGTGTATATCTGTATGTTCATATGTATATGTGTATGCATAAGTATGCATATGTATGTGTTTATGCATGTTTGTATGTATGTATGTATTTATAAGTATGTATATATGTGCATATGGGTTTGTGTATGTATGTATATATGTATATATGTGTGTATATAAGTATATATATATGTATGTATATATGTGTGTATGTGTATGTATGCCTATGTATGCATCTATGTATGTATGTCTGTATGTATATATATGTATGTATACCAATGACCATCTTCAGTGTTATGTCTGCTTGAGTGTATGCAAGTCACTGGCAGGACTAAAAAATCATTTTCGGGCATATGACTTTCAGTTACTGGGGGAGTGGCACTCGTCTGACAAGACGTTGCAATCATCATGTATGCATGTATGTATGCATGTATCTATTCATGTATGTATGCATGTATCTATTCATGTATGTATGTATACTTGTGTGTATGTGTTGTGTTACATTTCTTTGTCTAGATAAATGGGTTTATACAGGCGATATTTATCAAAACTTTTGGAATATTTCGTCAGATACACTTTTGAAAAAAGTTTCGAATTTAAACTAGAAAACTCAATGTTCTATGGATGTCAGCTGCCTAGCTTTGAGAGAAAAAAATATTGGATCTCATCTTCACTGAACTGGTCACCTCACCTCGTCCGCATGAGTGATCGCCGAATAAGCAAACAGCTGTTCCGTCGATAGATCTCAATCGGTAGAAGTCATCCATGTAAGACCAAATCGAGATTTGGGAACGGTCTCGAAACCAATCTGGTGAATAGTGCCATTCACGTGGAAAATTCGAAAGAATCACTTTCAAAGAAGCCCGATTAAAGAACCACTATGTGGCAATCGGTGAAGGAGTCTGACACTAATCGGATTTAGCAACAGCAAATGAAACGTGCTAATCCAATAGACGCAGCTGAATCGGTCAAACATCTGCATTTACAGTAAGAAATATCTCACCTGGTTATCATTCGGGAGAGTGTGTCTGCCCGTGCCTGATCTGTTCAGTCACGTGCGTAGACAGAAAACGAGATTAAGCCGAATACTCTACCAGACCAGATCAGAGCTTATGCTGAAAGTCGTTTTTATATCTCCTGTCAAGAGAGATGAGGACGTTAGATGTTTTTCTGCAATTCTTCAAAAGGAGATGTCGATGACCTCTTAGATTCAGTACCTGGTATTCCCAAATGGTCACTCATTTGATACTGACAAGAATCATCGTTGCTTAACGTCGGTGATCTAACTAAAAACGGAGTGTCAACATATATATATATGTGTGTGTGTGTGTGTGTGTGTGTGTGTATATGTATGTATGTATGTATTACAAAGGAGTCACCACTTATAAAGACCCGGAGGCCACTCGAGGATAAGGGCCAATAGGTATACATTAGTCAATGGGATTATAGCATAGTAATCATAAGTAATGGATATTTTGTAAATTGGATTACTTAGGGGGCGGTTCATCAGGAACTTGTTTACGTTGGACTTGAGTCAGCTGGAAAACAGGAAAACGGAAGACAATTCCACAGGCGTGCAGTTCTAAGAAATAAGCTTTGTTCATGGAATCTACATTTAGGTATAGGCACAGAGGGATTAATTTAAGAGGAGGAAATTAATATCCTCCATTGCTATACTAGTTAAAGCATTGAGAGGTAGAGAAAATCTTTAGCGAACACTCGGATGACTGCGTGTTGTATAAAAAAAGAAATCAAGTGTAAGCTTCAGGAAGGTTCCCTCTTGATTCGCCTGAACTTACTGAAGTAAAAAGAAACAACAATTCTGCATAACGATAGGATTCAAATACGTACTAGAATATTTTTGCCACATCTGGGGAGGTGCCACTCAAAACACTATTCTTAGCTAGGAGAGAGTACAAAACCGACTTCGAAAATTCCTGTGAGTATTCTCTTCTCTTCCCTAAAGCCTCTAAAGACGTTGCTCATCTATCTCTACTCTTTCGTTATTTTTCTGGAACGCGCTCGACTGAGCTTCAATTTAGACAGCCCTACTTTAACAATACCGGGTATAGCTACACGAACTGTACATAAATGTTATTTCATCTTCTGTGTACGTAAAACCAAACGAAACTTCCATGTGCAAATTTCTTTCCGAAAACTATCAGTCTGTGGAACAAATTACTACAAGGCTGCTTCCCCGCTGGCTATGACATGGTCATTTTCATCTTAAATGTTAAGCGATACATTTTAATAATCTAATTTCTGACCAGTCTCTACTATTGTTTCGAATCCTAGTGTTGTTTCACGGTCCTTCTGAATAATTCATTAACCTCGAGTGAGCTGTGGGCCTTCGTAAATGCTTATTCGTTAGTAAATAATATTTTGCAATTTTTTTAAGTACAGTTAATCGTGTTTTCTCTCGTACTTTTTCTTCTGAGAAAAACAATCTGAAACGTATTCACAAAAAATCAATTGAAAAAAAAAATCGAAACAATTAGAACGGCTAAAATCGTTTAACGAGCACTCGGTTGGAGTCTTTAAATGTCGAGCGATTGTTTTGTATTTGCAAATAATCTGCTAACGGATAAAGAAATAAAGAAATGCAAAAGAGAAAGGAACCATTAATAATGGCAAAGAACCAAATGCCATTGTGATGAAAGACACGGAAGAAATATTTAAATATGGCATAATGAAGCTCCTTTTTCTGGAGGAAGCTGGTGGCTTCTACATTAAAAAAATAAATCTTATACCTAACTTGTAACTGACTGTGCTCGTAGGGAGTTGAGAAAGAAAGGCGCTATTGTTGAAAAACATGACGGATTCAGTAACGGTTGTCAATCTCATATGATTCGAGCCAAGAGTGACAGTTGTTTATAATATTCAACCAAATAAAAACGATCTAAGACTCTAGAATCCGAAAACTCAAACTTAAAAAAAAATTATCATCGAGGTCTATAAAACAAAACAATGTTCACACATTAAGTATTAATATTCCTCTTTTTCTCTGATTATGTCTTTCACTCTCTTTCTCTCTTTCTTTTTTTGTCTTTCCTTCTCTCTTTTTCGACAAAGAAGAGGGAAATTGAATTATAATTGCCTTATTTTAAAACAGTCGAGGACTCCGTCGAAAGCAGACAGGTAGTAGGTTGGTCTGTACACAAGTGACGACGGACGTGGCTCAATGCTCATTTAACTAAATATGCTTCTCCAGTGTTAAATGTAAAATAAATGATATATATTTTATATAAAAAATACCTTTGTCTGCTTTTTTATACAAGCGTTAATTTTCAGCAACTGAGAAGCGGTCCCTGTCATGTGAAGTATGGCTGCCATTAAGGACGCAATGAAGATTCGACGACAACAAGACATGTCAGCTATGATAGTCGACGCCATATCGACCCGTTGATGTTTCCATGTGTCTATCGTTTGATATTGTGTGTTCGTTTCTAACATCTGGGAAGCTGGTTTCCCTTCAAACAAGTATCCCTTCACGGATCACATATATTGTCATAAAAAGATCTCTCGTTGGGAGTATCTATGGGTGTATATCTGACATCTTGTAGGGTGTCTTATCAATAGAAAAAAAACATAGAAAAAAGCGTCTGGTTTCTGCAGCAAAGTATTTAAAATTATGTTATGAAACAATGAAAACAATCAATGAAATGAAAGAAGAGTGTTTGCAAGTATGCGAGTTGAAGGACATCACGTGTGTATAATTCTATAAGATTACATTTTGCAAAGCTAATGTCTTTGTCGAATAAATATAAGCCACATTATGTATGTGTTAATATAGACGGACATCCAAATGGGCAGATTAGATAAATGAAGTCATCTATGGTTATGCTAAAAATTAGTCCATATTTTCTAAAGCTTTCTTCCATATACAAGGATGGTTCAAATTAAAAAAAAAGCAAGGCATTCTATTTTTAACTAAAAAAATAAGTTGAAGAGCTATGAAAACGGGAGCGATATTATTTTTAAAAAAAAAAGCGAATTCCTCTTCTATATAGTCACCACCTTGCTCAATGCACTTTTACCAGAGATAAGGGTAGTGGCTGTGCATTGGCGTCTGAAGCAGGCTTTGTCACTCACATCTCATTCGCCACTCTGAAGTCGACGAACTCATCCCCCAAATGTGCTGACATCAAATGCATCGGCTTCATAAACGTTCAACAAGCGCTGATGAATGTTTAGCGATTCAATCTTTTTTGCATGAAGGAATTCAATGGCGCATCTTTGCTTATGCTGTGTAGTGGGGGGTTTCACGGAACTGGGACGAAAAGACATTTATAATAGAGGTGAAAAGTGACGACGACGATGAGACAATTACTTGCTGAGTCTATATTATTATTAATAGGAGCTGATATAGGTGAGGAGATGCGAACTGGACAGTTTTTTTTAACGGAGAAGTATACATTATTTATGAGGAGAATACAGACAACACATGTAGCAAGGGTTTCCTATAAAGTTCTTTTACAAGACGAAGACAAAAACACAATACCTTGCGGTTGAAATGACAACGAAGACAAGTCCTACAAACAAGATGAAGGCAGTTGGTGATGGGAATTCGACTTAACTGAATATATTAAGCTATCTTTCTTTGTGACGTCAGAACGTGCTACTACGTTCGATTCCAGCATTCTCCTTTAATAAACATTATTTTCAATATATATATATATATATATATATATATTTGTATTCATCGGCATAGAGTCCTGTTTCGTTGTATCATAACTCATCAGTGCTGCTAGACTAGCACTTCTCCCAAGCCGAAGATTGAACCTAGAACCATCGCGTTGACAGTCAGCAGTTCTACCGATCGACCCACGAGAGCGGCGCCCGTAAATAATCTCACCAAATGTCTATTTAAACAGACATCCGTCCACCACTTTTAAAGTGCTCTAACCGCTTTGTTTATAAACAAAGAGATTTACAAACAAATGTGCACATCTATATGTACAGGGTGCCCACAAAGTCTGGCAACATTATACAGCAGGATTTTGTGGGCACCTTGTAGACTATGTAGCTAGACTCTATGGACACAGCTATGAAGTTAAGTTTCTTTCTCGCTATGCCATTGACAATTAAAGTCTATTTATTTATTTTATTTAAATATTACTAAAACATACTCTTAATGCACTCAGTAATGGATATGGGAGCTACTGAATAAATGTTAACTGATTTGCATATTCCTTTGAAAAACGAGCGTTCATTAATTAATTATTCATTTTATGGTTACCTATTTGATGATTAGTTTCATTGACCCGTTACGCTTAATTCTTTTCATGCATACCTTTTACATAATTGCGTAGAATTTAAAATGAAAACGTTCTAGCACACTGATATATATATATATATATATATATATATATATATTAACCCCTCTCTAAATATTTGGTCTACGGAGGTGAAATTTGATATATAGGGTATTTGGACCTGTAGCACACTCGGCAAAATTTGCTGCTAAGGGGTCAAAATTGAAAAAAAAAATCCAATTGATCTTTGCAGGGTAAATCGAATAAAACCTTACTCCTGCTGTTACTTTTGCGCATGCGCAAAATTTAATAATTATAGCTCAAAATTGCTTCATTTTTAACCCTTTGTATCAACCCGTCGGTAGCTCAGACGATAACGAGACTGAAAACATTTATCACTTTTGAATTAAAAATGGCGTAATGGAAACATCTTATGGGGTATTTACAGCTTTTCTTCCCATCTTTGGATTTTAATCATGTCGAAACGCATTTTATTTCCTTTTGGCGGATTGATTGCTGCTATTTCTTCAGAAAAGTTAAGGGCAAAACAGATTCACTTATTGATATAATAATTAAGTGATTGATTTTGTGATATGAAACACATACTGTCAAGAAATTGTAAATGTCAATACAATTAAAGGAATAAATTATAACATTGTCAACATCATAACTTTAAAATATAGTCTTTTGTCATTTATTAACTACACAGACATATATATATATATATATATATATATATATATATATATATATATATATATATATATATATATATAGTAAAATATTATGTCAGACCCTTTAAAAAACTCATTTCTTATCGTTGAGCACTTTCATTGAAATAAGTCGGTCAATTTAGCTCTTATGTGCAAATCATCATATAACGATTAGATCACTGACAGACATTAAAAAATCATTTTAAAATAGTTGTTTAAAATAAAACAGCATTTCTCGCGGCTAACGGTACCCCAATGGATTATGTCCTTGCTAATTAAGCCAGGGATGGCTTCTGTCGCCAGGTTCGAATGGTATTAATCGTGACACTCTGCACTGATGATTCCCAAAAGGACGAAACACTAGTTTCTGTAGGTATTTATTGAATATTATAGTAAATAATTATGTATATATATATATACACACATATATATATATATATATATATATATATATATATATATATATATATCGGGCAGTTCGGCGTTTTTTTTTTATTTCGACGATAAGGCGGAGGTCGGTTAATGTTCGTGTCGAAGGTGCGATATGAGTCCGATCGGAGTTCTGAAACCCCGGCCGCAGATGTGACACCTGATGGCAGGAAATCCGGGTAGTGGCTCCCGTAGTCGCGCTCTTTTTGCTTCCGCTCTTGGGCAGTCCATCGATTTCGACGATGACGGCTTCAGCAAGAGCAGGACCATCGTACTCCAATCGCCTGAGTGCAGAGATCACGCCGCAGCTTCCAGTCCATCAAACCTACCGGTACGGCCTCACTCCATCGCCACAGGACTTTCACCTCTCTCCCAGCCTAGGCAAATAGGAATAAGCAGCTTGCCCAGTACTGCTAGTATCCTCTCCGCTGAAATCAAAAGTACAGAGGTAAAGGCGGGCCAGGACACTCTGTACACGTGCAATCCTCCGCATCCGATGGCTGAGGCAGACCCGAGTCGGCACTGCGGTGCTGGTTCATCTGCTGCGCAAGCCGTTGAGATTCCTTCCTTATCCGCCAAGAGCATCGTTGATCAGGCTTGGATTTTTGTGACCCATAATAGGGAGGGGGGCTAGTGAGTACTACACCTTGCTCAAAGGTGACCCCGCACTGCAACGACTAAGGGATAGTAACATTCTCCCCCAAACCCTGGAACTCCCGCACCAGGGCCTCGTTGCCGGATGTAGTTTTACGTCATACCAAGGATATATATATATATATATATATATATATATATATATATATATATATATATATATATATATATATATATATATGTATATATATATATATACTAGTGTTGGGACGATAACTCAGAAAAAAATTGGAACATTTAGGTGCTCAGATGGGAAAAGAATTGTGCCGTTTTTTCGATGCCAAAAACGATTTTATTAATTATTTTTTACTTGCTTTTAGTTTTTTTTTTTTTTTTAAATCTCTCAATTCTGTAAATAATAATAAAAAAACTAAATATTTATGGATTTTAAACTATAAGTAAAGCTTAAATCTAAAGATCCCCATCCTCAACAAGTGTACATATATATATATATATATATATATATATATATATATATATATATATATATATATATACAGAGAGAGAGAAAGAGAGAGAGAGAGAAAGAGAGAGAGCGCGAATTGATGTTTCTTGACAGTGGCGAATGTAAATATAAACAAAAAAATATAAGCAATATAATTTCCTCTGATCCATAGGTTAACCAAAGAGTTGGGTTTCGAATCTCAGCTTGAAACACTCACCACGTCTAGTAACACTAAAGGGCGATGATTCGACGAAACAGCTTCAAGAATATGATTATATATATGTATGTGTGCGTTAATTATTTTTATCGACGGTGTTTTATGCTAACGCAATCATCAATATAAAAAGTGAAGGGTTCGAACCCAGTTACGAAGTCACCTTTGATTCCGCAGTTCGATATGTACGTGAGAGAGGGAGAGAGAGGGAGATAAGAAAGAGAGTGTGTGTGAGAGAGAGAGAAAGAGAGAAAGAGTGAGAGGATCTGCGTGAGAGAGCGAGAGAGGAAGTGTGTATGTGAGAGGGATAAATATACAGAAAGATAAATGGGAGTGTGTATGTGAGAGAGAAAGAGAGAGAGAGAGAGAGAGAGAGAGAGTGTGTGTGTGTGTGTGTGTCTGTGTGTGTGTGTGTGTGTGTGTGTGTGTGTGTGTGTGTGTGTGTGGCTGCGTAGGCATAATTAAGTTCGCATATGTAAGAGTCTCATTATAATGTCAACCTTTCTCCGCACTTACCAAAATTCTTAAGCGAAAAAAAAAAAAAATAGATGATCATGACACTAATAACATTTAAAAATAGGAAGCCGACGGAAACATAAGTATGAAATATACGTATGTTCTTTAGTTTATCGTCCATAAAATGACAGTATATTAACAAAACAGAAGCAAGGAAAAATGAATAAATAAAAAAACTCCTCCACATGTAGAGCTTCTCTTCTTTTTTTCCTTTTTTTTTTGCACTTCTTCTCCCCCCCCTCTCTTTCTCTCTCTCGCTCTCTCTCTCTCTCGCTCTCTCGCTCTCTCTTTCTCGACCTTACATGTGTGATGTACGTCGTTGTGGTCAGATTTATGCGTTGACTAATAGCATCTTTAGTCGGATTGTAAGTATTTAGCTTATTTAGCTTAAATACCTGAATGTGCGCTCATGGCGGGAAAAACCATGCACTAGTGGGTGTAAACGCGCGCTCTCTCGACGCTTTCGCTGAAAGATTTTATTAGGCGTTTTATGAAGGGAAGTAGCGATTATAGGTGAACGCATGTCCGATCTAATGTGTTTATTTACTGAATTCACTCAAGTTTGGAGCATAAGAAATATGATGCCTTTATTCAGAAAAAACAATACGAGGCACTTCTACATAATTGGGACGAGATTTCATAGTCGATAAATGGAGTTTTAGATAAAAAAAAAACAATGGTTTTAACTGATATATATATATATATATATATATATATATATATATATATATATATATATATATATATATTTGTCAATTCTAATAAGTTACAATGGTAGCTCCCAAATTATGCAGTCAAAATTGCCTGAATATTACTGAATTATATAAAAAAACAACGTTCATCATATTAGCAAGTGAAAAATTGCCGCCATCTTGTTTTAACCTAAACGGAAAATGACCTCCCTTTTGATCGTCTTCATCAAATTCTATTTTTTATTTTCTTTAATAAATAATTGTCTACCTTATCGATTTTCGTAATTTTTGGATATAATCATCTTAAAAATGCGAGAAATACGTAGATACCATTGTTTTCATGTGAAATTCAGTATTACGATTTCCGAAATTTCGTCCCAATACTATTGCAAAATACGGATCGGGTTATTTTTTAAGATAGGATGTTCAAGTTTTTTTTGTGTGTTTTTTTTTATTTAATTTTATTTATTTTCTTTTTTCTGTTTTTTTTTTTTTTTTTTTTTGATTTTTGTTTTTTTTACTAGGGCCAGCGCTTATAAATACCCAAATGCGACTCAAGGATAAGGATAAATCAGTACTGGTTGGACTATGCGGCAATACGTTGATGCTTGGTAATGGCGGTACTTGAGTAAGGTTTGATTATTTATGAGGACGACTCAACAAGAACTTATTTACATTACATTTGAAAACGATTATGTTATAATTAAGTGGGAAAGCAACTCTGCGGTATTGTGTATTGTGACGGACAGTTCTTGAAAAGAAACTTTGTCCATGGAATTTTCGTTTAGTTTTTAGGAATAAGAAAAAGTAAGTCATCCTTATCATGGGAGAAAATGGATGCCTTAAACGGTTCTGTAATTCACTTATCAATCAAGTAAAAAAAAAAAGATACCGTAAACCTTGGATTTATCCTTTCTGAACCCTAGCATGGTCTGTAAATTGGACGAGAACCTTAATAAAAATGCCAAGAGTATGCACCATTTTTAAGCGACCTTTTTCCTGTTGCATGCGATTAAAACTGCAAAAGTTTTGTGTAATCCTAGGGGGTCCACTCTCCCATGTCTTTGCCTCCCGGCTTTAGGGGTGTAGTAAGTTTATTGCTTACTGACTGAAGCGGCCCTCCTGGGGAATGTCGACACAGCCGTCTAGACAATTTTTGCTAGGCTAGAGTGCTCCTCCTTTAGAGGCGCTGGCTTGACTTTCCCAACTCTCCTGAACTTGTGTTACACATCCCTGCGGTGGGACGAAAACAAATATCAACAAGATAATTCAACATTTGATAAAATATGAGATAAATTTAAACGTTCATGAAAATTTTCTTCAACCAGAAAATTTAAAAAGCTTATATTCAAGACAGGAACCTTTATCAGATTCCTGCTAACTTGGCATGCTGCGAGCAGGTTTAGACGTTTTCTCTTATAGTGACGATGATGCGGCGTTTTTCTAAATCCCACAGCGGGAGGATATGATACAGGGGTCGAAAAATGAGATTTAAAGAGCCAGTGCTATAGAGAACAAGCACTTTAGTCCGTAAAAAATGCCTGGTCAATTTTAATGGCATTCCCCGATAGGGGCGCCCCGGGTGATCAATAATAAATGAATCATTTTTTTGGGGGGGGGGAATGCACAGCCTTGCATGTAAGATCTCCTAGAACTGCACAGGACAAAACAAATTATTAATTTCATTGAAGAGGGCTTCTTTCAAAACCTTCCATTTATCTGGAACATATTACCACGGGGTTGCTATTGAATTTGATGACAACTGTGATTTTTTTTTCCAAAATTACTGGATTCAAAATTAAATAACTCGAAAAGGGTTGATATGCCGTAAAATAAAATAACCAAACCAAACTATCAATAAATATTTGGAAATTTAAACAACAACTCATAAACACACTTTTTTTCTTCAAAATTTTTGTTTTGGCATTAAATAATCCGAAATGGGCTTATATCGCGTAAACTAAAACAACTAAATTTAACAAATTAACATGTAGCAAGGTGTTAATTGTGTAGAACCATTTAGGATTCTGATATAAATAATCGATGACATTATCTTGCATGCTTGAATGCGCACGCGAAAATCGTTCATATGACAGCTTCCTTATGTTAAGGATAAGTAGGTTTGAAAACACGTTTTAAAGTCATGGAAAGCTGGTCTAATTGTTATCGTAGTGTTTTTAGGTTTTGGGTTTCGATCTCAGCTCTAGTTTTTTTTTTTTTTTTTTTTTTTTTACTTACAAGAAATGAACTGTTTAGAAAAAACATAACACTCGCATGCACACGTCTCAGTTTCTCAGTGAATTAAAATATAATATTTACGCGTATTTTACGACCGGGCAATGCCAGGCAGTCTGCTAATATATATATATATATATATATATATATATATATATATATATATATATATATATATATATATATATATATATATACGTTTTATTTTTTATTACCGTATCTCTCTGTTAAGTTACATTATTGTTTCAGCTACCCGGCCGTTTTTTTTTTTTTTTTTTTTTTTTTGCCGTCCGTAGCTTTCTCAGACTTTTACAGAAATTACATTTCTTTTTACAGAAATTATATTTCTGTAAAAGTCTGAGGAAGCTACAGACGGACAAAAAAAACGGCCGGTTAGCTGAAACAATAATGTAACTTAACAGAAAGATACGGTAATAAAAAATAAAACGCAATTTGCTTTAGAACAGCATTGAGCACTTTCTTCAGGTTTTTATTAATTACCATTTCTACTAAAATAACTATATATATATATATATATATATATATATATATATATATATATATATATATATATATAAAGGACGTATTTAAAGAAATTGATCTGTCACCTCGCTTTGTACGAATACCCTTATGTCAGGGCGTAATCTGGTCTAAACAAAGATAGAACAACATAATAACAAGATATGTTCATAAAATATAAAGATGAGACACATGAATGTCAAGAGAAGTCATTATATGTGGATGTCAATGCAGATAGAGGTGTTTCTTTCCACTTGCTGGTGTCAATACATTGTGAAGATGTATAGCTACTTGTACGCACTTCTCACTAATGGGCGATATAATATCTCTTACTAGCGGGGCGATTTCCAGTTGCGTAGAGGATAGGGTCTTTCGTCTGGCGATCAGGTTTCGAATCTCGGCATGCCAAAAATAAATAATAAATAAAACTAGGTATATCTATCAACACTGAGAAGAGATGATACTATTAGCTCTTTATGACCTGAATTATCATGTAAATAATTTTAAAAAATAGTTATTGATAATTTTAGTTAGTTTAAAGGGTAAAGATACTATGATTGACTTCAAACTAGAAAAATTATAAAGTTCAATAGTTAAACTACCACTGAAAAAAGTTTTTGCATTTCATAAGCTTACCTTGATTATTATCCATAGTGATTGAAAACAGCGTTTATGATAACAAACGAAATCCTCCATTCTCTGGGACAGATGACGGTATACTGAATTTAAGTAATAGACTGTTGCAATCTGAACGTATCTGATATCTGCCCACTTACTGAACTAATACGTACAATGCGTGTTTAATCAATTCCCACTTAATTTATGCCGTTATATTCATAAAGGATTAAACAGGTGTCTACTAGATGTCTTTAAATAATGCATAAACATTTGGAATCGTTTATACCTCGTTCAATTTACTAATTTGGACTTACAAACTAGATTTGTAGAAAAGAACAGCAAGAATAGATATTAAAAAAACACTGACAGTAAAATGAAAGAGATAGGCAATTAAAATTAATAGAAATTCACTGTTCAGACCCACGGTGAAAATGAAATTCAAAACATAACGGTTAAAATATCAAACTCGTGCAGTATTTATATATTTTTTTATTTTTTAAATAAATATTTTTAATCGCGTGCAAGCGACTCTATAAGTCACACCGTCGGTTGGTCGGTCGGTCGGTCGGTCGGTCTGTCTGTCTGTCCGTAACACTTTTGTGCTTGGCCTTTTTTTGTTAAGATCAAAGGTATGTTATTAATAGATGCTGTTCTTAGCTTTTTAAGCTTTTCTTGGCCTTTTGCCCAAGATCAAATTGTAGCATCTGTTCCGGCAGATGCTGCACTTAAGATAATTTGTACCAGTCAATGGAGGGGAAACCCTCTATACTGGGACAATTATTATTTTTGGTAACCAGAGTGCCCCCTTTTTGCCTACTTTTAGGGGAGCTGGTTTTTACCTCACATTAAAAACGGCCTTGTGCCTAATTTGCTCAGTGGGGGAGCAAATAAATACCATCTGTTCCGGCAGATACTGCAAGCAAAGACCATATGTGGGGGCGACCCCACATATAAGACCTTGGTCAATGTAGGGGCAACCCTTCATACCAATTGTCACTATCCAGCTCCCCTACTCCCCGGGGAGTTGGTCCCCATTTCCCCTTCACTCCTCACATTAAAAATCGGCCTTGTGCCTAATTTGCTCAGTGGGGTAGCAAATAAATACTATCTGTTCCGGCAGATACTGCAAGCAAAGACCAGATGTGGGGGTAACCCCACATGCCTGACCTTTAACCAGCTCACATTTCCCACCTCTCGGGAGCTGGTCCCCTTTTTCCCTTCCCCCTCCCTTCACTCCTCACATTAAAAATCGGCCTTGTGCCTAATTTGCTCGGTGGGGGAGCAAATAAATACCATCTGTTCTTACTACATGCTGTACTTGTGATATAAAGTGGGGGATCACTTTTCTGTATTAATTTAATATAAAATGATCACCCACTTTACAACCAGTCAGTCTCAAAGCCATTCAAGTCATTCTCCAGATCATTCAAGTTGTTTTTGAAGGATTCCAGTTATTTTTTAAGCATTCAAGTCATTCTTAAGGTCATTCAATTCATCCTTCAGTTCATTAAAGTCATTCTAAGTCATTTACTTTTTATTTATTAAGTCATTTCAGCCCATTTTTCGGTCATTTTAGTTTATCTTTAAGAATTTCATGTCAATCCTACATTCACGCATTCATTCATTACACGAGAGCACGCAACTAATGGCTATCGGCCTTGTTTATTTAATATTTCTAATTTCCGGATTATACAAAAGCCTTCATCAGCAAGGTTATGAGCGCAAACACTGACCTGAACGATATTTTATATTTTATTTTCAATATGCTTTTAAATAGTGGATTTCTATTAATTTTAATTCATTTGAAAATGATCGCGCGCAAACGCTCAACTGGAAGATACAATCTCTATCTTTGAGAGCGGGAGACTGCCAAAACACCATTATGACTAGTAAGAAAAAAAAAAAGAAAAAAAGTAAAAAATGGTCACACACTTTTAAAAGACACTTATTTTGAATAAAATTTAAATGAGAAATTTGAAAACTTTGAAGTGTCGGAAATAATGATGAAATCATTTTATTTACTTTTATTGTTATTGTAAATCCAATATTTCGCTAAAAATAGCTTCATCAGGGTAGGAAGTCCGGTCCGTCATTTTTTTTTTTTTTCCTTTGCATCATTTTGGTGTTAAGATATTTCCTAAACGTTCCTGATAGAAATCTAATATATAAAAGGCTATATGTCTGTCTGTCTGTCTGTCCGTCTCCATATTTTCAAACTCTATCTCCTCCGAAACTAAAAGTCATAGAGCGGCGCCAGGAACCTCAAATGATTGGAATTTTACGGACCATTCTTTTATGGTCTTTAGCCGGTCACAATAGTTTTTAAGGGGTCAAAAATGGGTCAAAATTGAAAATAAAATCGTTATACATTTTGTACATTCATCTTAGTTTATTTTTAATCATTCGTATGCGTGTCACGTTGGTACAGTGGTAGCATTATTTTCTATGAATGCTACAGTTTCAGTTTCTAGTTTCATATATTTTTTTCAACTTTTGAAATCACAACTATAATAATATATATGAAATCTGGATAAATTAAGATAACATATTTAAGCGTATTTTATGTCCAGACACCCCCCCCCGCTAGTTATGAATAAATGTTTATTGAAAAAATAAATATACTGCTCGAGTCTCAAATTTTAACCCACATGTTTTTTTAATTTAAAGACAATTAATCTATAATATAAATCTCACCTGTCTGTTTAAATGTATGTATGTATGTATGCATGTATGTATGTCTCGTAAAAACTTTCGACAGAGGCGACGGATTTTCACGAGATCGATATCATTTTGAAGTTCCACCTTTCGGAAAAATATAAAAAAATTGGCAAAAAACATTAATTCCTTCACCCTCAAGCGGGCACTTTTCTACAGAGAAAGGTCGGTTTTTTCGAAAGTCATCGCCCCTTTTTGATTGTCTAGCCTTAATTTAAACTTTCCAGTTTGGCTATGGGCGCAACAGCTAATGCGTCACGTTTTTTTTCACGTTCTTTTCCTCCTTCATCGTACGGGTTCGAACCAGCTTGCCTACTACCACTTTTATTTATTTATTGCGATTTTTTCTTTTTTTTTTTTTTTGCTCAACCTTACGTCACTGATTCGAGCCTGCCTGCTTACTACAACATTTTTTTTTCTGCTCAATAATGTAAAAAAATATCACAAAAACTATCAATGATGAAAGCCACCTCCTTCATGGACGTGAATCAACCATCAAACGACTGGTGTCAGTGAGAAGTCGACCCCCTAACAACATTTCAGAAAGAGACCAAACTATCGATGTGGATCAGGCGGCAGGAGAATTGACCTCGTTGCTCCTACTAACATGAGAATCTCCTCTTTTGAGGACCCCCCACTTCCGGTTCAGATGCACCGTGGATCAAGTGGAAAATTCTCAATCGCTTGACAAAAGGAATGAAGCGATCAAATGTTGCTAAACGAAACTTCCATGGAAAAGTTTTTTTTTTCAATAATTGTCCATCCGCCGAACACAATACTACGGGACTGCTTTCCAGCTGTCTACAAATCCTTTTTAAGTCCAATTATTGCTTTACCATTATCTTAAACAATCATATTCTGATCATTTCAACCATTGTTTACTATGCTTTTGAGGTATTATTCATCGCCAACCGACGATTTCATTAACCTTATCCTTGAGTGGCTTCTGGGCCTTCTTAAGCATTGACACATTAGTAAAATAAATATATAAAGCTTTGACACATAAACAAGTTTACCAAAATGATTGAAGTCGACATTTTAAAAAGTTCTCGCATTCCATGAGCGATATTTCTTGCAAAAAGGAGGGGTTATTTTCTCGATTGGAATCTATAGCATTTATCCTTGACTAAGTTTTGAATGAAGTAGGTTTCAGCTTCTTACATCAGCTGGCTTCATGCCTTGTCTAGGGTGATTTCCATTAAAAATAACCCACAAAATGTTGATATGCCGTTAACCAATCCAAAATATGCAGTGAACCGTATGTTAAAAAAAATCAAGAAAAATAGTCTGCAGACGGTATTCATTGCATTATTTGTTCTTCTTGCAATGTGTTTATTTTATTTACCTCCACTTCATGAGGTGACACAAGATTGGGTGTAGACTTTATGAAAATGTTCCTGGAGAACGGATTAGAGTCAGAATTTGACACACCAAGGTTTTCAGTCCCTGTCTTTATCGACGTAGCCGCCATTTCTAAAATGATTATTTTTCACCTTGGTTTTACTTTTCTCTAGTATAGAATTATCCTTATAAATCCATCGTTAAAAACGAATTCTTAGTTCCTAACTAACCACTTGAATATAAAAAAAAATCAACAGTTATTGTTTTGTTCAGCCCTTGAAATGTCTCACGCAGTCAAAATGTTTATTCTGTACTTGAAACAAGCCATTATCTTTGCTGGTCGCCGTTCGTCGTTTGCAGACAAACGGTCTCAGCTTGATCCGTGAACTAATAGGGCTGGGATTGAAAAGAAGACATAGATCCAGTTTACACCATGACAATGAAAAGAAAAGAAACGACAAGAAAAAAAATTAAACAAACAACAAAAAAGGAGGCATCGCTAGCAACTGTTTAAATTAATAACAAGAATGTTGTATTGTTAATGTTGCTCATTACAATGCGACCGTCCATCCAGGTAAATAAAAAGGGGGTCAAAAAAGGAAAAGAGAGAGAGAAAACAATAACGTACTCTAAGGTCTTATACCCAGCTGTGAGGGGTCACGGTTTTCAGTTGTTAGCTGAAAGGATTGTTACTCTCGTTGGAGAAGTATTTCTTGTGGGGAGGGCGTAGGGTCCACACACAATTTAGGGTCTTCTATGTTTTTTTTTTGTTTGCCTTGGATATTTTGGGGATGTTTACTTTAGTTCAGTAAACCCTAAAAGGGGTAGGATATAAAAGTTTATATTGCCAAACCCATTCGAATACTAATGGTTGGGTATGCATACAACTTATTTTAATCCACCCACATACCTCTTCATATGGAAGGGTAACGGGTATATATATATATATATATATATATATATATATATATATATATATATATATATATATATATATATATATATACGTAGTTTTTGTTGTTGATTTTTAATCGATATTAAGGTTAACGTCTCCGCCTCGGAGATCCGGTGTTTTTCTTAGAAAGTCGCCCATTTTTTATTTGGACGTAGTTTTTTTTATTACTATTATTATTATTATTTAAAAACAGTAATCTACGGACACGCGTGTTTCGGAGCCCCACTCCTCTTCAGCGTAGATTGACTATTGTAAGGATTCGAACCCCGGACCTTATGTATTTCGGTCCAGCACCCAAACTCATTACGCTGTGATGTCATAGACAATTTACTGTTTAGTTTTTTTATCGTTTATCTGTTTACGTAGTTTTGTTGATTTTTGAAACGATATTAAGGTGAACGTCTCCGCCTCGAAGATCCGCTGTTTTTCTTAGAAAGTCTCCAATCTTTTATTTGGACGTATTTTTTTAAATTTATATATATATATGTATATATATATATATATATATATATATATATATATATATATATAGAGAGAGAGAGAGAGAGAGAGAGAGAGAGAGAGAGAGAAAGAAAGAGAAAGAAGGAGAAAGAGAGATAATATATATGTATACATATATAAATATATATATACATATAATAAATATATATATATACGTATATATACATATATATATATATATATATATATATGTTATTCTTTATGTAAATACAGTCATATCTTGCTAAGATGTGCGAACCGTTTCAATTATATTTGATCTCATCAGGCAAGAAAAATTAAAATTCAAAAATTATAAAGGTTCAAGACCATTTTCAAATTTTGAGGAGATAAAATATGTCATGACTGGCGTGAAGCGAAGTAAAATTTGTACCCATGTCGAACATGGATAAGACACTTTAACTTCGCTTCACACCAGTCATGGCATATTTTCTCTCTTCGTGCATGTTGAGATCAAATATGATTGAAACGGTACGCACATCATAGTAAGATATGGCTGTATTTACACAAAGAATAACATATATATATATATATATATATATATATATATATATATATATATATGTATGTATATATACGTATATATATATATATATTATATGTATATATATATTTATATATGTATACATATATATTATCTCTCTTTCTCCTTCTAAGATATGGCTGTATTTACACAAAGAATAATAAAAAAATATATAATTATCTCTCTTTGATTGAGCACTATCAACGACCCTTGTTAAAAATTAACTATTCTTAATTTTTGGATATCTTTCTATCTGGAATATATATATATATATATATATATATATATATATATATATATATATATAAAGCTGAATGTCTGTGTGTGTATGTGTGTGTGTGTGTCTGTTTGCGTGTGTCTGTTTGCGTGTGTCTTGTCACGAATAGGCTCCTATATGGTTGACTATTTTAAAAAAATTGATTACCGGTGTATCAACGTGATTATGCCGGGGGGGTACACACACGCACACACACACATACACACACACACACACACACACACACATATATATATATATATATATATATATATATATATATATATATATTCCGGTTACCTTTGGGCATCAAAAGAAGTGAGGTGTTTGCCAGTGGCTTCTCGCTCCGTTCATTTTGATTGCAACTGATTTAATAAAACGAATTCAACTCGAATTCTAGCTTACAGCCACGGGTGTGTGGATGGAGCTGCAGGGTATGGGTCAGATGGGATGATCCCCGAGTCGTTTGCTTTGGGTAGTGGGGTAGACGTCAGAGATCAGCTTCGTCAGTTTAGGCAAAGGGAGAAAGAATCAAGTGGATGCCAACACGGGTCACGTGGTTTCAATGGCAAATAACGTTAGCAGTTAACAACCGGTTATTGTATGCCTACGAGTTTTAATTAAAGTGATATATTTCCATTTGAAAAGAAGAAGAAAAGGAGAGGGGGTTTTTTGTCAAGGGAACCCGAGGAAAAGAACAAAAGAAAAAAGTGGTTGAATGTAAATAGGAATGATGTGGTTGGGTTTGTGGTTGCTTACTTATAACCAGTATCATTAGAAGAAAATTATACTAGAGTCTCGATTCAATTCTTGTCCTGCATTCCCCATATATTGTAAAAAAAGCACACACACACAAAGATAAATAAAAAGCTGTATGATGTACCAATGTGGAAACAAAAATATATCCCAAAAATCATATACATTAGTCAAGTAGTTTTATCTTTAAATTATAAAATGAACTTTATAAGCAACAGAAAAGCGGCTTTCTTGTCCACCATTTTGAAAATAATCTAATAACAACCAAGGGATATAATTAAATAATTCAAACTTGTCAGACTGATGTTGTAAAGCCTACGAATTCCGATTACTCGCATAAAATGATTTTGTTTATAAAATAATACGACTTGATCAATTTACGTACGTTTTGGAAAATGATATTTTCGTTTCATTATGGATACGTATATCATGCGCGTTTTTCTTTATTTGTGTGATTTGATATAGAAGCATTTCTAGACAGGACCCCTCGATTTTTGGTTGACAACTGGTCTACGAAAAAGAAAATCTCGAATGAGAAGAAAGACTTATAGAAATCGAACAAACAATCCTTACATAAACAGTAGTAAATTAAAGGCTTAGGTTTTCTACTTAAGTCAGTGTTTATATTTCCAAAGAAAGTAGATGAGTGTATATGTCGTGTATTCTTTGCATAATTCAGACTTCTCTTCTCGTCTTTTATCCTATTCTTGGAACTTTGCGATTGGTCTTATCTCTGGCCTTCTTCAGGTGCATCTGGTTGAATTCGGGAATCTTTCTGCTTGCTATACAAGTATTTTAATGGTAAGTACTCCGACGAATTCCAAGCTTTTGTAACCCACTTTATGTAAATACTCCCGACAAACCACACACAGTAGAGATTCCCGGATGCCAGAAAGCTTTCTACTAAATCTATTGGTTCGTATATTATTATTTTCCCCGTCTCATATTCCGTCATTTATTTTCAATCTATATATTTCTTCCTTGGGATTGCTAGACTTTGGAATTCCCATTCGGGTTCCTGCTTCCCTGATTCTACTGAAATGCAGAAGTTCAACAGACATCTTGCAACTCAACTCCCAACATAGTATCCCCATAAATTATGTAGCAAATAGTAGCACATACCTCGAAGTTGTTCAGTGTCTTGTTTGGGGTAAAAATGCAATTAAAAAAATTTTAAATACAAAAAAAATCTTGAGAATTTTTATGTCGACTTCGGAAATCCATGCGGATTTCCAAATTTAACTCTTGATGACTTTTCTGACTTTTTTAGATGAGGATTGGTTATTCGTATTGTTTGGCTTCATCGGATTACTGTTCTCATCGGCAGTACTTATACTAACCCACCACATTTAATTATATTTTTGCGAACACATTGAGAGACAGATGACGAGATATAAAAGAGATAAACACAAAATCAAATAAATATTGCCAATTCTAAAGTGGACCCTCGGTTTACTTCCGGAAGCTTCGTAACTCTCGCTTCATTTATTATTGTGCTATAGTCCTAATATTCCATCAGGGATTTTTCTTTACAAAGGGGGAAAAATTGCTGTTTTCCTGGTCGGAATCTATCTTTATGATTTGATTGAATTTGACTTTTAAGTAGTATTTTATTAGCTCTTTACATCAAGTGGCTTAATGCCTTGTCTGAAGCAATTTCCATAGCAATAAATATAATTAGGTTTCCCATCTCCGACAGAGCAAAAAAAAGAAATATATGTTTCATATAATATCGATTTCAGGAGCAAACATCGAGACGTATTATGTTAACAAATAATCTAATATATAAAGTCAAGTCAGTATCATTTCTTTCTTATCGATAGCTTTCTTCCTACAAAATTAAAAGTTTATCTTGTTTCGTCGATTTTTAGGTGAATCTTTACAGTATAGTGTTTTTGATAAACGTGTTAGATTGTAATCCTTTTCGATAATCGAATGCTATGTCCGATAGCTCTTCCATCTTAACTTTAGCTACTTTTGACCTTCAATTACTTTATTTTTTACTCTCTCTCTCTCTCTCTCTCTCTCTCTCTCTCTCTCTCTTTCTACCGATTCATATCACGTGGGTATTATATGAATATTAGATATATCTTTGTCTAAATAAATATAGATATATTTTCTTTGCCCTTTTTTTTTTACACCAAACACGCACACACATACGTATATTAATACACACCTCTTCTTTCCTTATGTCACAGACTCTTTCACTGATCCCCCCCTACACACGCACACATACACATCCATGTTTCTTGATAGTTATGAATCCAACCACTATTTACTCGTTTCCCATTCTTTTCTCTCCTTTTCACTGTAAACAAAGTATATTGCCACTTGCAACGTGAGGGACTACTATTTGAGATCGTGTCTAACGGGAGACTGTGGGGAGTTGAGTAGCGAGATGTATGTTCACATTACATTTAAACTTCAATAGGTTAGTACAGTCAGATTAGCAGGAAACTAAGAGGGCATTTGAAAATTCTAGTAGTCCGAGAGAAGAAACTATTATCATAGAAAGCTTTGCCAAGTCCAGGGACCTCAACAATGAAGAGGTAGGATTTTGCTGCTTTTTCTATTATATTAGATTACGCCCTATTTTAATACTGTCTCTATTTTAATACGATAGATGGATATATTACCGCTTTAAATTACCCACCACCGAGACAACGACTAGAATAATAAAAATAAAATGTAATTCGATTTGATTCCTTCCAGACAATACTTTGCTGTGATCGGAATTATTTTCAGATAAACCTTATATTAAAAAAGAACATAATTAGGTATTCGTCCATATAGAGTAATTTTCATTTGATTCGAACAAAAATATTTCCGAAAAAAAAATTACTGCGGTTGAATACATTACCGGACAACGCTGGATAGAGACAGACAATTAAAATAATATAATGGCCTTTTCTTCGCCATTAATTGCTTATTTGTGATTAGTTCCATTTAAAAGGATAATCTGTCATTCTTTCCTCGGTCAACTGCTCTATTTATTCTAAAAAAAATTGGCATCAGGAGATGCTTTCAGCGTTTACCTTGTCATCGCTTATTGTTTTTGTCAAAATAAAATTGTCTATAATGGCTTTATGTTATAAAAAGTGTTTTTTAAACAGTGCTGTTCCATTTGTTTTTTGTAAAAAAAAAAATCCAATCATTTGAGGCCCCTAGCGCCACTTTGCGACTTTTAGTTTCGGAGGAGATAGAGTTTGAAAATATGGATGCAGACAGACATACATACAGATCGACAGACACGCCGACAGACAGACATATAGCTGTTTATATATTAGATAGTTAACTGATCGATTGGGGAAAAGAAAATTAATGTCCTGAACGCAACGTTTGAGAGGGAAAGGTAATCTTGATTGATCCCCCGAGAATGTATAAATCTAATTTATAAAACTCACTATGCCTTTCTGTTTGTCTGTCTGTCTCCATATTTTCAAACTCTATCTTTTTCGGAACTAAAAGTTGCAGAGTGGCGCTGGGGGCTTAAATGATTGTTGTTTCGTTGTTTGTTTGTTTTTTTAATTTTTGTGTGGATCATTCTTTTATGGGTCTTTAGCCGGTTAAAATAGTTTTCAAGGAGTCAAAAAGTGGTCAAAATTGAAAAAAAAAATCGTTATACATTTTGTACATACAGCTTAGTTTATTTTTAATCAGCTCATATGCGTGTAACGTTGGTACAGTGGTAACGTCACCAGCTTTGAATGTTACAGTTTTGCTTTTGGTTTCGATTCTAGTTGGTAGCACCCAAATACATTTTTTTTACGTTTGAAAACACGACTCTATAATGATATATACGAAAGCTGGAAAAAACCTCCCCCCCCCCGATAGTTTCATATAGAAATGAAGTGTTCGTCACAGAATGGGATCTTTGATTTCTCAGAACATACTAAATTAAAATGAAAAAAAAAATTGTCTATCATATCTGCTTGGATTTCGATCTATTCTTTGTTTCTGCAAATATTTATTATTTTCTTCGCCTCATCGCCCATCATTTATCTTCAATCTTTATTTTTTTTATAACATTTGTATTTGAAACACATTACGCAAATTCGCACATATCGATTTGGATTGTCTGGATTATGCGGTCTACTGTTCTAATCTTCAGTGTTATTCGCACAACGTTTCGACCGATGTAACCTCCGAGCTGCTTTAGAGGTATCTTGTCGAACTCGGGAATCTGCACGGAATTTCTAACGGAAAGATACGAAGAACACAATCGCAAATTATTTAAGACTTCTGCTCTGTCATTATTGACAGAACGAGATCATTCTTGGATTAAATACAGGCTCCAATTTAAAAGTCCATGTACATTTCAAAGTTCGACAAAAAGATTCCCGGGTTCAACAGAAAGATTTCTGTGTTCAGCAAGATACACATGAAGAAGGTGGAAGATTGCATCGGCCGGGACGTTGTGTATATAGTATTAAAGATGGGAACGGTAGTTGGAATAATACAAATTATCAATCCTCATCTGAGAAATTCAGACTCACAGAAATCGATTTGCTCCCATTTTGTTTTCTTCCTTTCTAAGATGTTACAGTTTGCAATTTTTCGGGCCAAATCTTCAACTCTTTTATTATTTTCCCCTGTCATATATCTCATCATGTCTTTTTATTCCCGCTTTTTTTTTCTTTTTTTTATTCCATCTTTTTATTAAAATAAATATAAAACAAGAAAAAGAAAAGAACATGAACAAATTTAATTATTGGACCGGATTAATTGAATTCCACGTTTCCCATAAAACGTCAAAAAAAATTTATGTATCCTACCTCGGCGTCCCTTGATTGGTCACGCCGGATAAAGCAAACCGAAGGAACGAAGACAGTTAGAGACGATAACGAATATAATGACTCTAATAGTGGTGGATTAATCCCGGTTGTATATTTGTTGGGTGGCGATGGTTACGACTAAGGTTTTGTTGAAATGCACCGTCCCTCGCTTCTTGGGCGAGCGCGAGAAATACGGCGGCTAAAGAGAGAGAGAGAGAGAGAGAGTGAGAGAGAGAGAGAGAGAGAGAGAGAGAAAGAGAGATCTGATCTTAAAACTGATTGTCAACTTGGAAAAAGAATTATCTTCGCCGCAGATAAATTTACGATGGCTTTCTTGGAGACAAGCAGGGAGGCCCGAGGTTACCCGGGATTGAATGATGATCAACGAACGTTTACCAATTCCATATTTTTATTGCCATCAAAATCGGTGCAATCGTTCATTTTTCAATCAAATCGCCAAAAAACTACAAAAATTGGATTGAATGTTCTTTGGCATAAACTCAATCTTTTCGAAACATACAAGAAGAAAAGAGTAAATGTCTTTAAACCTTTTCGGTGTAGATGTCGATAAAAAAGCAATATTGACCAAGCCCACGATGTAAACGTGTCGACGTACAAAGTGTCCACAAGTCAAATTTGTAAAAAGTGTTTCACAATGCACATAGTGGATTATATATATATATATATATATATATATATATATATATATATATATATATATATATACATATATATATATATGGCGATTAAGCTACACTGAATATTCTGCGTTTCATCCACTCTATGATTCTTCAGGCTTATGCGCAAATATTTTGGTTGTCTGTCGTTTTTATATACGCACCTTCTATTGAGATTTTAGTTAGCCAATCAGCTTTCTATTATCCACCGCGCCCTTCCTATCAGCCAATGGACATGTACTTATAGGACAAAGGCTCATTTGATCTCTGGTTGACCTGATTCTTTGTGTGTGTTCTATTTAGCCTGGATATCTAGTGTCTTGACCTGTTTAAATTAAGGTTAGGTTTTTTTTAATGTTTGTTTTATATATATATATATATATATATATATATATATATATATATGTAGATGATATTTTTTGTATATGCATGTTTATTTATTTTCTTTATTTATTTGTTTATTTTCTATTGTTTTTGTTAGTTTTAAAGTTATTTTGTATATCTATCCTAGAGTAAATTTTATCCTATGAATACAGTCGTTTGCTATTTCTCTCCTACAGTTTAATAGATGTTGGGGTTCTTTAAAGTACAGGATAGCAAATTTTTCATGAAGGCATAATCTACATGGGTCGTCTAGGTCTCTACAGGTGTTTGCTTGTCTTATTATTTTCCATTCGACTACCGGCGAACGGCCGCTTTCCTTGAGTTCCCAGTATTTATTTGCTAGCGTAGTTTCATACAGTGGTTTTATTGTTGAATGTACTTTTGTAGTCATAATATCGAGTTTTGACATCTAAGAAAGTCATACCTACGTAATATTTCTTGTTATTCGGGTTTTCTTTCGCAAATATTGTGGCCTGGTAAACTATGCTTTTGGTTAGACATTTATTTTGAAGTGGGCAAAGTGTACGGTATCCACAGTTGCATTTATCTTGTTCGTTATTAGTATTTTTATTTTTAGTTCTACTATGGTTGTTGTTGTCCGGAGTTTGTTTATTATTATTATTATTATTATTATTATTATTATTATTATTATTATTATTATTATTATTATTATTATTATTATTATTTCTGCTAGTTATATATGTATATTTTGTGTTAGTTTTATTTTTGTCATGGTATCTACTTTTTTATTGTTTATTTTGTTGTTGTTTACATTGTTTTTATTTAATATTTCGTTATTATGTGCTTTAATTATCACCTCTAAATTATCGCAGCAGCTGTAGGATAACTTTAGGGTATTTTTATTGAAAATTTTGTGTAAGGGGTTGGTTGCGGGAAAGTGCTTTTTTATAAGATCTAGAAATTTCTTGCCAATTTTTGTTTTTAACATTTGATTGTATGGGCCGTATACCAGATTATATTTCTTTTTCTTCTATTTTTAATTTTATTATAGTTATTGGTGTTTTGTTGCTTATATTTGATATCAATATTTTTGTATCCACTATTTTTTAGGGATGTTTAATAGATATTGGTTGACCTGTAAAATGCATTTTCATCGCTTCAGTTATTGCTGAGTCTACTTACGATCGAGAAACGCGGAATGTTCAGTGTAGCTTAATCGCCATATATATTTTATAAATTACTT
>NC_136486.1:110009673-110169673 GCF_053919585.1 Euprymna scolopes
TGAGCCTATCTTTTGCAAATTTTACACAAAGGCAGTTTATGTCTGGCAGTGTTCTTAGATATGTTTTGTACAGATATTCATCCGATAAGTATCGAAAATCGAAAAAGTTCGATCTTTAAAATAGTTTTTCTCTCATAAATAAAAAAAGAAGAATTTTTACAATGGAATATTTTACGTTACACCAGCCGTTAGGTTATAACTTTTTCCTGTTAATCACGTGTAAAAACTCTAGTATATATATATATATATATATATATATATATATATATATATATATATATATATATATATATCGATGCCTCCGTTCAGTCCTAAGGAACAACCGACACCTCTGTTAGGGTAGCTGCGCGTGTCACTGCGATGTCAGAGTTGCGCAATCTCAAACCACACATCTCCTAAATTGGTAATGCTTGGGTCCAGTGGACAGGAGAGGCTCAAGACAAACCGGAAACAATGCCGAGATAAGCGCGGAGCACATACAGCACCTGGAATTCCCAAATCGTCTCCCATTTTAGTACTGACCAGGCTCAACGTTGCTTAACTTCGGTATATCTAAATATATATATATATATATATATATATATATATATATATATATATATATGTGTGTGTGTGTGTGTGTGTGTGTAGAGAGAGAGAGATAGATAGAGAGAGAGAGAGAGAAAGAGAGAGAGAGATGTGCCGTGTTAAAAAACAAATTGAAGTCGCAAGCTGCAGGTTAATGTTTAGAGGACCATCTTAACATCATTGTTTTCCGTCTGTCAGATCGTCTCTTAAAAAAAAAAAAACGAGATGAGAATTAATAAATAAATGCCACTACGTTGAGAAACATCTGTGATGCCATTTAGACGCTTCTCATTAATAGCATCGCTCGTAAAAAATAATCAAATAAAATTCTGACATCTAGTAGCGGGCGTATTTAAATCTATTACGAAAGTAGCAGACAGATGCGACAAGACGTCGCATCTGTCTGTTTAGTTTTCCTTAACCCCCCCCCCCAAGGAGGAGATAATACACGGAGAAAGTTATCATGAAAAAAAACCTATACTACACTACTAACTCTCAACAAAGGAGAAGATATTTGCCAGGAGCATATTCTATAACAACATAACAAATTTTGCACTAATCCCATAAAAAAGGTGAGGCAATGCCTGGGAATATGCTCTTATCGCAACAGAACATATACTACACTACTATCCCACCAAGGGTGAGCTAACAGCCAGGAAGATGATTACATGACAATAGAAAAAATAATACACTAATCACCATAAAAGGATGAGATAACGCTTGGGAAAATACTATTACGATTACAGAACAGATACTATATTTTTCTATAAGAAGAAAAAGTAATATTTGAGAGGATGATATCATGATAGATTGATATACAGTTGACTTTCACAAATGGAGGAGATAATGCCTGGTAGGATGATATCATGAGAAACAAACATATAGTACACTACCACCAAATGAAGAAGCTAATGCCTGGGAAAATGATTTCTTGACAATAGGACAATAGGACATTTATTACACGTATGATACTATCGAGTGCCCCCATAAAGTGTTAAGAATTTTAAAAAAAGAGATAAAAATAACAAAAGTAGACGAAATAAGTTTATCAGCAGAACAATGCAGAAAAAGTTGTTCACCAAGGTATAAAAAATAAAATAGAATTGTTGATCAAGGTTTAATAGTAACGGGACAAAAGGACCAAACAATGGGGGCCGATGTTTAGAGTTAATTTATGGTAAGTTTTAGGAAGTGTCGATGAGTGTTGCAGCAGTTCACGACAGTTAAGGGACATTTACGGACGGTCTTATGTTTGCGCCAGTTGAGGACAGGTCCTAGTTTGACACAGTTTAACGCAAGTTGTAGCTCGGGCTGGATCGAAAGAGCTTCAGGAAATCAACATTTTTACGACCCCCCCCCCAAAAAAAATAAGACGATCATACATACATACATACATTTGAACAGACAGGTGAGATTTATATTATAGAAGAAGACGATACCTCTAGTGGTTTTTAACTGTAGAGTGTGGATGTTTTTCCAGGGATTTTTAAAGTTGATATATTCGGAATTGAAGTCCGAATAAATATTTGTCTTTTTCTTTTCTACATTTTTCACTAATTTTTTTAACACGTAAATGTACATTCAGACACAATGAAAATTAAAATGTGCATTAAAAAAGAGATAATTATGATAACCCTCTTTTAAGAAGCTCTATTTTTCGCCCATTTTCTATTTTTGCCTATACGTAAATATTAGGTTGGTGCAAAAATAATGTTGTTTTTTATTTGTTTTTGTTTTTTTTTTAATTCAATTTTCACCCCTAACAAGGCATAGCGTCACTTTGAAGTAGGAGGCTACTATAGCGGACATAAGTTGCAGGGATATTATGAAGGGAGATGAGTAGCAAGATGTCTGTTCACATTACACTTGAACTTCTGCATGTCAGTATAGTTGGGAAAGTAGAATCCCAGAAGGAAGTTCCAAAGCAGTTCTGGGGAAGAAACTATTGGAGTAGAAGGCTTTCTTACAGCTAGGGATCTCTACTGTGATGAGGTGGGATTTAGCTGCTTGTCGGGTTTGTCGGGGTATTTACGTCGAGTGGGTATAAGTGCTTGTAGTTCATCAGAGCATTCACCGTTAAAGTACTTGTAGAACAGGCAGCATTTTGTCGATGGGACAGATGCTGATGCTTAGATGATAGTTCAGGACCTATCAGATTGGTGACTCTCTTTTGAACCCTTCCCAGGAGTGAGAGACTAGCAATAGATGCACCAGCCCAAATGTGACAGCAGTACTCCATACATGGGCGAATGGTGGCCTTATAGAGGTACAGAATACTTTCAGGCGTAAATAGCTTTCTAGCACGGTAGAGAGAGCCCACCTTCTTCGCAGCAGTCTATTCCAGTTCATGTTCCCTGTGAACGTTAGGCTGAGGAGTTTAAAGGAAATACTTTCAGGTAATGTGTTCTTGGCCATTGCTATTGGTGGCAGAGAAGGTTTCTTGCGATTATTGAAGGAAACAAGCTTAGTCTTGGCAGCATTGAATGTGACCATCCATTTTTGGCACCATTCCACTACAGATGAACATGAAGTTGAACGTCAAGAAACGACGTTATTTTTGCACCAACCTAATAAATCCGAGCAGTTTATATTTTTCTTTTTCTTCTTCAACTTGTCGTTGTTCTTTGTTTTCCTCCTTCTTCATTTTTTTCGCGTTTTTATTACCATTTCTTTTGTTTCTACTATTGTTCTTCCCGTTTTCTTTTTATTCTCTTTTTCCTTCTTTTTATTGCTACTTTATTCTTCTTCTTCTTCTTCTTCTTCTTCTTCATTTCTATGTGTTTTCGCTTTTTCCTCTTCCGCTTTCTTTTATCTGTTCTCGTCCTCTTTCTTCCCCCCTCTTCTTTTTTTATTAAGACGGAGTCACCGCTTCTCAAGGATCGAGGGCCACTCTTGGATAATACAGCACAGCGATTATAGTGTATCATAGAGCATCGTAGGATTTAATTATTTAAGAGGACTGCTTAACAAAAACTTGTTTGTATTAGACTTGAAAATGATCATGTTATATTCAGCTGACAACCAGGCCCACGGTATTGTGTTCCACAGACGAGCAGTTCTAGGACAGGTACTTTGCTCATTGAATTTTCGTTTAGTTTTAGGCACAAATAGAAAGGGCGGGTAATTGTTGACAGTTGTTGCAGTTAGACGAGATTTTGTTGCGAATGTTTTACAGTGAAAACATATATTAAAGCTCAGTCGAGCACCTGCTACCTTCTTCTTCATCTTCTTCTTCTTCTTCTTCTTCATTTTTTACTTCTTAAACTCATAGTAAAAACAAATAAGGTACTTCGTCGGACAAGGGTGTGGTTCAGCCAACCCCCCCCATTCTCTCCGATCCAGCAGTATACGTCACACCCGACCATGACATCAAAGGATTCTTAAACGACACATGACTTACTTGGAAACAGATGAGCGTTTGAGTTAGGGGGCTGGGGCTCGTATGGGTGTTAGGTTGTGCGTACGAAACCCCAGAACTGAGGCCGCGCAGATGACGCAAAACAACAACAAAAACATCAATAAAAACAACGCAGGCAAAGGTAAAATAAAACCCCTAAAAAGACAGAATTTTAAAATGTGTTTCCACATGGTGGAAATTACCAAAGTAAATAAACAAATAAAAGAATGGAATGAAGGAAGGAAGGAAAAAAATTCTTGGAACCGGAATGAATTTGTTTTATTATTATTATTTTTTGTTGTTGTTTAGGATGAGGGTCCCAGTTAGAGAATGATGGGTATTCGTCGTACTAAAACATAATAGAAAAACCCTAGTTGTATATTTCCCCGGAGTGTTATTGATGTACAATAATGTTCCTGACTCTTTTTTTTATTATTATTTTAATTTTTTTTTTTTTTTTTTTTGCTTCAGTGCCTTAACCCTAACCCTAACCCTAACCTAACTCGATCCGTTAACGGACATTTGTTCCCTCTTAATAATATCTACAGTCGTCATGATACTGGGAGGGCCCCCTACCGAGAACGCAGCTGGGCTGTCTAAAATAAACCAGCTACAAATCGAGTCCCCTTGCCCTTGTTCATGAGTTTGGTATACGAAGACATTTGTCTTTCTTCCTTCTCATTTCTTTTTTTTTTTTTTTTTTTTTTTGCTAACTTACACACCTCACTTTATTTTATCTTTGTTGCCCTCTCTTTTCAGTCAAGCACTCGTTTATTCAATAATACAATCAGAAAATCATTTATAAACTCAATCATTCCCGTACTCTCTCTATTACAAAGCACCACCAATGATAAAGAGCCTTCTATTGTAACTAGCCTAGGTGCCCGGCGTTGCCCGGGTACTTGGAAGTGTGTGTTGACCAAAAAAAAAAACAACAAACAAAAAAACAAAAGTGGTAGTAGGCAGGAAGGCTCGAACCCGTACCGCGAAGGAGGAAAAGAATGTGAAAAAATGACGTTTTTGCTGTTGCACCCATCGCCAAAATGGAAGTCACGTAGGTTTAAATTAAGGCTAGTCAATCGAAAAGAGGGGATGACTTAATATTAAAGGAATTAATATTTCTTAGCTAATTTTCAGATATTTCTCATCGGAAGGATCGGGCTTCAAAACAATACCGATCTCATGAAAATCTGCCGCCTCTGTCGAAAGTTTTAGGCAGACATACAAACATACATACATATATACATGATACAGTCATGGTGCCTTTTCTACAATTAGTAGACTTTGGACATTCTTCTATGTTTACTGATTCCATAACTGTACTAACATGCAAAAGTGTAAATATAATGTGAATAGATATGCCGCTGCAGACATCCCTACTTAAGATATTCCCACAGGCTTGGTCCATAATTTATGGTAGTCCTTTACGTCTTACTGGAAATATTCCTTTTTTATTTGCTAACTTACGCATCTCAATTCATTTTATACTAGCAGTCTGGCTCTGCTCGGGCCCTATGTACTATTTATAACTTTATGTGCATATATATATATATATATATATATATATATATATATATATATATATATATATATATATATATATAAACTCATGACTACATCTAAAATTTGAAGTAATTAGACCCAAAACTGGCAGAGGAGTTTGGTAGAGTTGTCAACTCTTTCAACTTTGCCCTATTGACAGCGAAACTGATTAAAAAGTTTGTTGTATGTCTGAATACCATTTATGTAAAATTTCAAATGTTTAGACCCAAAATTTGCTGAATTGTTTGCTAGACACCGCAAAGGTCAACTCTTTTAAGCTTTGTACCCCCTTGGCAGCAAAATTCTCGACCAAAAACCGATTAAAAAGCTTGCCCTATATCTGAATAGACTATTTGTAAAATTTCAAATGTTTAGATCAAAATTGACTGAGTAATGTGGTAGAGACCGCAGAGGTCTTTTTTTTTTAAACTTTGACCCCAATTTTGATCCCTTAATATGTATTGCTTTGGGCTCAAATAAAATTAGAAAGTTTGACCCATGTCCAAGTAACCTACATCTACCATTTCAAGTATTTAGACCCCAAATTGGCAGAGGAGTTTGGCAAAAGTTCAAAGAACAAATCTTTGAACTTTGACCCCTCGACAGCTTAATTTCTGTCCGAAAGCCGATTAAAAAGGTTTTCCTAAAGCTCAATATCCCTTATGTCAACTCTCAAGTCTGTAGACTGAAAACTGACAGAGTAGTTTGATAGGGAAATGTACACATATAAACACACACACAGACAGAGAATTTCACTTCTATAGATATATAGATTCCGTGCCTTCTCTTTTATCCCAAGCACTCATTTATTCGATAACACAATCACAAATTCATTTATAAACTCAATTATTCACAAATCAACTTTATACGAAGTAACTCCGATCATCATCCTCATTGTATGAATTCAATGATTATATTGTTGGCGTTGGTTTCCTCGATATTTTTCTACTCAGAGTTCTTTCTAGAAAGATATCTAGTATTTACGTGAGGGATCACGAGAAGGTTGACAACATTCTAAGAAAAGGTGAACGAACTGGATTCGAAATTTGGAACACTCAAGTAGTCAGTTCGCTTCGTTAACGACTAGATCACCGTCACCTCCCGGTAACTCTGATGATGGAGAGTCTTTTATTGTAATGGTTTCTTCTCTATGATTGCTAGACTTTGGAATCCTTTTATGTAAAAAAAAAAATTCTGCGGCACAAAACATCGCTCCTTTTTAATCGTACCACTTCCGTCATCGGAACTCTTTAGCTTTTTGAGTTAAAAAAATAGGATGCTTTACTTTCGTGATATCCCTCGTATTTATACTCAGTTTCGTATTTTCCTACGTCGTATCTTAGGTTTAAGTTAGATTCATAGTTTTAAGTATAGAAAAGATGTTTTATTCGTTTGTAACCCATACAACGTAAACGTTTATAATGGCATTTTTTGTGTTTTTCGACTCAGGTAAGCGTTTTTTATCTTTATTTTTTGTGCTCTTTTTTGTGTTCTTTTGTATGTGTGTGTGTGTGTTGTTGTTTTTTTTTTGTTTTGTAGTTATACGAAAATAAGACTGTAATGTTCTATAAACATTTCTCTTGATTTTTCTTTGTAACTTTTCCTACCATAAACTAAACCGGGTGGTCAGTTATAACTCCTGTGTAAGCACGATTTATAAAACGACAAATGCAAAAGTAGGAACAGCAAGCATTTTCAAATTAAGATGGCTACCTTCTGTAAGGATTTTCCGCTCTGCTACAAGGTCTATCGTAATCCAACGGTCTTCCTTGTTTCGATAACCACGTTGATAATACCGCATCTGGTTGGACATATTTCAACTGCCCAATGTGTTAAAAGTGGACTCTACCTTTTGCGGACAAAGCCATGTTGATACAGAAATAGACATCGTCATGAACATCCAACTATCATATATTAAATTGGTACGCAGAGTGTCGCAGAAACAATGTTCCGCTGACAAGAACTAGTTTAAAGAATCTGTCTGTCGAACTCTGGAATCTTTCTTTCAAACTCGGAATTTTGTACTGAATTTGGAACGGAACCCTTTATGTAATCCACGGGGTTGCATGCAATCATTCCGTCAGACAGAACTGTTTAAGTAATTCGCCATTGTATTTAGAGTATTACCCGCACTGAGGATTTAACCAGGTTTGATGGAATCAAATCGTTCTGTTCGAAATTCAGTGCAGATTCCCGAGTTCGACAGAAATATTTCTGAGTTTGATAAAATACACGTGAAGGTGATCGGACGTTATATCGATCGAAACGTTGTGAAAATAACACTCAAGATGAGAACAATAGTCCTAATAATCCAAATTACACGAATTATCAATCCTTATCTAAAAAATTTAGAAATATAAACGTCTTCGTATTATTTTGATTCATCGGACTACTGTTCTCATCTTGAGTGTGATTTTCACGTTTCGTTATGTTCGCAAGGACCCGTGGCACAGTGGTTAGAGTAGTTAGAAAAATTAATTGTAAAAAATGATATTCTCCTGAAGGTTGAAAGTTCAATCCCCAGTGTGGGCGACCGAAAAATACGATTGCGAATTACTTAGGACCTATATCCAATTATGGCTGACGGAACAAGAGCATGCTACCCCAGTGAAGTAAATAAAGGGTTCCGCTTGAAATTCCGTCCAAATTCTCAAGTTCTACAGAAATATTCCTGAGTTCGACAAGATACACCGGAAGAAGGTCGGAGGTTACATCAACCGAAATGTTGTGAAAATCGTACTCAAGTCAATTAATCTAAATAATACGAATAACCAATCCTTATCTCCAAAATTTAGAAACGCTATAAACGTTTTGCATTATCTTAGAAGAACTAAACAACTTGAATCTCAAACACATTATGTGTCCTCCCTGTTTATTTCTCGCTTTCATATTCTTTAATTCAAGTGTGTTCTTTCACCCCCGCCAGCTGCTTGAACCACACCCCACCGCTCATCGAGATTCGGATTTGAATCAATGACATTGATTTTCATGTTCCACATATGTTCTATTTTCATTCCTCATGTTTGATATCCTTTTTGTAACTTCTTAGCTGTTTTCATAGCTATAACACTGTCAGCCGGACAAGATATGTCAATGATACCGCAGTGTTTAATTTCCTCGTCTGAGACGTCTGGACGAGCTAAGCGTGTTTGACTTCCATAGTACGCGTGATCATCTGACAAACGTGAAGTATGCGTGATTGGTCCAATGGGATACCATCGCCGACTATGGAATACGCTTTGACCAGATGATATCAAATCAGTTGTAGCGCGCCCATTATGCAGTAAAAACCTTGGGGGAAAGTATGAACTCTCAATTTATTAAAAAAAAAAAACACTATGGATTAAATAACAGTTTATGTTCGATTAATTGTATACGATGAATCTATCGTTTAAGATACGTGCTGCGTTTCCGTATAAAATAACCACTCAAATGGTTGACATGTAGTCACAGAGATAACCATGAACATCAAAGAGCTGCCAGATATAGTTGTAGTAGTTGTAGTAGTGGTTTTGCATAATAATAAAATAAGTACGTCCTCCTAGAATCGATGAATAACGGATTAATTGAAATAGCGTACTCGCTAAATTATCGACAGATGTCTTCGTAGATAAGAAAAGACGGAAAGTGACGTCATTTTTCGTCAGAACACGTGAAACAATAGCTTACGCTGAGCCTCGTTGCATGCAGGTTTAAGAGGGTATTTAGTTCTCTCTCGTTACAAAAACTGTGACACCAGATTCGGAAAGTGAAATTGAGAAATAAGCACCCCCCCCATGAGGAGCACTCTGACCTGCAAAAAAGTGCCTGGCCAGCCCCGTCGGCATTCCTCAGTAAGGCCGCTTCAGGCAATTAGCAATGAACTAACTTCTCAAAGAGTAAAGACAAAACCTGGCAGGGTGAACCTCCTAGAACTGCACAGAACCAGCATTATACCGCAGTCTACAAGGACTAGCTAATTACAGGAAAGGTCTAATCTCTGTCAATTTTGAGGTCGAGGACAAAAATCCTTAGTGGGACTCTCCAGTTAGAAGATTGCATCAAAAACTTTGATTTCGAAAAAAAAAAAGGGGTGGGGGTGAAAGGAAAATAAAAACTAAGCCCTATACATAGTAAAAATAGTGTAAAATAGGCATGTTTGGTATTGTCATTCTACCCAAATACGTAAAGTCTGATAAAGAAACGAAAGAGAATCTCTGACATTTATTTTCTATAGTTTTTCTATATAGCGCGATTCGTGTGTATTCATAGTTTGCCTTAATAGACGACAATTCGGCATGAATTCAACGAATAAACAACGAACACATACCCCCAAAACAATTGAACGAACATAATTGTAACACAAGCAAAGAAACCGTACAGTCGTCATATTAGAGTTTCCTGGTAGAAACAAGTTCAAGAGCTAACGGGCCAGTTTTACTTGAGGAAGAGCCATCAAGGAAACAAAGCGGAAAATTAGTGAATTTTCAGACATCGCGAGATCCACCACGAGGCCAGGGGTTCTCACCAGATTTGTTTTTCTTTTTACATGGGGGTCACCACTTATCAAGGCCCGAAGGCCACTCAGGGATAAGGGTTATTGCGTGTACAATAATCAATGAGATAGTATTGTAGTAATCATTAGTATTAGGGGTTTTGATAGAGTGTCTTACTTAAGGGGGCGGTTTGTCAGGAGTTTGTTTATGTTGGACTTGAAGATGTCCAAGTTGTAGTCAGGTGGGAAACAGGCAAGCGGCAGAGTGTTCCACTGGCATGCAGTTCTAAGAAAGAAGCTTTGCTCATGGAATCTATGTTTGGATTAAGGCACAGATAAAGAGTGGGGAAAATTATTGACAGTAGTTTCAGCCAGACGGGTGTTTCTCGTGAAAGATTGGCGCGGAGGACGAGGGATTTGAGCTCAGACGAGCACCTGCCATGGAAATAATGATAAAACAAAGACAGGCTCGCAACGTCTCTTCTGTGACCTGACCATTTTTCTTAAGAGTATACATCTTTGAATTGCAAAGAGGAGATACATTTAAAGGGAGGTAACTTTGTAGTCCCTATAACAATAATTAATTTTATTGAGAAACTTCATTTGAATAATATATGCAGTTTATCTGCATCTGTTGGCCCTAATCTCCCGAAAATAATCGTGCACTTTGCAGAAAAGGCACGAATGGAAACTAAATTTTGCAAAGAAAAAAAAAACATTGAAATAGCCCAGTCAAACGGACCAGGGGCAGGTCTAAAATACTTTTCTTCACCGAGTTTTAGCAATTTGTTCAGACTGCAGAAGAACGGGTCAGTTTATTAAATCTTATTAATATGTGTTAATCGGAAGTTATTTAATCAGTTTATTTCAAGAAGAAAATAAGTTTATGAGTGATAAAAAGTCTGGGTTAGAAAAATATCCTGGTTATCTTAAACCCTTTTTAAATTAATAATATTAATATCTAATTCTTTAATCAACTTACTAAAACAGTAACGCCATGTTTTTTTTTCTGCCGCTTAATTTTCGTTTAGATATTAACACTAAATGTCCTTGACGTCTTTTCCCGCCATCTTGTACAGTTGTGTATGAGTAAACGAAGTAATTTTGGAGGATTTAAAAGTTGGTCATCATTTGCTCGATATATATATATATATATATATATATATATATATATATATATATATATATATATATATATATATATATGGTGACTGCCACTTCTTTACAGAAGACGGCCAACCCTTACGATACGATGGCGTGTGAGTGAGTCCGCATATGATTCCACATAGCCCCACCCGGCCTGCACAGTTTGCCGCATATTCTGCAGGATAACCTTGTTGGTGACCGCCCCCCTCCCTCCCGTGCTCCCAGTTCTTGTCCCGCGTGCGTAGTTCCATGACTCTTGAGGCCTGCCTTTGACAGGCACACCCTGCCGCATATCCCGCACGAGTACGCGGGGTCGAGATCAAAGTCCTCTGTATCCTCTCGCTTTCGTAAGGCTCGCTTTATAGTGGCGTGCTCAACTCTCAAAACCTCAAAATTCTCACATCGCGCGTAGACGTAGCGCCTCCAACTTTCCCGGTCTTCAGCTATCTCTTCCCACCTTGTCATTTCTATGCCAAGTGCCCGCAGGTTTCCCTTAACTACATCTTTGTACCTTTTCCGAGGTTTGTGATTGGGTCGTTTGCCACATTCAAGCTCCCCATAGAACAATTGCTTAGGTATCCTATAATGCCCCATTCTCACTACGTGACCCACCCATCGAGTCTGGTTTCGAAAGACTCGAGCCTCTATGCTGAATGTGCTCGCCTTCTTGAGCACCCCTTCATCGGACAAGAGAGCTTGTTTGGTGACATTAAATATCCTGCGTATATATATATATATATATATATATATATATATATATATATATATATATATATATATATATATATATATATATAGGGAGGAGACTCCTTCAGTTGTTGGCAAACTATGGATACCAACGTAGGGGTGCCTGCGCGTGAAATTTTTGTGAGCATTTTCCAACCACACCTCTCCTGTGTCGGCATTGTTAAGTATCAGTGGCAAGTGAAGTAAGTGTATATACAGGACGACCGGGAAAAAATGCTGAGATAAGATGAGAGCACGTACAGTACCTAGAATTCCCAAATGGTCCCCTATCTGGTACTAATCAGACTCAACGTTGCTTAACTTCGGTGATCTGACGAGAACCCGTGTGTCAACACGATTATATATATATATATATATATATATATATATATATATATATATATATATATATATATACTCTTTTACAGTTGAGTTCTTTTGCTTCTGATAAGTTAAGGGCAGAATAATTTTTTTTTAAATTGACATAATAATTGCATGAATCATTTTGCACTACGAAACAGACGCTGTCAAGAATTGAACATTTATGCATGCTTAAAAAATAAGCAGTAAGGTTTACACCTTGAAATTTAGAATATGAGCCCTTTATCATTCATATATATATATATATATATATATATATATATATATATATATATATATATATATATATATATATATGTGTGTGTATGGTCTATTGTTTATTTTTTATTGGGGATTCTGTGGTATTTAATTGTTACGCTCGCCTGAGCGTTTTGAGGGAGTTACCTGCGCTTTGTTTATATTTACCTCGCCCTCATTTTTATTTGGGACGTAGTTTTTTTGTTATTATTATTAATTTTATTTATTAAACACTTGAATATTTTATTCAGATATTTATTTAATATTTTTAAATGCATAAAATTTATCCATGGAAACGTGTTTCCGGGTATCACCGTCTATTATTGACTTATATTAAAGTGTTAATCCTTTTGAAAAGTTTGTCTATGGTGAAGCCAGGTGATACTCAGAAACCCGTCTCTATGGATTACTTTTATGCACGTAAAAAATTTAATAAATATTTGAATAAAATATTGAAATCTTTAATTAATAATATACATATATATATATGTGTGTGTGTGTGTGTGTGTGTGTGTGTGTGTGTGTGTGTGTGTAGATATAGCTATAGATAGGATATAATACAGCAGTTTAATTCATCACTTTTCTTAAAATATCATAAAATCGCAGTTACCGAAAGTTGTGTATAGTTCTATTAAGTACGCTTGCAAAATATTAGATAAAATGCTTCAACGGTTTTTTTAGCGTTTGGTATCAAATATAGTAAACAAATGTATATTGAAAATTCCTCATTTTTGTAAGATTTGCTTGTATATTAGTGTGGAAAGCAAATAATTGTAGTATCGAAAATCAGATGTTCTTTTATTTCGTAAAAATGATATTTATTAACGGAATTGTGAAATTAAACCCTCTCCCCCATTTTCAGTATCTGTTTTAGCAAACTACTTTTTAATGTTATAAATTTAACAATAATATTTGAATACATTAAAACTGGTTATTTTTTCTGTTATGATTAAAAATATAATAAATAAATAAGGACAAAAAAACACTATTTTTAATAGAGCTTAATATATTGCTGCAAATTGCTTCATATAAGATCCCTTAGACCACAATGCTGGTCTCAATTTCTGACTCAAACTTTGGCTGTAATATACAGTTTGTGAAGCTTCTGTTGTTAAATAAACTACCCGTTCCATGCCAACAAACAACAAACAGTTACTAGACACATAAAAACTGCAAGAAAAATAATTTAAAAAAAAACTGTCAGAAACATCTTATGAAACTAAGGAAACTGACAATGCAAAACTTCTATAACTTTATCAGTCTCTGCTATACCACACAAAATTGTCGGGAGAAGTCAAAGGAGATGGAAGGTTATGGTTGGTTGTTTTTTGTTTTACGGCATAGCAACCCTTTTCAGGTTATTTAATGCCAAATCCAGTTATTTTGAAGAACATTTTTTAATAAAGTATATTTGTTTTTTTTTCAAGTCGGTTTCTATTTAACCCATAGTTGGACCCATAACAAGTACTACCACTCCGGGTCAGAGTGGACCTGAGAACAATTGCAATTAAAGGGTCGCTCAACACTCCCCAATGCGCGCAAGCTGGGGCCTCTCCATCGGATATAGTTTAAGAAGAGGAAGGAGAAAACTAACAAAACTTCAACTAGATGAGTGCGAACAGTACTTGGGGAAGCTTATTGCCACTCAAATTCTAACGAAGACCAAAGGTCGATGCCAGTAAAAAAATCAATGGTAAGCGTCTGTCGTGATAACGCAAAATCACTTGCTAAAGGTCTCGAAAGAAATGGAGAGCAGGTTAGAGTTAAGGTTATGAAATGTGAGGATACTTTTCACTTAGATTCGGAGGGATGCCATCGGTTATTTTAAGTAAATGATATCCTATCATGACCTTTCTGAGGACTCCTAGTCAGTTGAGACATGGGGGGCTTATTGGTATACAAATTCCAGCGCAGACTAATGATCGCTGCCAACGAGGAATCGATGGTAAGCGCTGTTGGTACAAATTCATCTGCAAATATTATCAAAAGAGGTGGAGAGCACTGGAAATCTTGGGAGACGCGTTGTCACTCAGACTCCAGAGAACACCACAAGTTGTTCTCAATGAGAAACTTTTGATGATGGCCTGTGTGACTACTCCTAGCAGGTAAACAACAACACCAAAACAACAACAACAACAACAACAACAACAACAACAATGATAATAATAATAATAATAATAATAATAATAATAATAATAATAATAATAATAATAATAATAATAATGCCCCTGAATAGTATTCTGAGAAAGTACCAAGCTGGATACAAGTTCTCCAATACAGAGGGGAAAAAAATGAACCACCTGGTGTACACGTATGATTTGAAACTTTTTGCAAGAGTCGAAAAGGAAATAGAGACACTAATTAACACTACAGGATCATGGGCCAAGATATCCAAATGGAATTTGGAATGGAAAAGTGCGCACAACTAGTTATAAGAAAGGGAAAACTGGAAACGACAGAAGGCATGGAACTACCCAACCAAACAGAGAATACCTCAAGAGAACAAGAAAACTCCTGGAAACGAAATATATAGCAGAAACCTAATAAAAGGTATAAATACGTGAGCAGTATCACTAGTAGGATACTCTGGACCGTTTATAGGGTGTACAAAAGAAGAACGGCGACAGCTCGACCAGAAGACCAGGAAACTCATGACCATGCATAATGCACTACACTCAAAGAAGGATATTGACAGACTCTAGGTGAAAAGGAAAGACGGCGGGGAGGACTGGTCTGTATAGAAGACTGTGTGAATGACACAAAAAAAAATGAAAAAATACATAATGTAACACACTGAAAGAATAATTATGGCAGCAAGAGACACTGAAAAAAAACCCAACAAAACACAAAAAAAAAGGGAGACAAACGACAAAACGAGAAAAGAGAAATGGGAAGAGAAACAACTTCACGGAAGATTCATAAGAATGACAAAAGATGAGAATACCGAAAACACCTGGACATGGATGCAAAAAGGACATATAAACCGAGAAACTGAATCTCTAATAACTGGAGCACAAGATACCTCGATAAGAACCAACCACATCAAAGTAACCATCAACAAAACAAAACTCGATAGAAACTAACTATATCAAAGCAAAGATCGATAAAACACACAAAAAAAACAGCAAATGCAGACTCTGTGGACAAAGAGACGAAAAGATAAACCATATATTAAGTGAATGAAGCAAACTGGCTCAAAAAATACAAAAACAGGCAAGACCAAGTGGGGAGGGCGGTGCACTGGGAATTGTGCAAGCGAACTAGATCATCTGCCAAATTTGAAGTATACGTGGTTGGTCTAATGAGATACCATTGCATTTTGAACGTACAGACAAATGGTACAAGCATAAACCCGCAACAGTACTCGAAAACGAGAACCACAAAATCCTATGGGACATGGACATACAGACGGATAAACCCATCTAAACAAGAGGACCAGATGTCATAATAATCAACAAGAAAGAAAAATCCTGTCAAATCGTAGATTTTGCTGTCCCAGCTGACCACAGGGTGAGTATGAAAGAGAACGAGAAACGAAGCAAATACACAAAGCTAGCCAGAGAGTTAAAAGAGATTTGGATGATGAAGAAAATCAAAATAATACTTATGATAGTAGGAGCACTAGGAACAATTCCGAAAAACTTCGAACAAAGAATGGGAGAAATTAGAATCAGAGGAATGGCTGCAAAAATACAACGACTAACGATAATGAAAACGGCTGAAATATTAAGGAAACCCCTTGAATACGGAGAATAATACAAGTATACAATATAATGAAGAGGCGTTACAGGGAATGAATAACACTCCCCATTGTCTTATCACCTCTCCCTCCAAAAAGTGATACCAAGTAGCTGAGAAGGTTAAAGGAGGATGAAAAGACCGAGCAGAGAGCGCTTACCAGACCTACGCTAGATAAGCGCGAAGAGAAGAATGACAAAAGATGAAAATAACGAGAACACTTGGACATGGATGCGAAAAGGGCACACAAACCGAGAAACTGAACACCTAATGACTGCAGCACAAGATAACTCGATAAGAATCAACCACATCAAAGCCAACATCGATAAAACATTAAAAAAATAAAATAAAATGCAGATTCTGGATATAAAAACGAAACGATAGACCATATAGAAAGCAAATGCAGCAAACTAGCCCAAACAGAATACAAGAACAGACACGACCAACTGGGAAGGGCAGTACACTGAGAATTATGCAAAACTGCATCTCGAACGCGCAGACCCATAGTGCAAGCATAAGCCGGCAACAGTACTTGAAAACGAGAATCACAAAATCCTATTGAACATGTGCATAAAAAACAGATAAACCCATCCAAGCAAGAAGATCGAATTTCGTAATAATTAAAAGAAAGAATAGTACTATCAAATACCAGAGTTTGCTGTCCCAGCTGATCACAGGGTGAATATCAAAGAAATGGAAGAACAGAGCAAATAGACAGAGCTAGCCAGAGAGCTGAAAGGGGCATGGATGATCAAGAAAATCAGGATAATACCTGAAGAAGCACTAGGAACAATTCCGAAACAGTTTGAAAATAGAATGGGAGAAATTGGAACCAGAGGAATGACTGGAAAGATACAACAATAACAATAATGAAAACAGCTGAAATATTTAGAAAAATCTATGAATGCAGAAACTAATATACATGAGTCACATGAAGCGTTACATGAAACCAAGAACATGGAAGCTGCACATTTATGTTCGCTATTCCATCCGTCATTGTCTCATCACTGCCCCATCAAAAAATGACTGATACCAAGTAGCCGAGAAGGGTCAAGGAGAATGGAAAGACCGAGGAGAGAGAAGTGACCAGATCTCCGCTGGATAAGGGCGAAGAGAACTGGGTCCTTGGGGAGGCTTATTGCCACTCAAATTCCAGTGGAGACCAATGTCCGATGCCAGCGAGAAATCAATGGTAAGCTGCTGTTGCGATAATGCAAATTCATTTGCAAATGTTATCGAAAGAGGTGGAGAGTACTGGAAATCTGGGGAGACTTGTTGTCAGTCAGTTTCTAGGGAACACCACAGGTTGTCTTCAAGGAGAGATCTTGATGACTTGTGTGAAAGCTCCTTGTGAGCCAATAATAATAATAATAATAATAATAATAATAATAATAATAATAATAATAACGGATCTTCTTTGTCGGATGCTCAGTGCCGTGAGTTGCCCCGCTTGTTCCTGTATTAACATCAGATGCGGCGATCACAACTAGACGGCGCCACGTAGCGTCCCAAACCGCTTCTGTCTGCTCGGTTGTTTCGCTCTCTTTGATTAACGACCTGTCTCGCAAAATCTCGCGATGCCTTGTCTCGCGAGGCAGCGCTTATCTCATCATTCCTCACCTTTATTTCAAATAAAAGTCAAGATTCTATCTGGGATATGTCCGAAGTAATCAAACGGAAAATGGAGCATTAGAGGGTTTAAAACGAAAGGCAGAATACAAGACTGTGGGTGAGTGTGTTTATGTATGTGTCTACGAGAGAGAGAGAGAGAGAGAGAGAGAGAGAGAGACAGACAGACAGACAGACAGACAGACAGGGGGAGAAAGGAGGAGAAAAAAGAGAAAGAAAAATAGAGAAAAAGACAGAGAGAGAGAGAAAGAAAAGAGAGGACAAAAGAGGATGAGCGTCTTGATAATATCAGAAGGAAATCATAGAAAATTGGGGATGTAGATAAACTACATGCAATGACATGTGCGAGAGCGAGAGAGATAGTAGAGCGACTAAGAAAAAGAAGTAGATGGATGGAAAGGAAGAAAGGGTGGGAGATAGATATAGAGAGAAAAGATGTGTGTGAGAGAGAAAGAGAGAAACGGACAATCTACGTTATATTTCTCTGTCTATTTGCCTATTCAATTTTTTCATGGAAACTACTGAGTCGATCTGACTAAAATTTTGTAGAACCTTCGTTTGATGAGGTACAGCGAACTAAGTAGAATGACTTCCGTTCGATACATAATCACGGATTAATTCGGGATTCAGTGGTATAAGTAATCACGATACCACATATACTGAAATTTAGAATAAAACATCATTTTAAAATGAGTCAACGAGATATAAATAGGCTAAAACGTTTAGTATATATATATATATATATATATATATATATATATATATATATATATATATATATATATTCAGGCAGCATTTTTTCATTCAAGCAAATATTATTAAATGCAACGGGGCACTTACTTTGCTTTATGATTCTTTCTTTTAATTTTTCGAGTTTCCGGATAATCTTGTTTGTATAAAAATCAAAACGTTAATAAAAGTTCCATAGTTGTTGTTGTCACGAGCGCTTTCGATTCCTCCACGAACGTTCACCTCCAATTGATATTTCAATTTTGATACAAAAAAGATTATACGGAAAATCGAAAATGTTTTTTTTAAAATCATAAAGCAAAGTGTCTCCGTTACATGTAATAATATTTTCTTGAATATATATATATATATATATATATATATATAAATTCCACAGCCAAACAACGTCGCAGCTCACAAGAGCCATGACAGTCAAAGAACCGGAAGTCCAAGACTCGAGTTTCGCCCTCATTTGGGCTCATCAGTTAGACACATCCGAACTCAGGATTCGAAATCAGGATAACTCATCAGTTAGACACATCCGAACTCAGGATTCGAAACCCGATATATATATATATATATATATATATATATATATATATATATATATATATATATATATATATATATATATATTTCAGGTTAAAAATATCCAAAATTAAAAACCATTGAATTCAACGAGGTGATTGGTAGTGCTCAATAAAAGAGCAAGATATTATTTTAATCAATTAAAGTAAACAAAGCTACCATTTGTCGCGTGACAATAAATTTACTGTTTCAAGCTAAAAAGAATTCATCAGGCAACTGTAGCTTCCGGTTTAAAAAGACTTGCCTTGATAAAAACCGGTTGCCTGATGAATTCCTTTTAGATTGAAAAAGTAGATTTATTGTCACGACCAATTGTAACGTTGTTTACATGAATTGAATAAAATAAAACGCACACACACACACACACACACACACACATATATATACATATATATATATATACATATATATATATATATATATATATATATATATATATATATATATATATATATATATATGGTGCCCGGAAAACTCGTACCCGGAAAACTCGCACCCGGAAAACTCGCACCCGGAAAACTCGTACCCTTTCGCTAGGTAAGAAAACTGGTCCCTTCCGTTCTTGGAGGAGATATTGTTTTTAAAGGCGACTACGCACCTGCATAATCTATATAATTATAAAACTCAAATGACCTTGTAACGATGTATGTAACCCACTTTCCGGTTTACGACATCCGGTTGCGCATGCGTGCATAACCGTTATTATTTCGAAATAATTATTTAACATGGGAAGAGTAGGGTTTAAAATAACTTAAACATAATACAGAAATGAACAATGTAAAAAAGCAGACAGTATAACAATTGTTTATTTGGATAATTTAAACGCGCAGAAAAAAACAAAAGAACAATTGGGACGCTGAAGTAGTAACGCTCTTAATTCGAAATTATTATTTAACATGGGAAGAGTGGAGTTTAAAATAACTTAAACGTAATACAGAAATAAACGATGTAAAAAAAAAGAAGCAGATATATCAAAATTTGATATCTGTTCAGTGTACATTTACCTATAAGTATAGCTAACCACTTATAATTCAGTAACTGTATTTTTTTTTAAATAATCAATTATAATAAACAGAACGACTCATAGAAATCTATCCATATTCTTTTTTTCATTTTAATATACTTTCATAGAAATGTTTCTGTTATGTCAAAAAAAAACTATTTTCTTTACGTCACAAGTGTCACGCTCATACATGAATTCCATAGCTAATATAATATACTGACCCAACGGGTCACGGGTAGTCTAGTATTTTTAAAAAATTATTTTTTAACTCTTGTTTAAAAAAAATAAACTTGATCACGGAGTCAAGGCACGAAAAACGAAACCATATGTTTATTTAAAAAAAATAATTTAGTTTTAACACTTTTGTGTTATTACGAAACAAAAATAAAAGAAAGAAAACACATATTATCAAAGAAAGCAATTATTTTATTCAGAAGAATTAATTTAGTTTAAATAATTCTTGTGTTGTTACAAAACAACAAAAACGAAAACACGGGACTATTGTAATTTTGGTACCGCGTTGAAATAATAATGTTATTATTTCGAAAGCTATTCTAAACATGGGAGGGGAGGGTATTGTTAAAAAGTCATTTCGGGGGCACTTATGCAGTAGGCAGACGGCGGCTATTGTTAGGGGACGATAACTCCAATTTCTTCTTGGCCAAATAACGAGGCAAATAAGTAACAAACAAGATTTTTTTTCGAAAAGAAAAATATTTGAAAACCAAAACATTTATTGTATAAAAATGTATCAATATATAATTGTAAAACATTTATTTAAACGTCTGTATAAGAAAATATAATTTAATAAAACAATTTTGTAATAAAAATAACATTGGATTTTTATAAAGTAAAATAGCTTTTTTTCGAACAAATAAATAATTGAAATGAAACATTTTTTTCAATTAAAGCAACTTTGAAGGGTCAACAAAAAATTAATAATTTAAATGTTTTTTGGACAGAGACGCGCCACATAGCGACAGTGTAGTTAAACGCACCAAGAAAAGATGGCAGACGTGCACATACTGCAGAAATGCTTTTTGTTGTTTCGTGAACAAAAAACGTATTAAACCTAAATTAATCTTTCGGTACTTCACGAGGGACGTGGACCCTGCATAAACAGTGTTTTTATTTAATGATCGCTTCTTCCAAGCGTTTTCTTATACTTCCTTCATATAAATCTCAGACTTTATTTTTAATATCACATGTATTTATTTTATTAAAAAAATTTTTTTCATTGTGTAAATTTGATTCATACTTTTATTTTGTTTTTATTTTATTTTTATTTCATTTTATTTTAATTGTTTGATTATTATCTCCACTAAATATTATTTTTTTTTTGTTAAATTATTTTTTATACATATTCAAATGATGCTTTGCTCCCTTCGTTTTTTGGTCTCAAATAGCACCTTCAAAAAAGTTTCCGTGATTAAATAAACCAAAGAAAACCTTTTGCCCATGCGCTTTGAGGGAGCAATCATTAAATAAAAACATCGTTAATGCAGGGCCCACGTTTCCCGTGAAGAACCAATTTTTCTAAATAAAATATTTGTTTTATTATTTGATAATACAAAAGTGTTTTCTTTTTGTTTGTTTGTTTCGTAATAACACAAGAAACGTTAAAAACTAAAGTATTTTTTTAAATAAATATATGATTTCGTTTTTCGTGTCTTCCGTTCGGTTTCGTTACATAATCAACCGTATCCACTTCCCGTAGTTTGATTTTTTCCAAGCAGTAATTTTGGACATTACCTAAAAATATGCAAATTTATTTTCTTTTGGCGGGGAAGGAAGAGGCTCGTTTTAAAACTATATTTACCTCATTATGTTCTTTAATTTTCTATTATTGAGCGATTATCGAGACGCCTAAGGCGTGATCCCCTTATGTCGGACATTTTTTGTTCAAAAGTAACACTCGACATTACTTGTCTTTTTAACTAAATAAACTCTTTAAAATGACTTGAAACACCAAAAACTTACAAAGCTAGGTAGAAAACAAAAACTTAGAAAAATCAATTTAATTTTTTAAAAACAACAGTAAACATATTTTAAAAAAATATCATGGGATGTGCATTCTCTTTTACAGACAATATCTTCTTCGGGAACGGTCATAATGTATTTTCATTTGATATTTATTCGATAAGGGACCAGTTTTCCTCCCTAGCAAAAGGGGACAAGTTTCCGGAGACGAGTTTTCCGGGTATCAGTTTTCCGGATACCAGTTTTCCGAAGACGAGTTTTCCGGGGACGAGTGTTCCTAAATTCATATATATATATATATATATATATATATATATAATACTTGCACATCAATACATATACAATTCGAAAGTCAGAGAACGGTGAAAAAAAGAGGAAGTTTTCTTATTCTACTCACGTATTGAGCACTACTGAAGTGCGTATGACAATTGATACATGAAATTATTATATCGCCTTACAACATTTTATGTTGATACATAAAATAATATATGTATATATATATATATATATATACATGTATATATATATATATATATATATATATATATATATATATATATATATATATATATATATATACATAAATGTTTGGAGGTACAGAATTTATATAGTTTTGAAAATAATAAGCGGAAGTTCCTCAAGAGCTCTTTCGGCTATCATCTAATCAGGAGAAAATCGATAGCGTACAAAATAATATTATGTCGAAAATAAAGAGTTCTAATGGGGAACTTAATGAATGTGCCAAAAAGTACGGGGACATGTGTATATATATATATATACTTATATATAAATATATATAAGTATATATATACACAGATGTCTATTTACATATAATGAATTCATCATATATATATATATATATATATATATATATATATATATATATATATATAGGTACGAATATATTAAAATAATTTTATTAAATGAATAGGCTAACATTTATGTAAAACAATATAATTACTTATCTGATGACTAGGATAAATAGAACAATGATGATTACTATTAATCGTGTGAGCTGATTTTTTAAATTTAAACCAAATATGTACGTTTAACCTACCTTTCGAATCTGAATAAATATCTTTGAAAGAAACAGAAGAGACGTGATGTATTCGATTGCAAAAGACATGGAAGAAGAAAAACAAATATAATTTATTACATGGTAAAATAGCAAATTGTAAGATTCAATGCTATTAAGATACAAACTCTAGAATCATGTTAAAGTTATTCTTTTCTCTCTCTCTCTCTCTCTCTCTCCCTCTCTATCTCTCCCCCTCTCTCACTCTCTCTCTTTCTCTTTCTCTCTCTCTCTACATATATATATATACATATATATATATATATATATATATAGAGAGAGAGAGAGAGAGAGAGAAAGAGACAGAGAAAGAGAAAGAGAAAGAAAGGTAGGTTACAGCTACAGTGACAGACAAGTTAAAAGAGAAAGAAAAAACATGTATGAAATAAATAATAAAACAGGTTTTCTGTTTCTTCAAAGTTTTAAAGTAGGACAAAAGTAGTCTTTAGGTCTCTGATAATGGACCTGACATAATCCGAAATTATTAAGAAACTAACGGGACCTGTGGAAATTCCACAGCGAACTCTTTCATATTGTAATATATTGATGTTGGCATTATCTAGATGTTCAGTGTCAATGGAGACGCTCTGATATTATTGTAGCTTTTTTGTTAAACATGCAGAAGTATTTATCTAAGCTAGCAAGGACGTCCGGCGTAGCTCGGTCGTAAAGTATGCTTAAATATGATATTTTAATTCTTGCAGATTTCGTCTATATTATTATAGCGGTGATTTTCTATGGATTTTTATATTATAAAGGTACGATTTCAAAAATAAAAAATATGTCCACATGAATTGGGTGCATCACCTTGAAACGAAATCTAAACCAAAACACACATATATATATATGTATATATATATATATATATATATATATATATATATATATGTGTGTGTATGTGTGTGTGTTTGTATATATATATATACATACATATATATATATATATATATATATATATATATGCGTGTGTGCTTTGGTTTAGATTTCGATTCAAGCTTATGCTTCATATATATGTATATATATATATATATACATATATATATATATATATATATATATATATATATATATATATATCAGAATAAAATTATCTAACAATCAACTGGTATGGAAACCTGTGATTATAAGTTTTACAAAATATTATTGGCAGCGGTTTTATTATTATTTTATTAACAATTTTAAATTATTTTGGAGTGGAATTTGAAGCTTGTGTTCTATAATTATAAAAAATATTAAATATATTAAATTATGTTTATTAATAAACAGATCCATCGGGCCTATATAAAAAAAAATTACCGGACCCATTACATAAAGAAAGAAAATTGCTCTAGGAAAACGCTTACTTCAGACCAATACTTTGTAGTGGGGATTACTCAAAGTACAGTTTGAATCATTTTATCACACTGCTATCAAAGACATTAACTTCGAATTTTAGCATGCAATTTGGATGTGAATTTTTATATCCTTTTCATTAACTTCTCTTACTCTGTGACATTTAAATACTTAAACAACTTCTAATTGTGAGTTTCCATGTCTCAATGACTTTAGTAAATAAGGATCAAACCATTATAACTATTTGCTAATATTTTCTCGTCTGAAGAGATGGCAGACATCGAAATCCTATAGGATAACGATTATAATATTTCAAATGTATTCTTTGCCTTACGTAGAATAATAAAAATCTTCTGATTTTAAATTTAAACATTTCACGTCATAAATTTTTAAATTTATTGAATGACTAAAATTTTATATATATGCATATATATATATATATATATATATATATATATATATATATATCTTGGTTTCGGTTACGATTCAAGCTGAATGCACCCAATTCATGTGGATAATTTTTTTTATTTTGAAATCGCAACTTTATAATATAAAAATCGATAGAACATTACCTCTATACTAATATATACGAAATCTGCACGAATTAAAATACCATATTTAAGAGTACTTTGCTAATATTTTCTCCTCTGAAGAGATGGTAGACATCGAAATCTTATAGGATAAGGATTATAATATTTCAAATGTATTCTTTGCCTTACATAGAATAATCAAAATCTTTTAATTTTAAATTTTAACATTTCGCGTCATAAATTTTTAAATTTATTGAATGACTAAAATTTTATATATATGCATATATATATATATATATATATATATATATATATATATATATATATATATATATATAGAGAGAGAGAGAGAGAGAGAGAGAGAGAGATAGATAGATAGATAGATAGATATTGGTTTCGGTTACGATTTAAGCTGAATGCACCCAATTCATGTGGATATATTTTTTATTTTTGAAATCGCAACTTTATAATATGAAAATCGATAGAACATTACCTCTATACTAATATATACGAATAAAATACTATATTTAAGAGTACTTTACGACCGGGCGACGCTGGACGTCCCTGCTAGATTAGATAAATACTTAAGAGCTACAATAATATCAATATCCATTTACACTGATCACATAAAGAATGCCAACATCAATATATTACATATGAATCAGTCCTCTGTGGAATTTCCACAGGTCCCACTAATCTTTATTAATACGTATTATCTTTTAACTGTACATTGAACAGATATTTAGTGTGCTGTACCTTATCATAAGAAAGGCCCATATAAAACGTTAACCAAATCAGCCCAATAGTTTTCGAGAAAGCGAGGAACAGACAAACAGACAGATAAACTAAGGGTAATGTTGCAGTTTATTAAGTAGCGATATTTTAATCGTTATATCACAATTAAATTTAACGAACTGGACCTATATAACGAAGTATTTGTACTCGTGCGTTTACCCTCTTCCATACAATACACGCGAAGACAGCTACACTGTCATTTTTGACCAATCAGCTTCTTCGCCGTCTGTGACATAGTAATCACATCACTACCTCATGTTTAGACAGCGATGTAGTTTGTTTTATTGATTTGATCGTTACAAGCGTCGACATGATGTATCCTTAGCGGGGTGACGTAACTGTCGTCAGAGATGTGGATCAAGAACAGAGAAGAATGGAAGCGGTGACAGCAAAAAGCGAGAGTAAAAGAAAAAAAAATGACGAAACAGAAAGAAGGGGGAATAGATGCGGGCCTTACAGAGCAGATTCGCCGTCATCGTTGCACATCGGGGTCCACGCGCACGTCACGTCCTCCCTTGTATCCGCCGGCTTCACCTCACACCAATCCGCTGTGTCTTCATCATCGTTTTGTCGCCGACAGTCCGGATGTCAGCGTACAGAACAAGATAGAGATAGCAATTTGAGCGAGAGATGATTGAAACGATTTCAATCAAAAGGAAAACAATACGCGTAGGAACGAAATAACAGCAAAATGAGTGAAAGTAAGAAAGAGCGGGGATGGGGGCGATAGAGAGAGAGAGAGAGAGAGAGAGAGCTAGAAAGAACAAAAGAAAAAGAAAAGTACAGAAAAAAACGGGGGAAAACATTCTGCTCAGCGGACCCTAAATCAACAAGGTAATGGCTATTTCTCAAATGGTATTTTCCCCGTTAACTGAGCAGTACCAGCAGGTCCACCTTCCCATGCTTTACCTTCTCTCTTGGAGAAGGAGTTAGTTTATTGCTATTCGCCTGAGGCGCTCTTACTGAGAAATGCCAACGGGGCCCCTGATGCATTTTTTTTTGTTTTGTTTTTCAGGCCAGATCCCTTCTCCTCGGGGACTCTTGCTATACAATCCTACTTTCCGACCCTTGTGTCACATCTGGCACTAGAAGGAAGATAACAACCCTCTACCCAGACGTATACGTAGGCATACACACATGTCAAAACTTTGGTGGTTCCAAAGTATGTTATATAAACCATGACAATTGTTGTAATTGCTCCACGTATTGGAAACTTATGCATTCAATCAATTTATTACAAATGGCAAAATACCGTAGTCCCCCAATATATATATATATATATATATATATATATATATATATATATATATATATATATATATATATATACTAGCAGTTCAATCCGGCTTTGTTCAGGCTTTATGTACTGTTCATAACCTTATGTGCATATGTATATATATATTAAAAAGTTTGACTCATGCCCAGGTAACCTACATCTAAAATTTCAACGAGAGCAAGCTACGAGAGGATGACGGAACGAGAGATTTGCAAAAGTCTTTTTAATCGGTTTTCGGCCAGAAATTTGGCTGTTAAAGGGTCAAAGTTCAAGGATTTTACCTTTGAAAAATCTACCAAACTCCTCCGCCAATGTTGGGTGTAAACACTTGAAATTTAAAATATAGGTTACTTGGACATGGACTAAACTTTATAATCCGATTTGAGCCAAAAACAATAAAGATTAAGGGGTCATAATTGGGGGTCAAATTTTAAATAATTGACCTCTGTGGTCTCTACCAAATTACTCAGCCAATTTTTGGTCTAAACATTTGAAATTTAACATAAAGTATATTCAGACAGAGAGCAATTTTTTAATCATTTTTTTTCTGTGAATTTTGCTTCCAAGGGGCCAAAGTTCAAAGGATTTTTTTCCTTTGCAGTCTCTAGCAAACTATTAAGCAAATTTTGGATCTAAACATTTGACATTTTACATAAAGGGTATTCAGACATGCAGCAAGCTTTCTAACTAGTTTTTGGGCGAGAATTTTGCTGGCAAGACGTCCATGTTGAAAGAGTTGACATTTTGTAGACTCTACCAAACTCCTCCGCCAATTTTGGGTCTAAACACTTGTAATTTTAGATGTAGGTTACTTGGACATCGGTCAAAGATTTTGTATTCAATTCGAGCCAAAAACAATAAATGTTAAAGTGTCAAAATTGCGATCAAAATTTTTTAAAACATTTACGTCTGCGGTCTCTACCAACTTTTCTCTACAGTAGTTAAGGAAGCTTATTATATAGAAAGTATTACCGTACATATTCACACTTTTTAATATATACATAAAGTTATGAACAATACATAAGGCCCGAGAAAAACCGGGCGGAACTGCTAGTATATATATATATATATATATATATATATATATATATATATATATATATATATATATATATATATATATATATATATCTTCTCTTCTTCTCTTCTATCTATCTTCTATCTTCTATATAAATAAAATGAACTCATTTTTTCCCGTCGGATTTTGACCTTAATAGGATTAAAAACCAAGATATTTCATGCAAATATAATATGCACAAACGGCAGAACAATATCTGAGGTGTGTTATAGGCTTATTATTTCTCAAATTCCTCGATAATCTTAGATTTCTATACCTTTTCTGCTGAGAAGTCACGGCCAAAATCGGTTAAGATCAATGGAAGTGGTAAAATATTTTCTCTCTAATAAATTCCTCCTCCCCCTGCAACCACTTAACACCGTTTGAGGATCGTTCACAAGGAACAGTTGAGAAGAGAACACCGGTTTGGCTTCGTAGTTCTTTCATGTGAAGTTATTTAAAATCACTAAACTAAGCTGCAGTGCTCTGTGGCGTAGTGGTTAGCGTGCTGGACAATTCACATTATATTTTCACGTTCGCGCCGACCTACCGTAGTTGTTTTTTTGTTTTTTTTTGTTTTTTTTCCTAAACAACTGGAATAGACTTTTCTTGGTGGCCGAACTGTTAACGTTGCAGATGTTTTTTTTTTTTTTGTTTTTTTTCACACTTTATTTTCCTACTTTTACTCATGACTCCGGGTTTGATCCTTCCTACTTACCTACCATAACATTTTTTAAAACTCCCCCCCGTCCCGGAAACAAACACTCGGGCAACGCCGGGTACCCCCGCTAGTATATATATATATATATATATATATATATATATATATATATATATATATATATATACTCCTATAAATTCGGTTTTCTTTTGTGTGCCTTGATATTCATATTAAAACCCCCTTTTTCTATTTATTTAAAAAGAAAATACAATTTTGTTATATATGGGGTGTGGAATTGCATTCACTAACAAAAGATCTAGCTAATCCCCATATCATTTTAAACATTCATTTTAATTAATTCCCTATTAGTTGCTTCGGTTTTCTTATGGGATAATCATCTTTAGTTAACTATTACGTGTAATTATATTCATGCAGATATTCTACATGATTTATACTTGTATAATATTTGCGTAAAAAGTTTATAGTAAACGCAAAATTGTTTCCATATATATTTATGTATAAGTATATATATTTGTTTAACAAATTTTGCCTACCAAACTCCTCCTAGAGTTTTTGGTCTACATACATGAACCTTCATATATAAGGTATTTGAATCCATGCAAAATTTGATATTTGGGCTTTAGCCCGGAAAAATCGGTGCAAAAGTGTGAAAATTAAAAAAAAAGAAATTTGCCAGGTGAAGGTCGAACTCCGTTATTACGAACGCATAACGTAGTAGGTATTGGTTCGTGTTTTAATTTTTAGCCTTGCAGCAAATATGTCTTCATGGCCCAGTCATTGGCGGCAGAGGCAAAATAAATCGTGAGCTGAACGTTTTAGTTTCGATTTGGTTTAAATACTTTTTAAATCATTACTATATATTGCATCCGATCTATCTATCTATCAATCTATATAACTATAAAAGTGTAAATGTCTGACCGTCTTTTCTCTATAGTAGTTAAGGGAGACTATTATAGAGAAAGGTATGACTTTATATATTCACACTTTTTAATATATACATATGCACATAACCTTATGAACAGTACATAGGACCCGAGCGAAGCCGGGCGGAACTGCTAGTATATATATATATATATATATATATATATATATATATATATATATATATATATATATATATATATATATATATATATATATATATATATATATATATATATATATATATATATATATATATATATATATATATATATATATATATATATATATATATATATATATATATATATATATATATATATATATATATATATATATATATATATATATATATATATATATATATATATATATATATATATATATATATATATATATATATATATATATATATATATATATATATATATATATATATATATATATCAGTATCACTTTTAAACTATGAATTGGATTCGAGTTCATTCCAAGATAAGGGACATCTGTTCTATCGTACCGGTTATTGGAATGGGGCGGGATCAAGCGAACTCGTTGCCCGGCAACACCTATCAGCCTACTCACCCTAGTTTTAAAGGCACACATATTTTCATCGATCTCCGCCTCAACCCCATTCACTAATTTGTTCTTGTTATCGACTCTTTTGCCGGATCGGATAATAAGGTCCGTGAACAACTAACCGAAGGAAATATAAATATACAGTTTTTTTTTTGGGGGGGAGGGGGGTATCTATCACGTCTTTACTAAATCCTCTAACTAAGCGTCGATGCGAAACAGGAAATTCAGCGGTATTTACCCTCAGTAGTTTGAATCGACTTCCTCCAAAGGAGGAAGTTTCTAGGAAATATTAAGCTCACAAGCATGTATATCAGGATCAAGGTAGATGATGACAATTGTGTTTTGTATTTTTTTTTACGGAGGTGTCGACGTTCTCCCGCATAGAGTATCAGGGGTGATGATTGCTAGGTCGTTAACGGTATTTACTAACAATCTTTTTGTACCACAGAAACACTTTTACTTATCGACGTTGGCAACCTTTACGTGGTCAGTTCCGTAAGTACGCTATGTCTTTCTAGAAAGAAGTCTACTAATTAGAATTCTTTATAGAAATAACTCGGGAAAAACGGATGCTAATACTAATCATCTGATTTCTATAAAATGAATAGACGATTCTCAACAATGTAAACCTTATTATTTCTTTTTTAATTCATATCATAGTCTTTACAATCAAGTAATCAACGATAAAGTAAACACAATGTTTAAATAGAAATCTTCTTTTTTTTTTTTTGGACTCGCTAATCTTATCATCTTTCTTCTTTAACTTCCTTTCTATTTGTTAATAAAAGAGCAGCTTATAAAACCAAAGACAAAATATTTCAGTACCGGTTGCTGGACGTGCGTAAGACGGCAAAGAAGAAAATATAGGCACTCGCCGAAATAAAGATTTTAAAAAAATAAAAATTATGACTGGAAACGGATTTTTCTTTGTTAATTATGATGAAATTAACCCGTGTATATATATATATATATATATATATATATATATATATATATATATATATATATATACTTCATTTACTCACATAAAATTAATATACGAAAGTATAAATTTATGCGTAAACTTTAAGTATTTACTTCAAAAGTGCTCAATACGTAGCTAGAGCTAGTTAGTAAGTTATAAAATATATATGGCGATTAAGCTAAACTGAATATTCCGCTTTTCATCCACTCTAGGATTCCCCAGGCTTATGCGCATAACCCTGAAGAGTCCTAGAGTGGATGAAACGCGGAGCATTCAGTTTAGCTTAATCGCCATATATATTTTATAACTTACTATATATATATATATACATGAATAAAAAATCAATACGAAAAATATAATAAATGTTTATATGTTTTCTGTATTTATTCCCTATGTGGTGACGTGTAGGAATACAAAAAGTCTTTTGAAAAAAAAAACAAGAATGTTTCCGTCAAAAGCACATGATTTTCGAACGATCCTTTTCGTATTGATTTTTTATTCATATTTAAATATATTAAAAGGAATGCACGTGGATAAAACATGCAATTCGGACTATATATATAAGTGTTGGGACGATTAATCGAAATAGGAATCGGAAATCGGAAAAATCAGAAGATTTGTCGGGTATCGGATTCGGTATCGAAATCGGTAAAATTGATGCCTATTCTCCGATTCCAAACAATTCTTTTAATTGTCTTTTTTTTTATTTGAGTTTGTTTAAAGTGAATTCTTCCAGTGCTGGTAATAATGATGATATAATAAATATTTATTGATTTTTAATCACCGGAAGCTGAAATCGATTGATCTTCCTCCACAAGTGTATTTTGATCTTTAGGAAAATATCTGCATATTTAACAGTTGTTTTTACGAAAATTGGGTGAAATTAACAATCTTATAATTTAATAATTAGAGCTCTATAAAGAATCGGAATCGGCAATTGTATCGGAATCGGGAATTTAGCACGAAATCGGTAATTGTATCGGAATCGGGAAATATATTGGAATCGTCCCGTCACACACACACACACACACACACACACACACATATATATATATATATATATATATATATATATATATATATATATATATATATATTCTAGCAGGCCGCCCGGCATTGCCCGGTCGTAAAATACGCTTGAATAAATTAACAGCGAGTCCGTTGATATGACGGGCGTGCTTGAAACGAATGCTTCTGTTTAGAACATAATTGAACAACGATATTTGACGTTTGCATTTGAAACTTTAATTCAAGCCGTCATCTCTATCTAGCTACTATTATATAAAGTAATTTTTCCTATGTGTTTGTGTGTGCGTCTGTGTGGGGAGAGATCGAGAGTTCTCTATGGACACTGAAATGGCTGGGGCGATTTTTTTTTAAATTTCACACGAATGGACTTTATGTTTGTGGGAGTGTTTTTACGTAGGTTTTGCATTGAAATTCATCAGGTTATTATCGAAAATCGATAATCGAACAAATCTGTTTAAAGAAGGACGTCCGATTTTGATCCAACTTTCATACCGCCCAACATAACACGTGTATTTGAAAATTGTATTATCGCACCAGGAGAAAAGCCCAGCGAATAAAATCAGGAATTTGTTCTTTTATAAAACATGGGCGCGTTCGAAAGGAATGCATCTATTTAGAGTATAATCAAACCATGCTATTTTACTATTGTATATTTAACTTTAATTCCAGCCATTATTTCATATATAATAAAATGACTGAAGAAATTCCCCTCTGGACCAAATTGTCATAGGTTGGCAACAATACAAATTCAATACATCTAGGCTATTACCCACTATCTTATGTAACTTCCAAATACCATTTCATATACATTCAGCCATAATACAAAAATGCTACATTGCGTCCCACAAGCAACATCATCACAATCGCAACATCTTTGAGGACGAAGTCTCCATTTTTCTCAATATTTAGTCCTCCAACTACTCCGAGTTGCCACCGAAACAAATTCTTCACATTCCACAGATTCTGTGCTTTCACCTCCCGTCACCGGTTAAAAAAATGCATAGACTTAACATAATCTTTACAGTTTCCAATCCATAAATAATAATGGATCCCTCGCTAAACTCTGTACATTCTGATTGATTGCGCTCTGATAATTATCATATTCCGGAATCCAATTCTACGTTTCATAAACGAACAGATACTAAAATTACAATATGGCGTCACTAAGAGCCATATTACTTCGTACAGCGTCAAACTCGTTTTATGCTTAGGTTATTACTGTCTTGTGTGTGTATTTTGCACTTCACAATTCGCTGGGTGTTTGCTATAAATATAACAAGTCTTAAAATATTGTCTATCCTCAAGTGTTGAGAACAAAAAAAAAACAAGAAAAAATGCGTCGCTAATGGTTCGTATTATAGTCCGTGCATGGGTTTGTTTGTGTGTATGTTTAAAACAACTTTTGTTGTTAAAACAATTGCAAAAAAAATAATAAGTGTACATAAACATTACAGCATATGCAAATTATATTTTATTATATTTTAATTATATCTTAAAAATTATATTATATTTTTAAAATTATATTTTAAAAATAATCTATATACCGCTCCCCATGTGGGGGTAACAAATTCGTTAAAGGAAAAATTATTTCCAACTCGCATTTAGGTAAAAATGCACTTTCGTAAATAATTGAATTCGTTCAAAACATATCGCTAAAACCAAACCAAACAACACACACACACACACACATATATATATATATATGTATATATATATATATATATATATATATATATATATTAATACATATATATATATATATATATATATATATATTAATTCAGTAAATTTACATAATTTTCTTTAACGTATTTCTATTTAAACAAACTCGGCCGCAAATATCTATTACTTTTGCAAATAAAATATCAAATATAAACATCAACAGTAGGTTCTGTGATAATACAGAGGCGCGTTTAAAATTATATATATATATATATATATATATATATATATATATATATATATATATAAACAAATGATTAATAAAACATGTTAAAAAAACATCTTGAAAAAGAGTTAAAAACATATTTAATTTTAAAAAGGAAGCACAAGATAAGTGGATAGTCCTTAATCCGCGGAGTTTCGAAGAAATACTCTCCTTCTCATTAGAGGGCAGGAATTAGCAAAATGCGGGATCGGATTTTGCATGTAAAAGTATTTAATGAAACCACAAGTAAGTCACAGATCTTACTTGGTTAAAAAAAGGGTGAGGTAAGGGGAATAGGAGGTAAAAGAAAAAAATGATAAAAAGATATCACATGAATGAATAGTCTGGTGAAGGGTAAAAAATTCCAAGAATGGTAAAATCCAAACACGGTCGAATTAAAAACTTCCAGTCCAACAGGTAAGTACCAAAGGAATCGCGTAACTAATTATAATTATATATTATAATTATATTATATATTATAATTACATATTATAAGCTCTATTTCCGTTTCGGTTTTATGGAGCTTTTACATCTGGTTGAGATTACTTTACTTGTAAATATTAACTCTTTGATATTTATAATATATTTTAAGTGTACCATTTTGATTACCTTGGTAAACTTATTGTAATTTTTATTTCTCTCTCTCTCTCTCTCTCTCTCTCTCTCTCTCTCTCTCTCTATATATATATATATATATATATATATATATATATATATATATATATATATATACTAGCAGTGCGACCCAACGAGGCGTGGGACTTAAACAGGATTAACAAATGTTCCACGCTTCTAATACTTTTATTTTGCTCGAATTCGATGAAATCGCTCATTCGTCAATCAAATCAACTGTTTGCCTGCTCTAGTCAGGAACTCGCCGCTGTGCACTGGGAGAAAGCTTCACATGCCTCCCTGTAATGACTTAGTTCACAATTAATTATAGTCTACATTGCACTGTAGAGAACCTAATGTTGATTTTGTAAAGTTATTTTTAATTTTATATAATGACTTGAATTAAGTTTAAAATGCAAAAGTCAAGTATAATGGGCAAACTATACTCTAAACAGAAGCGTCCATTTTGGACGCGCCTCTGTCTTATTAAAGAACCTACTTTCGATTTTATATTTAATATTTTATTTGCAAAAATAATATATATTTCAAAATATACATACACACGTAAAATTTCTAATCTTATAAATAAACTTCTTTCCAGTTAACGTAAAAAATATTAAGAAATTTATGTTCGGATGTTGAACCTACGGACCACGTCTTACAAAAAAAAAACAAAAAAAAACGTAAATTTTTCAGTCTTATAAAATTCTCTGCAGTTAACGAAAACAAATTTAAGAAATTTACGTGCGGAGTTAGGACCTACAGACCATGTAATATTTTTTTTTTTAAAACAAAAAAACAAACCCGCTATCAACGTATCCACAATAGAATTTTCACGGCCCGTTGTTCTATCATTGTTGGTAAGCGACGAGATGGACAAAATAGATTTACCGATGATAGATTAAAATAACGGTTTCGATTATCGAATATCGGTAACTCTCGGGATTATTCCGAGACAAGACTTAACTAAAATCACTCCCAGACTCATACAATAAAGTTCTGTAAATTTTAAATAAAATCTGTTCAGCCGTTTCAGAGTCTATAAGAAACGAGATCACACACAGAGACGAAGTTGCATATTTATAAATATATATATATATATATATATATATAACTACTTTATTTACTCACATAAAATTAATATACGAAAGTATAGATTTATGCGTAAACTTTAAGTATTTACTTCAAAAGTGCTCAATACGTAGGTAGAGCTAGTTAGTAATTTATAAAATATATATGGCGCATAAGCCTGACAAATCCTATAGTGGATGAAACGCAGAATATTCAGTCTAGCTTAATCGCCATATATATTTTATAAATTACTATATATATATATATATATATATATATATATATATATATATATATATATATATATATATATATATATATATATATATATATATATATATGTATATATATATATATATATATATATATATTCTGCTACTTGAATACATAAGTATTTTAGTGTTAAAATCGAGTTAAAAAACTGAATAATCAGCCCGACTTTTCTCGCGTACGAATTACAAGGCATCTGAAGTCAGCTCTTAAAATATTTGATCCGTGGCGGCGTTAGCATCTGGCAAAACACCAATTCTTTGAGGGTTCTAGGTAAACACGGAATCTTTTAGACCAAAATTCCATAATACCGAAAACATCTCAAAACTTCTTTTCTTCTGGATATCTTTTGTGTTTGTTTTTCATTTGTTTTATGTCCTATCCGGCGTTATTTGGCTTTTAATGTCTTTCTCTCTCTCTCCCACCTCTCTCTCTCTCTCTCTCTCTCTCTCTCTTTCTCTTACACATATTGTTACCCTGACCCACACGGCGGCCGGTCGTTAGCTGGAGTCAATGGTACGCAACCGTACCCCGGGGCTGTGTACAGCTTGTCAAAAAAAAAGAAAAAAAAAAAAAAAAGACGGAGACACACGCTTGGAAAAACATTTCGCATAGTTTAACAAGAAAGTAAAAGAGTTCGACAACGCTAAACATGAAAAGAAATACGGTATTTTTATTCTCCTCGTTATTACCATTTTTATGATTTCCTTTTCAAACGATGTGTGGCACCGACAAACCGTTTTAAAAGATACTCACTTGTTTGCTTGTTATCGGCGACATTAAATGAGGGGTAATCCAGTGTGCATTCAGCTAGGTATCCCATATATAAGTATTTCCGGCAGACTGAGAACTTCTCAATTATCTATATAGTAATAAATGCTATTCGTTTATGTTTCAAGAGGATCCTTTTCCTTAGGCTAACAATTGATCTCTATATAAGATGCATAGACATTCGAATATTTCATTATATTTCTCTTTTATGTCTAAAATTTGAGTTGTTAATGTGTACGAGAAGAAATGGCGGGAAAAAATTGGGGACATAGTCATGAAAGCCGGGTTATCATTATTTTTTGTAGATTCCCGACTACTTTTGGATTAAAAATTTATTATATTTTTTAATAGAATATCTTGTTCTTTTCTTTTCCAGTTTTAACAACTAGCCCTTTACTTTTCCATGTTTAAGCTTAACCATATTAGTTTTCATGCTCGCATTTTTCTATTGTAATCCTAAATGATTTAATAGAAATGCAAAATAAAACAAGAAATAAAAAGTAAAATTAAAAAAATAAAATTAAAAAAATAAAATTAAAAAAAATAACAGAGTTATTAACAAAGGTGAAACCTATTGTGCTTTTCCATCCCCCTAATATATTTTATCAGACACACACTTTCTCACCCCATCCATATTCAGCAAATCAAGCAACCAGACATTTCAAGCTTAAGTTAATAGCTAAAGAAGAAGAAGAAACAAATATATAGTAGGTACGAGCAAAAATGATGGAATATAGATAGGAGTACATAGTTTTGAAAGCCGATTTATCATAATTTTTTTTTTGTAGGTTTCCGACCACTTATTGATTGCATTTGAAAGATTAAAGACTAAAGTTAATTTCCTAAAGGAAAAAAAAATATTTGTACATGTGCTGGGGGTGAGTATGATGAAAAATGTTTTCACAGCGACACGGTGTACTAACAAATTCAGCTAAATGTTGAAGTTAAAAAAATTAATTGTAAAAATCCTTGGAAAGATAAATATTAGTTTTCAGGGCATATATCAAAGATAATTAGCGAAGACCTAAAATATTGAATTAAATAGGAAACGCCCTGTTTGTACAAAAAAAATGCTTAATTAGCCCCCAAAAGCGGGAGATTCTGCTTTCTCAGAATCACAACAAAACGGAAGTCGTGTAAGCATAGAATATACGAAGCCCAAAATGCCAAAAGTCGAAAGGCTGTCTGAAAATGACGTCAGTTAAAGGTATGTAGGGATTGCTGGTTTTCTTTTCTTTACTTTTTCCCAGTCGTGCATCCGAATATTCCTATCGTGAACGTTTGTATAATATTTTACCATTTTTTAATTTAATTATGTTTCTATGTTTCTGCTTTTAAATTTTTTAAAAAAATAATAATTTTTCAAGATTATATAAAAAATTATGTTACGCCGAAAGTTTCATATTCATGCAAGCAAGGAAAATATTAGAATCTTACAGATAAAAGTTATGCGAAACCTGTAATCTAAAAAAAAAAAAAGCAGAAATATTTTTTGCAATTATGATTTTTTGTGTGAAAATATAAAATAAACAATGCTTATATCAATGCTAATATCGGTATTTCGAGAAATTAATTTTTCTTCGAATTATATCAAATTCATCAATACGGATATTAGAGGCTTTTCTCGTAATGTTCCTGTAAAAATAAAATTCGCTTTTTAATTGTTACAATTTGCGATACTTTATTTTCATGAAAAAAGCAAAAATAAATTCATGTATTTTTTTTTACTACTAAAAACCATAACTTTAGTAAAATTATTTTTGTTTAAAAAAAACTATTACATTTCCGCTATGCTTTAAATCAAAATAATGGTTCATTATATTTCATCATCATTATTTCATAAATGCTAAAATTTCATTACAATTGGTTACTTTCCTGAATTATGGTTAATCTTTAAGTAAAGGGAGGGGTACAAATGTTTATACATTTTGTAGCATCGGCATTCATTTTGCACGTACCTAGAAGTTCGAAATATTAATTTTCCTTACTTACTTACTTACGAGTTAACTAAGTTATACTACGTCTTCCTGGATTCCAGGACAAGAATTCATCTAGTCTGTTGCAGTATCAGCTTAGTGTTGCTACTATAGGCAACATCGCTTAGAGAAGGTGGATTAATCCTTGTATTAGCCAGTATAGGTTAGCCATACCGAAGGGATATTGTTTGGGCTTCGAACACTATGCAATTTTGAATATTTAGTCAGGGTTTGTTCGTAGAGAAGAGTATTCTTATTTAGGGTTGTCCTGATAAACCTCTGTACATGGAGACCTTAGACACCCGAGGACAGTGTCTAGTATGCAGTCAATTTCTCTTCGTTTATATGAGTGTGTATGTGTGCGATTACAAAGAAGAACACTAGAATATTTCAAAGAAGCGTGTTTTCCTTCAAAATGGACATTGAATCAGAGCATCGTATAATTCTTATCATTGTATCTATGTATTGCTCTAAAACAAAATTTTAAGAACGATTTAAATGTTTTAATAGTGAGCTTCATTTTTCTTTGGAATTTGATTTCCTTATGAATCGTCTATAACGATATGAAAAAATTGTTTTATATATTCACACACACACACACACACACACACACACACACACACACACACACACACACACACACACACACACACACGTATGTATAATTTCTCCGCCATGAAAACGTTCTTTAAGTTTAAATTGAAAATGCAAGTTTAATAAACCAATTCAACGCAGATATTTAAAAGAAATACAAAGTAAACCACTATTTATTTGTTTATAAATCAAACTTTTTGACCTTATCACGCCTTCTTCAGAATAGTAACAGGTTTTTTCTCACTCTCTCTTTTTCCCTTGCGGTATGATGTCGCTATTAAAAATAAAATATTTTCGGGGGAAACTCCCAGTTACAAGAGGTGACAAATGTACGTCAATTCTCTATACTGCCGTATTACAAACCGAATATGGCAGCGTAGAGAGTGGACGTACATTTGTTACCTCTTGAAAATGGGGGTTGCCCTGAAAATATTTTTATGACTATACAATCTACAGTAAGATAAATAATAAATATTCATTTATTTGGGAACTACTGAGCACTTTGAATTATTTATCATTATTTATTTATTCATCTATTCCAACAACTGAATAATTCCTGCGTTGACAAGCCTTCAAGCACACCTTTTGTCCGATAAACAATGCTTCAAACGAACTACGACATATTTCTTATACATTTATTTGTTTATAAACAAATTTTCGACGTCATCGCGTCTTCTTCAGGGAAGAACACACGCACACACACACACACACACACATATATATATTTATATATATATATATATATATATATATATATATATATATATATATATATATATATATAGGGGAGGGAGAGAGATAGGAAGTTATCTATATATATAAAAGCGAAAATGTGTGTATATATGTATTTTCCCTTTTTGTGTATGTCTTCAAAAGTTTTTTTTCCGGCGGATTCTCGAGACCGTCGCTCATTTTTAAAACTTTTTTATATCACGTCTAAATGATACTATCTACGACTTAACAAGGGGAGTCGGCTCTCTATTTAATCTGCCCGACTTTGAAACGTTAAATATTCGACATTTTCGGATCGGCACATGTTGCTTTCGTTTTTCGTTATATAAAAAAAAAAGAAACTCGATTCGAATCACTGATCCACGGCCAGTGGTCTATAGAAAGCGATGTAACGTTTGGTCAATATCGGCTTCGTCGTATCAGATGGTTGCTTTCATTTCCAGACGAGACACTCCCCCTAATAAACAGGGGGCTGGTTTTCCCCAAAACAAACTGGGTTATTGACCTCATTAAAAACTGTCCCGCAGAAAATGTTAACTGCTGAATAGCTATTGCCTACGATCGCCGTATGTGCATTAAGCTTTTTCGTATAAAAAAAGAAGCCAACAGACGCGCGGTAAAAGTTTACGTCATTAACTAGTCAAAAATAGGGACCTGCCAGGTCGCACGTCTTTTTTTCACACTTTACTATTTTCCAACTGCGCGTTTTTTTTAACAACCAACGATTTTTCTTTTCATTTTACCCAAAAAAACACACGCCTACAAACTACCAGGCAACGCCGGGTACTCCCCGCTAGTCTATAATATAAATCACACTTGTCTTTTTAAATGTATGTATGTATGTATGTATGCCTAAAACTTTCGACCGAGGCGACGTAATTTTACGAGATTGATATTCTTTTTTAAGTTTGACCCTTCGGATGACAAATATATAAAATTGGCTAAAAACATTTATGCCTTCACCCTTAACTGGGCACTTTTCTACAGGGAGGGTCACTTTTTTATCGCTGATATTTTCAAAAGTTATACCCTCTTTTCTATTGACTAGCTTTAATTTAAACATACGTCGCTTCCGGGTTGGCGATGGATGCAACAGCAAAGACGTTTTTTTGGGGGGGTCACGTCTTTTTTCCTCCTTCGTGGTACGGGTTTGAGCCTGCCTTGTTTTTGCTCAATACATACCTCCAATTACCCGGGCAACGCCGGGCAACGCCGGGCAACGCCGGGCAACGCCGGGCATCCAGGCTAGTGAAAATATATATCGCAATTAAGCGACTTATAATTTTTTTGCGTTTCATCTATGTGAGGACTTGTTAGCCTGTTAAGATCAACCAGTGCCAAAAAAAAAAAAAAACTGAAACAAGATGGTCAAAAGACAACCCGTGCTGATACATGTGTGCTGCATTTTTGTAAGCCATAACACACTAAACAAATAAGTATTAATCGTAATACTTTAATCAGCCACTCCAAAAGTTGCATTTTAAACCATATTAAAGCAATTTCAGATTTATATTTGTGCCAACATTCAGTGCGCGGAACAGTAATGTTATGCAGCGTAAAAATAAATGGCCATGTCTACTTGTGTTCAACGTCATTACAAACAACCGTCACCAACGAAAAACTTTCTTGAGCCTAAACCAGCACGGGCCCATCAGACTTTAATTGTTTTCCCTTCGGGGCATTTAAATGACAGACACTTCACTGTTTATGTATCTTGGAATAGTCTCCACCTTCCGTCAAGCACGATGGAAACATATACTTTACGCCAGTGTCCACGATCACTATCTACCTAGATATATTACTAAACTATTCATATAAAACTATAGAATTACGTGAATTGTTGTTGTATTTGTTATTATTATTATTATTATTATTATTATTATTATTATTATTATTATTATTATTATTATTACTATTATTATTATTATTATTATTATTATTATTACTATTATTATTATTACTATTATTATTATTATTTTTATTACTATTATTTAATCACTAGGAATAGTCACACAGGCTATCATCCAAGATTTCTCTTTGAGAACAACTTGTGGCATTTTCTGGAGTCTAACGGACAACAAGTCTCCCCAAATTTTCAGTATTCTCCGACTCTTTCGATAACTTTCACAGTTAGATTTGCGTCATCGCAACCGCCGATTACCATTGATTTCTTGTTGGCAGTGACCATTGGTCTTCACTGGAATTTGAGTGCCAATGAGTCTCCTCAATTTCCCAGTCCTCTTTGCACTCATCTAGTGGAGTTCTTCCTAGTCCTTCAATTTCCCTCTAGATTTAAAAAAAAAATTATTTTTTTTTATTACATTTTCACCCCAAACAAGGCACATTGCCACTTTGGTGTAGGGGGCTACTATCAGGGGCAGCAACTACTGGGGCATTATGTTGGGATTTGGGCAGCAAGACGTCGGTTCACGCCACACTTGAACTTCTGCATGTCAGTACAGTAAGGGAAGCAGGAACCTGGAATGGAATTCCAGAGCCTAGCGGTTCTGGGAAAGAAACTACTGGAGTATAAAGATCTTTTACATCTACGGATCTCTACTGTGTGGGGATGGGATAAAGCTGCCTGTCGGGTTTGTCGAGGGTGTCTACGTCGTGTGGGCACAAGTGTCTGCAGTTCGTCACAGCATTCACCATTAAAATACTTGTAGAAGAGGCAGAGGGATGCAACGTTTCGTCGATGGGACAGAGGCTGAAGCTTAGATGACAGTTCAGGACTTATCAGATTGGCGACTCTCTTATGAACCTTGTCTAGGAGCGAGATACTAGTAGCAGATGCACCAGCGCAAATGTGACAACAATACTCCATACATGGGCAAATGGTGGCCTTATAGAGGTACAGGATACTTTCAGGTGTTAGTAGTTTTCTAGCACGGTAGAGAGGGCCTACCTTTTTCGCAGCGGCCCTGGCAATGTTTTCAATATAATTGTTCCAACTCATGTTTCCTGTGAACGTTAGGCCAAGCAGTTTGAAAGATGTACTCTCAGACAGGGAGTCACTGGCCATTGCTATTGGTGGCAGAGAAGGTTTCTTGTAATTATTGAAGGATACCAGTTTAGTCTTGGCAGCATTGAATGTGACCATCCATTTATGTTCCCATTCCACTACAGATTGGAGGTCGTCCTATAGTGTTTTTGCCATTTCTTTAGATATTTATTCATTTGTTTTCCTGTCATGCCTCTTATAGAGTGTAGTGTCATCAACATATATACCCATCTCAGAGGCAGTTTTGTTGGGGAGGCCATTAATAAATATCAGGAACAATAGAGGTCCAAGGATATACCTCTGAGGCACTCCCGTATTTATATCACACTGTTTAGATGTACGACCGTTGAGGACAACCTGGATTTTTCTCTTATCTAAGAAGAATTTAATTATGTTAAGTATTCTACCAGTGATACCGTATGATTTAATTTTCCTGAGGAGACCCTTGTGCCATACCCTGTCAAAAGCCTTAGATATATCTAGATCTACCGCTCTGCCCTCCCCCGCTTTGTCCAGTGAATGGTATATACGTTCAGAGATTACAGTGAGGATGTCAGCTGTGGAACGGGCTTTTCTAAATCCATATTGTTTGTCAGTCAGAAGTTTAGCATCTGTAAGGTGCCGGACTAGAGCATGGTTAATTATGGTCTCAAATATTTTGGCGAAAAGTGGGAGGAGGCTAATGGGGCGATAATTTGATGGGTCAGTTCTTTCGTCAGAATTCTTGAATATTGGTACCACAGAAGCAGTTTTCCAACAGCCTGGAAAGCATGATTCATTAAGGCATTTGTTGTAGAGTTTGGAGAGAACTGGAGCTACTTCAGCTGAGCACTTTTTTAATAGCACAGCTGGGATGAGATCAGATCCACATACTTTTGAAGTGTCAAGGTTTTTTATGATAGCGTGTACTTGAGTAGGGGTGATTTTTAGATCGTCTAGCGTGGCGTCTGTCCGCAAAGGAAAGCGGGGGAATTGTTGATTGCCTATTATTTACTACACTGTTGTAGATTTTCCAGAAGTCACGATTTCCTAATTTTTGTGCTTCGGTGCGTTTTTTAGTGGTTTCAGTAAATTCTCTCTTAGCTGTCGCTATTTCTTTCTTAACGTTACTTCTAGCTTCTATATACTTCTGTTTGTTTGAACTGGACTTATGTCGGTTAAATCTGCGGTATGCATGCTGCCTTTGAGCAATGGCAGTTGCGCAAGTCGAAGTAAACCATTGGGGAGAGTGGGGCTTGCTATAAAATTTCCGCATGAGAACATGTGCTTCCATTGCTGTTTTGAACCATTCAGTTGTCTCATTTGCCCACTGTTCAGCAGGAAGAGAAAATATATTTCCCAATGGGGCATCTCTGATAAGATCTCTGATGGCTTCCCAGTCAGCCTTTTTATAATATCTCGTTGTTTTGAGCACTGGCTCTTCAGTTTTGGGTCTAGAATTTAGGGCGATTTCTACCATTATCACTGCATTGTCAGCGTTCCCGAGTGGGCTGTCAGCATTTGTTGTACAATCCTCGGAAACTGTAGTCAGAAACAGATCTAGAAGTGATGCGTGTTGTTCTTGCTGGTCAGGGAAACGGGTTGGACACGTAACCATTTGTGATAGGGAGTGAGATATAGCAAAACTATGTGTTGTGCTGCCCGCTGCATCTGTGTGAGTAGAGAATCCAAGCCAGTTTTTTGTTGTGAACATTAAAGTCACCAAATACATGTACTTGCGCGCTAGTGTCGAGAGAGAGTGCTGTGTCTATGCTGTCAGAGACTTTGTTTATTATGGTGCAGTCCTGGGTCGAGGGAGAGCAGTAGAGAAAATAATTTTATTATACCATATTTCTTCAAACTGAAGCATAATTATCAAAGTATACTTACGCAGATAGATACGAAAAGTCTTTATTAAAGTGTGTGCCTATTTCCATTCCATGGAGGCCAGGCGCGAACGCAGACCCCACAATTTTAATGAACCACCGTTCTGGCAGATCAAACATACCCATTCCTGTGTCTCGATACATCTTCTATCATTATATGTAATCAGTTTTTTTTTTAAATAGTCAACCATATAGGAGCTTATTCGTGACCAGACACACACACACACAAACACATTCAGCTTTATATTATATATATATATATATCATTTTACTTCATTTGCCAGCGAACGAATTGTAGCCATCATTTTTAATCAGATTTTTTAAATAAACATAATTGCCGGCAACTTTTGCCCAATTAGTTCAGATAAATACCCAGAAAGTTTCACTGATAAAAAAAAATAAATAAAATTAAAAAAAACGTTATTTCTGGAAATAGACCTTTTGAAGAATCAATAGCGGTATCTTTTGATCTGTTTTCTTTCATCTTCCCGAACATGCAACGTTATTGGTCTGTTTTTGCACGTTTTCCTTGTCATATAGAGATTGTCACCCTCTATCATAAAAACTGCTTTTAGGCAAATTACGAAATCAAATGTACCTAGAAATATAGAAATAAAACATCTTAAAATAAACTCAACACATACTTAAATCGCTGTAAAGTTACGTATATTGATGTTTGTACATCTCTAGCGAACCTCCGTCCTTATTGTTGAATACATTAAAGTTAAAATAAAAGTCGGTCACTTTAGTTCGCATGCGCAGATCATGATGTTATAATCATTAGATCATTATGGATTGACGTCTCGACATTTAAAAATAAATGGTAAAATTTCAACTATATTTCTCGCTGTTAAGGTTGGCCGTAGGTTTGTTCCTTGGTAATAGAATGAGAGATGGCGCCGTTGCAGTAATCGCGTTGATCTGTACTGATGATTCCCGAAACGATGAAACACTAGTGTCTATAGGTATTGAAAAATTGTTATATATATATATATATATATATATATATATATATATATATATATATATATATATATATATACGTCCTCCAAACCTCTGGCCTTGATAGAGGGTAGACTAAAACTTGCTGCAATGGTCTCAAATTATCTGAAATAACAGCAAAGGGGAGACTTGATTACAAATATTTCTCTTTTTACGGTCATAAAATGTTTCAATCATAGGGATTTGTTTTCCTAGTTTTTCATTTGAATTACAAAATATCTGATATTTCCCAAAACCTGTGGCCCTGATCAAGGAGTGACTAAAACTGGTTGCTATGTTTTCAAATGATCTGAAATAACAGCAACGGGAGACTTGGTTCCAAATATTTCTCATACGTTATATCTTCCTTCTTGTGTGTTCACACAGAAAGTACATTTCACAGTGTATAAAGATTATTTGATACTGGAGATATTCATAATCGTACCCTGTTTCCAAAAGAGGGGAGATATAACATTTGAGAACTATTCGCAAAAAGGGTATAAAAAATTGTGCAAAGTTGTAATGTTTGGGAAATTAATTTTATCCACCCTATACAAGCGGGAGGGGTTGGTGGTTGATGTACTAGCCTAGATGCGGTAACCATTCTCTATGCGCAAGGGATTGGTGACTTTGTATAGATATAGGATATAGGATATAGGATATAGGATACTGGCAGGTCTGTAAGATTCTCTCTCTCTCTCTCTCTCTCTCTCAGTAGACAGATCTAACTTGCAGCAGCCTGAGACATTGCAAGATATCAATTTTTTTTAGTTACTTTTGAAGCGTTTCCATGTTAAGTAAGTCTGTCACATTGTACACGTCACACGCGGGACACACACGTTGTTGCAGTCTATGTTGAAAGGAGACCAAGACAAAGAACAACTCGAACTCACTTTTTCATGCAACAACGACATTTATTTCATCATTTCTCCGCCACGTGTGACTTCTCGTTACGGCTGTGACATCTCTCACGTCATTGTCTTCTCTAATATGCCCTCTCTTCTTTTTTTAATAATCTTTTTCCCTACAGTGACATCATTTCACAGTTCGTATACAAGCCCATTTCTTCTATCATATTATTACTTGGACAATACTTCAACATGCTCCAATATTATTAGACTTCGAATTGGAGTTTGAGCCGCTGAAACAAGAACTCTTTTAGCCAGCTATCAACCTGACAAAACCAACTGCTATAACGGGTCTCTTATAATCTGAGGATTATATTTTCGACATACTACGTCGTGCATTCTTTTTTTTTTAACTTATATGTCACCACATATCAAGGCCCGAAGTCCCTCGAGAATAAGGGTTAATGAATGTAAGGTGATAGTGAAGTAATTGTTAATGGCGTAAATTGGATAAAATTTAATTATTTATGAGGACAATTCAACAAGAACTTGTTTACATTGGATTTGAAGGCTACCATGTTGTATTTAACCAGGAAGCAGGCCAACGGAACATTATTCCACGGGCGAACAGTTCTGGGAAATAAGCTTTGTTCATGAAATCTGCGTTTAGATTTAGGCACAGTTAGAGACAGGCGAAAATCGTATATAGTGGTTGTAGCTAGTCGAGTGTTTTTCTTGTGAAAGCTAGGCGAGCTGGTAACCATAGATTGGAGTACACTCAAGCACTTGCCAATGAGAATAGAGCAGAGACAGGCCTCCAACGTCTCTTCTGTGGGAAAGAGATCGGAGGGAAGAGAAAAGGGGTCACCTACTAGGTTTTGAAGCTAGTTTTGAACTCTATCAAAACCGGATAGGGCACGCCGGGCAGTTCTAGCCCAGATGTGACAACAGTATTCAATTTTAGAGTGTACGTGGCTCTTACACAGGTAGAAGATTGCATCGGCAGTGAGATACCTACTTGAGCGGTAGAGTGATTTAATCATTTTTTTTCCTGATTTTTTTTTTTATCTTGGCAACAGATTCCATGTATGTGTTCCATATAAGATCGGGAGTATCCATGATTTCATTTGTAAATTTTAAACGTTTTAATTAATTTCTGGGATAGACTTTTTAACAATAAAGATTACAAATAATCTCATATGAGTCAATTTGAGTGTACGCTTTGTTTCAATTAATATCTCTCACAGACACCTGTATACACACACACACACACACACACACACACATACACACACACACACACACACATATATATATATATATATATATATATATATATATATATATATATATATATATATATATATATATATAAGAATGAGCTGCTCGGAGCAACCTATCCTGCCCAGACAGAATTAAAAACCGGCTTCGAGGCCGAGTAGGTGATGGCTTCCCCTCCTCCCTGGTATCTCTTTCCTATACAAAAAAAAAAAAAAAAAAAAAAGTTTCGATGCTGTCTCTGCTTTAGCGTTATTTTCATGTCACGTTCTCTTCTGGGCCTAAATCTTTGATCTTCCATTCCGAACTTTCACAAAAGCACTGGTCTAGCTAACACAACTATAAACAATTTCCCCCCACTCGCTATTTATCCCTAATTCTAAACGCAAATTCAATGAACAAAGCTTATTTTATAGAACTGCCTGCCTGTAGAACTCTGTTCCACTGGTCTGCTTCTCGCTGACTACAACATGACCGTCATCAACTCCAATGTAAACAAGTTCTTGTAAAGCCGTCCCTTTGAATAATGAAATTATAACTAATTTCAATAATTAACGATCAATGCGCTGTTATCTCAGTGACCACCGTACACTCATTAACTCTTATCCTCGAATGGCCTTCGAGCATTGATAAATGGTAGTTTTCTTGTATATATACATATATATATATATATTTACACACACACACACACGTATATATATATATATATATATATATATATATATATATATATATATATATATAAACAGAGTGTATTTTCATCAAAAGGGTTGAAATCTTAGATCAAAGAGAAAGTACCGAGTTGCACTTACAGGAGAGAATTGTCCCGATAAGACATTCGGCAACGCGTCATCAAATTTTTTTCTGTGAATTTTTTTTTTTTTGGTTTCTACACTATATGTTTTACGTTTTTTAGATTTGAATCTGAGTAAACATCCCTCCCCCCTTTGTCAATCGTCAGTTAACACAACATAAAACGTCATAGATTAAACGTACACGTACAGAGATAAACACTCGCATACGCACATACATATATACAATCTTATATATATATATATATATATATATATATATATATATAAGGCTATATGTATGTTTGTCTGTGTGTACCCATATTTTCAAACTCGAAACTCGCAGAACGGCGCTAGAGGCCTAAAATAATCGCTTTTTTATGGGCCGTTCTTTTGTGTGTCTTTAGCCGGTTAAAATAGTTTAAAGGAGTCAAAAAGGGGTCAAAATTGAAAAAAAATCCTTATTCATTTTGTAAATTAATTTTAGTTTAATTTTACTTTTAAATAAGTTCTTATGCGTCTCACGTTAGTACAGTGGTAACATTACAAGCTTTGGATACTACAGTTTTGGTTTCGGTTTTGATTGTAGCTGATGGCACCCAAATGTTTTGTTTTTTTTTACCTTTGAAATCACAGCTATATAATAATACTTGTCTACCCATTAGCCCTTTAAGGGTGAGATAAAAATATTCAAAATAAAAAGTGATTTTGAGATTATATTGTCTTTTATGGTCTTGAGAATTTTTTTTTTAAATGATGAGTGAAAAAAAAACTCAGAAAACCCCCAGAGCACTACTGCAAACACTTATTCAAATAAAGGAGGGCCTACTAAAAGCCCTACTAAAACCAAGTTTCTATCTTCCCACCTCCTTGAAGAGAAAATATTTTTTAAATAAAGCCTGAAAAAAAAAATCATCAGAATCCACACGAACTCTACTAAAAGCAATAAATATGGTTATCTATATATTAATATTAAAATTAATAGATTTATTTGTTTTTTATTTTTTGTCCCACGCTTACATCCGAGTGATCTTATCGATGTGTGTGCAAAAAGTCTCTACCTTACCACTCCCTGAGTATTTGGTCTACAGAGTTGAAATTTGACATATAGGGCATTTGGACTTGTAGCACACTTTCGATTTGATTTTTTAGCCGGCAAAATTGCTGCAAAGAAATCAAAATTACAAACAAAACAGTTGACTATAGCAGGGTAAGTCGAATAAAATATTATTCTGGCTGTTACTTTTGCACATGCGCAAAATTGAGCATTCATAGCTTAAAATGTTTCATTCTGGTTTCGTTTCTAGCAGTTGGTATTCAATACGTATTTTTTAAATAACTTTTGAAATCATTACTGTACATTCGATAACAATCAATAGATAATTGGTTATCTAATAATAAATGACAAATCTACATGAATCAAAATATGAAGTTTTACGTATTTTACGTATAATGTAATATATCAGTTTATTTATCAGGTAATACAAAATAAATATAATAGATAAAAGTTTATAAATGCTCTTTATACCATAGCATTTTGAAGACTAATGCTTCTCATCAGACGACAGATATAGAGAAACGCGACAGTGTGGAATCTACTTTATTTCCCCAACATCTTTTTCCCCTTTATCTTTGTTCTATTTTGACTCTTTTCTCTATTCTCTATAATATTTGCTTTAAACCCGCCTCCTCTCACCCTTCTAGTAAAACTCACTTCATTATTCACCCCTTTTTTTGCTCCCCATAAGTTTCAACTATCCGAAGTTAATAACTGCCTTACTTTTTCCCTACATCCTTTACCCTTCTTCTATTTTATGTTCCATTCCCATCCTAATTTAACCTAAGCTAGATGACGCACTTCACTCTATCGTTAACCTCGCTACACTTTTCCTCTTCTGATGAAAAGGATAAGGCTTAGAAATGCTATGGACGAAATAGTTTCAGTAACCCCACTTTATTCATGATGTCTATACCTTACTGAAATGACAAATACGGCTATATTTTTTTTTATTTGTCTTGAATTATGCACCACTCTCAAGTGTCCAGCTTCATATATTCTGAGAAGTCCTTACATAAATAATTTATCTAAATATTTTATATATATATATATATATATATATATATATATATATATATATATATATTGTTTCAAATATAATTATCCAGTGACTTGTGTTTCGTCGTCAACGACTCATCAGAGTGGCTGAATCTATCTAGATTCAGCCACTCTGATGGATCGAAGACGACGACATACGTGTCAGTGGATAATTATATTTCAAGCAATAAAAACAATATATATGCCGCTCCCCATTTAGGGGCACTAAATTGGTAAAAGGGAAAATTATTCCCAACTCGCATTTAGGTAAAAATGCACTTTCCTATAAGTAATTGAATCCATAAAAAAGTATCGCAAACAAAAACAAACAAATAAATAACACACACACACACACACACACACACACATATATATATATATATATATATATATATATATATATATATATATATATATATATATATATACCGTACTTTGGGGTAATTGCGCCAACTAAAAAAATAAGTGCTCTTTATATGCATGGTTGCCAAAAGAGCACTTTTATCTATTAGCGTAATTACACCGGACTTTGTGCAATTACCCGAATATATATATATATATATATATATATATATATATATATATATATATATATATATATATATATGTGTGTGTGTGTGTGTGTGTGTGTGTGAGAGAGAGAGAGAGAGAGAGAGAGAGAGAGAAGAGGCGGAGAAAGGGAGGTAATAGAGAACACGTTGAGAAAATAAAATTAGTACATTATTATATCAGTTTTAAAATCAATTAATATTTGGCGGACAATCGTTTCAAAGATGTCTTATAATATTTTATACTTCTGTTGACTACACAATTATTCATTTTCTTAACATTTACTTCAAATTATTTCTCTATTTCATTGTTTTTATATTTTTATTTTATTACAAATAGATTATATATTATTATTGTCGTTGTTGTTGTTTTTGTTAGTTGTAGTATATAGTAGTAGTGTTATAAAAACACGCATACACACACACTCACACACGCACACACACATATACATATATATGCTTCATGCATCTTACAATAATTATATATATAATTTGTTGTCGTAAATTAATTTTTTATCAACATTGATTTGTGAGGTTGTGGGGGACGTTTAAGAAAAAAAAAGTCTTAGAATACGGAAAAGAATGTAAAATATTCTAAATCGTTAAACATACATAGCATATATTATATATATGTTAACTTATATATATATATATATATATATACATATAAATATATTATATATATAAGCATGTATATGTTGAATTATATATATATATATATATATATATATATATATATATATATATATATATATATACTAGCAAAACTACTCGTCGTTGACCGGGTTCAAAAACAGCCTACAAAAAATGGACTCTGATTTATGAAAGTATGAAAGTATGATAGGTTATGAAAACGCAAGGGTTGTAAAGAGATAGTTTCGAATTTGGGGGTATCAAAACCAAAGCAAAATATGATGAAAGTAAAAATAAAATAGATAAACCCCATAATTTATTATACCATACCTGTTCACACTGAAACACTTATCACAGTATTCTGTGGATCTATATTAAAAAACCTTGTTAAACTTTGTGATATATTTCCATTCTATGAACAGCAGGTGCAAACGAACACCCCAAAATTTTATTATACCATATTTCTTCAAACTGAAGCATAATTATCAAAGTATACTTACGTAGATAGATATGAAAAGTCTTTATTAAAATTTGTGCCTATTTCCATTCTATGGAGGCCAGGCGCGAATACAGACCCCACAATTTTATTATACCATCCCTATTTAAGTTAAAACATGCTTATCAAAGTATTATTATGTACACCTGTATCAAAAACACTTGTAAACGTTTTTTTTTTTTTAATTTTTAAATTTTTTATTTCCATACTTTGTGGACCAGGCGCGTACGAAGACCCCACAATTTTAATTAATCATCATTATGCCAGATCAAACATACCCATTCCTGTGTCTCGATACATCTTCTATCATTATACGTGATCAGTTTTCTATAATAATCAGCCATATAGGAACATATCCGTGGCCAGACACACACACACAGACGTTCGGCTTTATATTATATATATATATATATATATATATATATATATATATATATATATATATATATATATTAAATTAGTTAATTAAAAGATGACGTAATAAAAGGAAAAAGATAAATTCTCTCCCAATCTTCTGATTTTGTAATCATGCCCATATCGAATTACTTTTTTGTAAAATTGATAAATGTTTTTTTTTTTTTCTGGTTAGTTAAGGGCAAAACAAATTCATTGGTCGATATAATAATTAAATGAATAATTTTGCACTACGAAACAGCTGCTCCCAAGACTTGTGCATGTCAAACATACTTAAAGGAATAAATGGTAAGATGGTCAACATCTTCATATTTGGAATATAGACTTTTATCATTTATATTCTGTAATTACACGGAGTTTCATAAATTGAAGGATTGGTAAAATAAAAAGTTAAAATATAATTACAGAAACATATTTCCACATGAATATATACGTTAAATTGTATATACATTATATATTATATATGCTAAAATGTATATCCATATATATTATATATATATATGATATTCTATATTATATATTATATATATATATAATATTGATGTTAAATTATACATACATATATATATATATATATAGATATATGCTTATATATAGTAAGTTTTAAAAATATATATGGCAATTCCGCGTTTCATTTTCGTGAGAATTCACCAGGCTTATGCTAAGAGTTGTGGTTACCTCGCGTTTTTATATACGCACATGGTTTGGAAGTCTTAGTTAGCCAATAAGTTTCCTAGTTTCCACCGCTCTTTGCATAAACCTGACGATTTCTCACGAGAATGAATCACGGAATATTCGGTTTAGCTTTATTGCCATATGTGTTTTTATAACTCACTACCTAGCTCTACCTATGTATTGAGCACTGTTGAAGTAAATACTGAAAATGTATGCATAAAATTATATTTTCATATATTAATTTATGTGATAAAGTAGTCATATATATATATATATATATGTATATATATAGTCATATAAATATATATATATATTACACATATATATATATATATATATATATATATATATATATATATATATATATATATATATATATTCCAATCTCACTAGATTCCGCCACTCTGATGAGTTGTAGACGACGAAACATGTGTTAGTGAATAATTATATTTTAAAAACAATATATATGCCGTTCCCCATATGGGGTACCGAATTGGTTATTCGCAACTCTCATTTAGGTTAAAATGCGCTTTCATAAATAATCTAATTCATTCAAAACGTATCGCAAAAATAAAAACAAATAATATCTATCTATATATATATATATATATATATATATATATATATATATATATATATATATATATCAATCAAAACAAAAACCACTATACACATATATATATATATATATATATATATATGTATGTGTGTGTATTAATTAAATATATATATTTGTGTGTGTTAGTGTGTGCGTGTGTTTGTGTGTGTATGAGCGCGCGTGCGTGCGTGCGTGCGTGCGTGCGTGTGTGTGTGTGTGTGTGTGTGTGTGTGTGTGTGCGTGCGCGCGAGGGTCTTTCCAAAAGTAAAACATTCTATTATTTTTAACTCAAAACGATAAAGATCTGTGAGGTCGGGGATGGTACTATTAAACGAGCGGTTTTTTATACTTCAAAAGTTATTCTTCTAGATAATCACAGCTATTCTTAATGCACTTTTTCCAGGAATTCAATGAGGCATTTCTGCTTCTGACTTACCTCCATGACAGGGGTTGCTTTCTTAGAGTCTCGCACCACCAATGACAAATCATTATCTCGGCGTTTATTTTTACCTACACTTTTTTTAGTTACCGTTTTGAAATATTAATTAAATATAAATATATATTAATCACAGTGTAACCTAACCTGTATATTTCATAATTCGTAATAATCAGTTAATTAGTTTAGGAGCGAATACTATGAATAGAAATTTTATATCCTTATTTCCGACTAGAGAGAATAGTACATTTAGTTGGGCAGATTGCTGAAACAATCTTTCACTTGGTGATAAAAGCACCAAAATTGAAATTTGTCGGGTTTGCTTCTGCAGCCATCTTGAAAACTGTCATTTTCTGATGGCTAGCGTTTATTTCTTAAAAAGTATGTTCTGAACGTCATTTGTCAATATTTATAGAATATTGAGATAACCTGCCCCACTAATTTAGTAAACAGAGCAAATAAGATATTTGGGCAAAAATCTTTAAAATATATTCAAACAATAATTATTTCAACAAAATTCTCTTTTTTTTACAGTAAATAATCATTGCATGAAAATGTGTTCTAGGTTCTCACTACTGATGCAATTCTCTATCTATATAAAAGCCAAGTACGGCCAAAGATGGAATACTGTTGCCATATCTGGGCAGGAGCTGCTAAAAACAGCCTATCCTGCCATGACAGAGTACAAAATAGACTTCGTGGCTTAGTGGGGGATGCCCTTTTCTCTACCCTGCAACCTCTCTCCGACAGAAGAGACGTTGCGAGCCTATCCTTGTTTATCATTATTTCCATGGCAAGTGCTCGTCTGAACTCCAATCTCTGGTCCCCCCTCGCCAATCTTTCACGAAAAACACCCGTCTAGCTGAATCCACTGTGAAAAATTTCCCCCACTCTATATCTGTGCCTAAATCAAAACGCGGATTCCATGAACAAAGCTTCTTTCTTAGAACTGCACGCCTATGGAACTCTGTTCCGTCTGCCTGCTTCCCGCTGGACTACAACTTGGATGTCTTCAAGTCCAATGTTAACAAATTCCTAATGAACCGCCCCCTTAAGTAAACACTTCATCAAATCTCCACACTAACGTAATGTACTTGCAATAACCATTATCCCTGAGTGGCTTCCGGGTCTTGATAAATGGTGATCACTGTGTAAAAAAAAAAAAGAAAAAAAGGTTGTTGTCCAGTGTGAGCGGGTGTTTGTGTGTGTGTGTGTGTGTGTGTGTGTGTGTGTGTGTGTGTGTGTGTGTGTGTGTGTGTTAGCGCGTCTGTGTGTGGCGAAAGAGAGAAGGGTCGGGGCACAAACACACAGACCGACCGACAGAAAAATACAGAGAAAGAAGCGGAGATTAATAGGAAAATATACGTACGGTTACACAAATACGTAAGCATTTCAATCCTACGGAGAATAGTAAGGCGGCGATGAAACCCAGACGTCTCTGTGTAACTTAATCGCCATAAATATATTTTCGTATTATTATTACTAAGCTCTATTCAAATATGTTGAATAAATATTGAAAATAGATCCACAATATAAATATATATATATATATATATAAATAATTATTTTTTTACTATATGTATATATATATATATATATATATATATATATATATATATATATATATATATATACCTATATACATATATATATACATACATATATATGTATGTTCGTTCCTTATAGACTCCGAAACGGCGGCACAGATTTTCTTTAAAATTTATAGAACTTTAGTGTATAAGTCTGGGAGTGATCTTAGTAAAGTTTTGTCTCGGAATACTCCCGATAATTACCGATAATCGTGAATCGAAACCGTTATTTTAATTTATCTGTCATTGGTAAAGCCATTTTTCTATATCGTCGCTTATCAAGAATGATGGAACAACGGGCCGTGAAAATTCTACTGTGGGTAAGTTGATAGCGTGTTTTCTTTTTTTTGTTTTTTGTATTTGCTTTTGTTTTTTGGGGGGTTTTTTTGCATGATTTGGTCTATAGTTTCAAACTCCGCACGTAAATTTCTCTTTTTTTTTCATTAACTGAAAATAATTTTACAAGACTTGAAAATTTGCGAGTTTTTTTTGTACGTTCAAACACCACACGTTTTTTCTTAATTTTTTTTATGTTTGTTGATAACTAGAAAGAAGTTTATATCAGATAATTTTATTTAAGAAACAGTAGGTTCTCTAGAGTGCAAAGTAGAATAACATATTTTGAACTAAGTTACGACATGGAAGCATGTGAAGCTTCCTCCCGAGCGATTTCACGGATTTCGATGACAATAAAAATATAAGTGTGAAATATTCGATGAATCATCATTCAATCCCGGGCTACGTCGGGTCTCCTTGCTAGCATATATATATATATATATATATATATATATATATATATATATATATATATATGTGTGTGTGTGTGTGTGTGTGTGTGTGTGTGTGTGTGTGTGTGTGATTTTTCATTATAACTATATTTCCGTGAGCATATAAATACGGTTCTCTGTAGTGACATGACACAAAAGAAGACACACCAACAGCTTTTTATTTATTTATATCAATTCCGAAGTGTTGAAGCGAAAGTAGTTAATAGCATAAATAAAGAAGAAAAGAATGAACATTTGATTTGTTTTTCTTTAATGTTATTTAGTTTCACTTTCACTTTCGTTTTGCGCATGCCTGCTTTTTCAGGTTTTTTTTTTTTGTTTTTTTTTTTTTGGTTTTTTACATAGTCTCATTATTCTTATACGTATCCAAATCTTTCAATTAATTTGTTTTTCTTCAAACCCGACAAGAGAGAGAATCGGAACCGACTCGTCGCTCGCCTGTCACACGTCTACCACGGCAGGCGCTTTGATCGTTGGCGCTTCCAGGCGGTTTTGTTCGGAGTTTCTTTGGAGCAGACTTATAAATAAAAACCGCTAATGAGGACGCACTGTTCATAAATTGATATGTTTATTTGCGATAAATGCAACCTCTTTGAACCTATTCACATATCTAGTATATCCCCTATGCATTTCATTCATGCCTTTGTCAAATTTACTACTGGATGTTTGTGCCTCTGCAGAAATACAAGGCAATGCTTTGAAGATTGCGATTTTGTTCGGTATACATATATATATATATATATATATATATATATATATATATATATATGCCGAACAAAATCGTTCTTTGGGGTAATGGCGCCAAGTCCGGGGTAATGGCGCCAACTAGCTAAAAGTGCTCCTTTAGCAACCACACATATAAAAGAGCACTTTTTTAGTTGGCGCAATTACCTCCTGATTTGGTGCAATTAACCCAAAGTACGTATATATATATATATATATATATATATATATATATATATATATATATATATATATATATATATATATATATATATACAGTCCTGTTTTGTTGTATCACAACTCATCAATGCCGATAGACTAGCAACTCTCCCAAGTCGAGGATTTAACCCAGAACCATCGCGTTGACAGTTGACCCACGGGAGCGGCGCGCGTAAATTATCTCGCTAAACGTCTATTTAAACAAGCGTTTGTCCACCACTTTTACAGTGCTCTAACCGCTTGTTTATAAACAAACAGTGAGTGCCGCATTTTTCAGCCAATTAAGTAGCGGGTGAGATTATTTACGACAGTGCTCTACCCAAACAAGGGAGCTTAAAATTTTTAATTTTATTTTATTTTACATGTATTTACTTATTTATCGATAATATCAGCTGACGTAATATTGTAAACAAGGACAAACGAAATTTTATGAACGACATTATTATTATTATTATAAATAATAATATTACTATTTACTGACGAGGGGCTCTTACAGAGGCCATCGCCAACAATCGACATTTTATTCTATCTGACCGTTTCACATTTTTTTTTTTAATTTTTTTATCATTTTGTTCAAACTTAGGATGGGGAATCCTTCCGGATACAAACATTCCGCCGCTATCTTACATATTCCAACGGACATCTCTCTCTCTCTTTTTTTTTTTTTTTTTTTTAGATTTTAATAGTCCTTTAAGTGCAATTGTTCGAATCTTTCTTGCACTTAAGTCACCGGGTATATTTGCAAGGTAGCTTTCGAAATTACTTTTGATGAGCCCAATTGCTCATATAATTACTGACATTATAGAGGTCTTCCTTAGATTCTAGTTTCTTTTAATGTTGTACATATTTTAGTATTTTGTTATCTTTTCTCACCATTAAATTGTATCCAAGATCTTACATTGATATAAAAAATATGTGAACTAAAACAATTGGAAATCATTATAATACAGGCTGTTCGCTAAGAAGACGGGAAATTTGAGATTGTGAATTTTATTGTTTAATTTTCATTTTGTTTCAATTATATTTCCTTCTGCTTATTCACTTCTTCAATTTGCAGTTATGATATTTAGAATATCTGTATGTATATATGAAATACAAGCAGACCGTCCAGCGTTTCCCGTTCGTAAAATACGCATAAATATATTTTAGTTAAAACAGAAACAGAGACATGTGCATGCTAGTATTATGTTGTTTTTTTTACCCGTTTACTTCCTGTGAGTAAAAAAAAAAAAAAAAAATACGCGAGCTGGGATCGAAACCCAAACTTAAAAACGGTGAGTCAAGTACGATAGTATTAGAGCAGCGTGACACGCTCTTTAAACGGTGTTTATGAACTACTTATTCTTGACATAAAAAAATCGGTAACGTAAACGATTCACGCATGTGCATTTGTGAAGCAGCAAACCAATTTTTCAACTTTGACCCCTTAGAAGCACTTTTTTTCGGATGAAAATGGATTAAAAAGTTTTCTATATGTCTGAATATCCTATATACCAAATTTCAAGTCTGTAGATAAAAAATTCGTTGAGAATATAGGTTGAGAAGTGTCCTTTCACACACACACATACACACATTGTCACTTGTATCGATATTAAAGTTGAGGCGAGTAATCGGAATCGGAATGAGGGAATCGGAAAAATCTGAATATTTGACGGTATCGGAATCGGTATCGGAATCGGAAAAATCTGAATATTTGACGGTATCGGAATCGGTATCGGAATCGGAAAAATCTGAATATTTGACGGTATCGGAATCGGTATCGGAATCGGAAAAAATCTGAATATTTGACGGTATCGGAATCGGTGTCGGAATCGGAAAAATCTGCACCGATTTTCCGATGCCAAAACGATTCTTTTGATCCTCTTTTTTTATTTGATTTTGTTTAAAGCAAAATCTTCCATTGCTTGTAATAATGATGAAATAATAAATATTTATTGATTTTAAACCACCGGTGAAGCTAAAATCGATAGGTCTCCCCGCTCAAGTATATTTTACGTTTAGGAAGACATCTGCATATTTAACATGTGTGTTTCTACGGTAACCAGAGAAAAATACAGCTATATAGTTAAATATTTATAAAGAATCGGAATCGGAATCGGTAATTGTATCGGAATCGAGAATTTAGTACGGAATCGGCAATTGTATCGGAATCGGGAAAATATCGGAATCGTCCCATTACTAACAGATATAAAGATTAGTTTTTGAAAAACTTTGTAACAGTTGTGTCTTACTCTTTTTCAACCCAAACAAGAGGCATGGCACTTGGAACATAAGGGGTTACTATTAATAATTAATTACTAACAGCAGACTGTGAGGAGGTGAGCAGTGAGATGTTGTTTCACATTACATTTAAACATCTGCAGGTTAGCACAGTCCGTGAAGCAAGAAACATGTAGGCAATTACAAAGTCAAGCAGTCCAAGGGAACAAACTATTAGAATCGAAGTCTTTCCAATAATTAGGAACTTTAACCTTTGTAAAAGTAAATGGTCCATAACCCTGAGCCCCTGGAAAGGGCATAAGCCATCCACAACTTTATATATGCTTTTTTAGCAATTTCTTTTTCCTGGGTGAGGGTGTTGGTCCCACGCCCAACCTTCCCAGAAGGTACATACAGCGCCTAGTCTCCCCAAATGGTCATCCATCTGGTACTGGCCAGACTCAACGTTGCTTAACTTCGGTGATCTGGCGAGAATCAGTGTGTCAACGTGATTGTTCTGTACAAAAGTAAATGACTGTTTGAGAAGTTCCCCCCCCCCATCCTAGTGATTAGACTTTGTAAAGGATGACGCAAAAGAATACCGATAATACTGCCGGAGCACCTATTTGCCTCCATGGTCGCCATTTTCCATTGCAGGCTCCATCTTCCAGTAAGGAAAAACTTCAGATTTCGGCAATGGAAATATCTTCTCCGTTTGCCAAAATTTTGTTTTCCCTATCAGATTCACGTTTTCAGATTGACATCTGTTCCGAATAAAAGTCGGTATGTTCGCTTCAGACGCGTAGCGAACGAAATAGAAAATACAATGGTAATGGGTAAATACAAAGAATAAAAACGTACTCGAAAAAAATAAAAATAAAAATAAATAAATAAATAATAATAATAATAATAATAATAATAATAATAATAATAATAATAATAATAATAATAATAATAATAATTGGAAGGCGAACAACAATTTTTATAATTTTTCCTTCGCTTTTTTAAAAATGTTTCCTATAAGATATTTTATTTATTTATTTATTATTATTATTATTATTATTATTATTATTATTATTATTATTATTATTATTATTATTACTACAACTGCTACTACTAAAAAACTGACAAAATATCGATAGAATGTAATATAGCCGAGAGAATATCTCGATACGAGGTTAATTATAAATAAACAAGAAATCAATATATCAATTGCGTAGAAATGTAGCGACTGTAATGGGGTATATATATATATATATATATATATATATATATATATATATATATAGAGAGAGAGAGAGAGAGAGAGAGAGAGAGAGAGAGACAGACAGACAGACAGACAGACAGACAGACAGACATATATAAATACGAGCGGGCGGTACCCGGCGTTGCACGGATTTTTAGAGGCGTGTAAGTGAAGTAATAACCTTGTTTAAATATTATAAAAACAAACAACGTTAAAACTTTTTTTAAAAAAGCGTGAAAAAACAAAAACAGTTATAAAAATGAACATGATACAATACGAACGGTCCGGTGGTGCCCTGATGTTTGAAAAATCCCAAAAAAGTTCGAGGGTGGGGGTGGGGGTCGACCTCTAATCATTGAGTCGGAAGCGCAAAAAAAACGTGATGAATTAACCCAAAAGTGAATTATGTCAAATATCAATTCCACAGTGAAGTTTGTTTTAGTTTAGTTTCAGTAGCCACGCATTACACTCGAATTCTACATGATTTTTTGTGTTTTCTCGAATTCTAAATGAATTTATTTATTTTAATTTAAATGTAAGTGTAATGCAAGTGAAATTACGATATCGTTGCGTTGTAATAATAAATATTAAAGAATGAATTCTTTGTGTATAAGTAAATGCTTTGTTTAAAGCACTACTAAATAAAGGTCATAGTTAGATTTCACGGTCAGAGTCGGTAAAACCAGATGTAAGAAGCGGTTAGTTCCGCAGGTTGCGTCTTACACTAACTAAAAAAAAACAAAAAGAAAATAATATTAATAATCGCATTTTATTTTTTATTTTTTTTAATTTCTATTTTATTATGGGAAAAACAGAAAGCATAACTCAGGGAAAAAAAAGAAAAAATATTAACAAAAACGGCATAAATAACCTTGTACGATTCCAAACCGGTGTTTCCCCGTACTGTTCCTTGTGAACGCATCCGCTGCGGTGTAAATGGGGAGCGAAGAAGGGGGAATCTAATAGAGAGAAAAGATGTTGCAACCTCCATTGAATGTAACCGATTTTGGCAATGGACTCTCACCGGAAAAAAATATAGGAATGTACCATTGTCGAGTAACTGTAGAGGTAATAGGCCTATAGCACATCTCAGATAATGTGCTACAGTCTGTAAGCATTACATTTACATGTAATGTCATGATTTTTAATCCTATTAAGGTCAAAGTTGGAGGGGTGAAATGAGTTCATTTTATTTATATAGAGAAGAGAAGAAAACATACATATATATTTATAACCTCATATACACTTGTGTATACCTCCATATACAATTCAATATATATATATATATATATAATATATATATATACATATATATATATATATAATATAACTAGGGCTATAGCCACAGCATATTCTTTTCTTTGCTTTGATTCTCAGGTATATATCCATCGATATCTTACATGTTTTTATGTAGAGTGTGTTGTCATCTGACAGTTTCCAACTTTTTACGCAGTTTTTTCCCGTTATTATTGTACCTTGTAAGATCTTCTAAGCTTCATTGTTATGGTAGTTTAAGGCGAAAATGAGCGCATTACATCGTTTGCTCCTTATCTCCCCATTCGTAGACGGTTGGGTCGGTTTTTTTAGCTTCATTTGGCCGTAACAGCATTTTATCGTCCCACGACTGTTTTCAGGCAGTTGACTGTCATCTACGGGACGCAGGATGCTTTTGAGCTAGGAAGGGTGGTTTTAGAAGAATCCTTAAGTAGGAAAGCGCGTATTCTCTAGACGTTTAGTCCGCGTCTGCAGTTTGATCTTTTTCTTAAATATTAGTAGGAGTCCGATATGGCTTAGGGCGCTCCATTTTCACTTCAGTCGTTGGGTCGTTAGTTCACGTCCATTAATCTGATGGTGTTCATCACTGGTTGCCTTTGTGATGTCCACTCGGCTAGCAAGTTCTCGTCTCACACCTGTAGTGGCGATGCCAGCGAGATCAGTATTGGAGCAATAAAAGATGTATTTAATTTTAAAACGACAGGGGAACACTAGTTTAAAATCACCAGTACTAACAATGAAAATTACAAGAACTCTTCATTCTCACAGTCAGATAATAAACATAAATTTCCATGTTGGACATTTTTTTAATATTAAGGATTAAAGTCATCTGACTATTCAGTATTCTCTGTAATGACCAAGTTTTATTTATATAATCAAATATTAGCAATCATTATGCTAGTTTTGTCAGACGTTCTGGGATTGGTGTGAAATAAGAGATGAGTATCAGAAAGTCTAATAGGTAATATTTGACAACAGAGAAATAGAAAAGACAGGTAAGTGATCACGTGATGTGATCGTTGAACTTTCCTTTATTTTCACAGTATTATTTTTAACATTGGTTAAAATCATACTATTAACATGAGACTTTATATAAAGGATAATCTCTGTTCGTGGCTTTTAGTCCGCAATCTGTTGAACAGGTGAGATTTTAAGTGAGATCTTGCTGACAGTAAGACGAGACGAAAGAAGAACTGTAAAAGTATTTAATAGTATACGATAGTATACTTTCTCTATTCCAATTATTCTCTCTTTCTCTCGGTCTTTTCTCTCTCTCTCTCTCTCTCTCTCTCTCTGTCTATCTATCTACCTACCTACCTACCTACCTACCTATAACACTAGTATTAGGTTGGTGCAAAAAACTCCTATCTATCTATCTATCGATATATCTATCTATCTACCTACCTACCTACCTATCTGTCTGTCTGTCTGTCTATCTATCTATCTACCTACCTACCTACCTACCTACCTACCTATAACACTAATATTAGGTTGGTGAAAAAAAAACTCCTATCTATCTATCTATCTATCTATCTATCTATCTACCTACCCACCTACCTATCTATCTATCTATCTATCTATCTATCTATCTATCTATCTATCTCCCGTTCTGTCCCAGTGATATTTGAACGACGAAAAAAATACCAGTGTTAGAATCTTTGGTTTGGTAATTGCAATTAACAACGATTAAATCCGTTCTGTGTCGACAGGTCGCTAACGTAATTCCGTCATGTTCAAGCAAGGAGACAATCATCAGTCTTAAAATAACGGACCCGTTCAAAGAAGTGCCATGAGAAGAGCTATTATACCTTGTATTCATGGAGATATAAAGGGCGTCTAAAAAGTCTCTGAATGGTTTTGGACTTCTTTACTTTTGATGATATCTTTCTGTAATTTTAACACAATCTGACTAAGATATTGGGAATTTTAAAAAAATGAAAAATTCAAACAATATTTATTTATGAAAAATAAGTCTTTTAAATGTTTTCCATTTTCAACTTCGCATATTTGTGCTCTTTCCAAAACATCATTCATGACAGATTGCAGAATCTCTGGATTGCGATTTAACTCCCTTATTTCTTCTCTGCACGGTTTGAGGTTTGTTAACATAGACTCTTTCTTTAAGATGTCCCCACAAAAAAAAGTCAGGGTTAGTCAAGTCTGGGGAACGTGGTGGCCATTTGACATTGCCAATTGAAAATCCAGGGGCGAAGCTGAAAATGGGTCAAAACATTAAAAATACATTATTTTTCATAAATAAGGATTGTTTGAATTTTGCATTTTAGTTTTAAAAATATCTCAATGTCGTAGTCGGATTGTGTTAAAATAACAGAAAGATATCATCAAAAATAAAGAATCTATTTAAGTTCAAGATCCTTCAGTGACTTTTTGGACACCCTGTATCGGTCTGATTACTATAACACTGCTTCCAAAATCAACAGAGATTAGACCATTCCTGTAATGATCCGGTCCCTGCTGATTTTGCGGTGGGAGTTTAGTTCTGTACAGCTCTATGAGGTTTATTCTCCCAGGCCTTACCTTCTCTCTTTGATAAAAGGTTAGTTTGGGGCGCCTTTACCGAAGAATGCTGACGGGCTGCCCAGACACTTTTTGCAGGTCAGATTGCCCCTCCTCGGGGGCGCTGACGTCTCAATCCCATTTTCCGATTTTAGTGTCTAAATTCTTGCAGTGGGAGAGAACTATAACACTAGTATTAGGTTGGTGCAAAAATAATGTCGTTTTTTTGTTTCAGCTATATATATATATATATATATATATATAAACAACATTATTTTTGCACCAACCTAATAAGTTGGACTTCTGCCCGGACTATCCAGACGGCGTATTGTATACTATACAATACGTCCTTCTGAGTAGTCCGGGCAGAAGTCCAGTTTACTAGCGTTATAATAATCAAGCGGATATATCTTCAAAAATCACAGGCGGCAAAGATATAAAAAGGCAAGAAAGGGGATAGACATTCCAAAAACTCGGATCTTATTTTTAAAACGAGAAAAGCAACAGCGGAGACGAATGTAAAGAAAAACATATCAGACCATAAAGATAAGCCTCGACTGGGCTAAATAAACAGTCTCATCTCAGCTAAAGGTGCGTGCGATGGTGACTCAGTCCTTTCTGCTTCATTTTATTTATTTTATTTTATTTGTTTCAAGTTTTTTTTTTCTTCTATTTTATTAGAGCCTCTTGTCTGTTCTTCGTTTAATTTTTACAGGATCCCAGCAAGAAATAGTTCGTATAACTTTCATGCGCGTAGAAATGAAAAGAATCTTTAACGGGAATCAAAACAACCATGCCTGCGTGTTGGGTGTTTGTAACTGGGTAAACGTGGTGAGATTGTTACGGACGTGTATTGCGAACGCAACGTGCCGGGTTCAAAATCTACCTCGGGCTATTACAACCTTTGATGCTTGTTCGAAATAATGACGGAAATCGAAATTCGAAAAAATGAATTTCAACTAAAAACAATGTCATCTACTTAACTGCCGTGTCCAAGTAAGATATCCGAAAATTATGAAAAAAAAAAAAAAAATGATGAGGTAGAAAATTAATTATTACGACGTAAATTGCAAGTTTTAATAAAATAATAAACAGAATGGGTCTTATGATAACGAGGTGGTAACTGCATGAAGTCAGGGGGAGGTAACTGCATGAAGTCAGGGGAGGTAACTGAAGTAATGGCGGATAGTTCGATCGTGAAAGTAAATGTTTTATATAATAACCTTTGGGAGTGAGGAAGGCGCCCGGCCTTGCTGGTCATAAAATACACTTATTATATTTTAATTCATCAATATACAATCAATTGTACCCTCTCGACGTAGACACCCCCATCAAACCCGAGAAGCAACAAAGTCCCACCCCTACACGGATTCTTTGTATAATTGCAGTATGGATGTAATCTTTGGTATGAACGTATACAAAAATGATAGCCAGTAATATTTATGCACAAGCCCAAAGTAAAGAAGAAAAATAGACTAAAACTATGACTTTTCATTCGTATTTATTCGGTGCCCTATTTCGAATACTGTTATCGCTGAGTTAAATGTAAATTTTTTTTATGAATAGAATTCAATTTCAATACGACGACACTTAATTTCCATTGAAGTTTTAGTTAAGAAGACAAGATAGAATGCATAAATAGACACGGATTCTTTGTGTAGCCGCTGCGTGAATGTACTTTTTACTATGTGCGCATGCGTGATTATGCGTTTACGTGTGCGGATAATCGTGAATTGAAGGTGTTTAAGTGCAAGTTCAACTGAAACGATGATAAGGATGATAAGGAAGAGATCTGATATTATGTCTAACTTAATCTAAATACACAGTTCGTTGATATGCACGTGTATTTTGGAAAGAGATTAAAGTGGGAAGGAGAACGCCACTATTAGCGCTATTAAGAAAACAATGGCACACTTTATATTTATAAAAGAGATGGATATATGTTTATCTACTTTTTTTAAAACTTTCTTTTTGCTTATCAGTTTGTTCAAGTTGCGGATGAGCATTCACCTGCTAATTCAGATATTTCAACCGTGAGATCTTTTTTTATTTCTTTAAAAGATTTTTTTTTTTCATTATGACAGTCTCCTTAAGTGGAATTGTGTAAATCTCTCTTGCACTTGGTGTACCGGGTATATTTTCCAGGTAGTTTTTGAAATTCTTTTTCATGAGTCCAGTCGGGCCTATAATTACTTGAATGGTCAACCATTCTCTCTGTTTGTCGATCAGTACAAAATGACTAAGAAGCAATGTAAGTGCAGTAAAACTTTGTCTTGTTTCTTTAAATATATTACTCAATTGGAATGGATTATTGAGATGAGCATTATTTATTAATTTATTTATTGCGGACTATTATCTTCATCTTTTCTTAGTTGTTGTTTCGTGACGTTTCGGCCAATTATTCCTCTGGCCTTCGTCAGGTGGTAACCGCGACGGTATAAGAACACCGAATCTCCTAACTGCATTTTCAGCAATTACTGCCATCCATAGTTGTTGTCCTCTCACCACGTTTTGGCTAAGTAAGCCACTGGCCGGCTTTGGGTAAGATTAAATCCGCTATCTTCAGACAAGTCTCACCGGGACCGTAGAGATTTAATGTCTCTATTCACTGCGCCACGAGCCCCGAAGGGCAACCGCCGACCACCAGTGGAATAGTTGGCCGAAACGTCGTGAAACAACAACTAAGAAAAAATGAGGATAATCGTCCGACAATAAATAAATTGTTTCTTTAACATTTTTGTTAATTTTTTTTCCTATTACATTTTCACCCCAAACAAGGACACAGTGCCACTTTGATGTAGGGGGCTACTATCAGGGACATAATGCTGGAGTCCCTCAGGGATCCGTACTGGGCACAACTCTCTTCCTGATCTACATCAATGATCTCCCAAAACACATACTAAAATCTTTCGTTGACATCTATGCTGATGACACGACCATCTATGGCAACACATCAAAGGCCGTAAATGATGATGTTCTCTCTGCGTGGTACAGTGGGGAAAGAGGTGGCTGGTTACCTTTAATGCATCTAAGACCAAGCTCCTATCTCTACATCATAAACGCTCTGATCCCCACTTGGCATCAATTGAAATGGATGGCTCTCGTCTAGGGGAGGCATCGGGTTTTGATAAGCTCCTGGGTTTGACCTTTACACCTGATTTTAAATGGAACACATACATCAAGTCTGTGGCCAAGGTCGCTGGGAAAATGGTGGGATCCTTCTACCGCTCCAGAAGATATCTCACTAATGATGCAATTCTCTATCTATATAAAAGCCAAGTACGTCTAAAGATGGAATACTGCTGCCACATCTGAGCGGGAGCTGCTAAAAACAGCCTATCCTGCCTTGACAGAGTACAAAATCGACTTCGTGGCTTAGTGGGGAATGCCCTTTTCTCTACCCTGCAACCTATTTCCCACAGAAGAGACGTAGCGAGCCTGTCATTGTTCTATCGTTATTTCCATGGCAGGTGCTCGTCTGAGCTACATTCTCTGGTCCCCCCTCGCCAATCTTTTTCAAAAAAACACCCGACTAGCTGAAACCACCGTCAATAATTTTCCCCACTCCCTATCTGTGCCTAAATCAAAACGTAGATACCATGAACAAAGCTTCTTTCTTAGAACTGCACGCCTGTGGAACTCTGTTCTGCTGGCCTGTTTTCCTCCCGACTTCAACCTGGATGTATTCAAGTCCAACACAAACAAATTCCTGATGAACCGCCCCCCTAAGTAATGACACCTTACCAATTCTCCAATACTATTGCTACACTATCCCTTTGATTACTGTACACACAATAACCCTTTTCCCTGAGTGGCCATTGGGCCTTGATAAGTGGTGAACTCCATGTAAAAAAAAAGAAAAGTTGAGCAGCAAGATGTCCGTTCACATTACACTTGAACTTCTGCATGTCGGAACAGTTAGATCAGCAGGAACCCGGAAGAGAATTCCAAAATCTAGCAGTTCTGTGAAAGAAACTGTTAGAGTAGAAGGCTTTCTTACATCTACGGATCTCTACTGTGTAGGGGTGGGACTTTGCTGCTTATCGGGTTTGATAGGGGTGTTTACGTCGAGGGGGTACAAGGGTTTGCAGTTCGTCGGAGCATCCACCATTAAAATACTTGTAAAACAGGCAGAGGAATGCAAAATTTCGTCGATGGGACAGAGGTTGAAGCTTTTACATTTACAGGCAATAATAATACATTACATTGTCATCGTTCCCAAAATAATCACCATTACATAACAACTATCCTCGACATGATTTCATAGCATATGGGTTTATTTGAAAATAAACTCCAAACGAATATCTTTTTTAATTTCCGACACATGCGTTACGAAGTTACGAAACTTTGACCCTGTTTCTGACTTCATTTTTAAATGGCGTTTAGTACCGTATTATTCCGAAGGCTCCATTTATGTTTTAGACATTTGATAATACAATTTGAGATTTGGACTTCTGATTTTTGTTTGTGTGTGTGTGTATGTTAAGGAACAGTCGCCTGTTCTTGTAAGTGAGTAAATATGGGATAGGATAGCCGAGAATTCGAACTTGGGAAGCTAGATTTGGAATTGAGAATTCCGATTATAAGTTAAAATAGATAATACAGAATGTTATTGAAAAAAGGAATGTGATGATGTAATTTTGTTTCTGTTAATGAAATGGACTTAAACTCGAGGTTATCTAAATCCGAACAATAGAAAATGTTAAACATATTTGTAAAGTGGGTTAATCGAAAATTAGGTTAGAGAAATCGGTCTTTGTAAACATGTGAGGAACAATGGATGCTTAGACACGTGAGGCATGTCAGGCCACGGGATCGATATGCACGTGTTTGGTCATGCAATGACGTCATGAGTTCTCAATATAGTTAGAGCTTTAGAAGTCAGAGGGGAAGTCAGTAAGTCAGGGGGAAGAGAGAAGTCAGGCCGGGACAGGGTCGGACAGACAAAGCTGGCATCCGCCTTGGAAGCGAAGGTAGAAGTTGAAATAATGTAGATACTTTGAATTCCTTGATGTGAAGCCATTGACCGGTCGAATGGAATAAACGAACATCATATTTTTGTAACTGGCGTCTTCGTGTTATGTTATTCAACAGACAATGGTATTGTGAATTTGTATTATAAGACTTGTGTTCCACTCATCTGTATTATAAGAACTTTCTGTATAAACTCATCTAAGAATGGGTCTCTATTATCTTAAGAATGTGCCTCCCTCTCAGTATCCGTAAATAATGAATGTTCCTTCATTATGATAAAAGACTGAGAATCATCATCTCAAAAATATATGTGTTAAAGAAAGATAGTGTTTATAGAAACACTCTCAGAACTGTCAGAAATGTATAAATGTCACCGTCTGTATTAAATGCACCCTCTTTATATATACACGAATATATGAACATTATCTCTCACTAATATGAACACTCACGAACACCTATTGCATAACATGTGTACGTGTTTTCGAACTTTTATACTACAATGAAGTTGAAGATGTCCGTCGAAACTTTTATTATTTCAAGCCGAAAGAATTAATACTTTAACCAAACCCAAAAGGTTGCAGACGTTTGCAGAAAGTTGTTTATAATTATCGTCTTAAAAAAAAGTACATTTGCTGTCTTTTTTGTTTTGTTTTTTAAGAAATAAATAATTATTTTAACAGGACACAATAATCTTTAATAGTTTACGTCGCGATAGCAAGAGATCCGGGTGAAAATCCGGGTGGAAAATCGGCTAAAACGATTTGCCACCCGGATCTATTGCTGATATTTTGTTACGTTATGGGAATGAGTTTATAGTGTAATCAGCTTTTCAGAAAATAGGTGAGAGATGCACCCCTGGATGAAAAGAAGTGTTTTCTTAGATTTCGCTCTTATGGTTTTCTTCTTGCTTACCAGTTCTCGCCATAGTTCCTACAAGAATGTTCACAGTAAAACACAATTTTTAAATGATTAAAAACCGTATATACTTTCTTTTATTATTTTTATGTCCTGGCAAATTTATTAGAGAAAACATCAACACTGCGTGGGTGTATATAGGTATGTACAATTGTCATTGGACTCGATGCAGGATCCCCCCCACTACCACCACCCTTAACAAAGAGGTGACTTCGTTGTTTCGGCAACGCTATGCGCCGCAACACAGGGGAGTTCATCCAAGAAACACTAGCCCCAGAAGCATTCCAAAATTAGCGAAAGTGTCCAAGAGGTCAGCTAAGGACGTATTTACTATCAAAACCGACATCGAAACTACCTCAGGTCCAAACGTATACAGTGTTCGTTGCTGGTCCCGGACTGGCTGTCCATAATTTTTTTACCGCTGCGGACCATCGTTCATGGTTTGCGTTTGTCGGGGACGCTATGCGTTTTATGGGAGGAGCCGCCAAACTTAAAAGCTCAAAATGTTGCTAAGTCAAAAGCGTATGTACGCAAGTGTGCTGCCATGGCTGATTTCTGAGACTTATCTGAAGATGTATTTTAATAGATTCTTGTCTAGATATAGTATAGTTTCCAACCGGCAATTGTCTCCGAAAACGGTTACGTTCATGACGTAATTTCTGTCCAGAAACATGTGTAAAATTTATTTGGCTCCGAAATTTGACATGAAATCTCTGTAAATCCCCCTACACACACACACACACACACACACACACACACACACACACACACACACACACACACTGTCTGTAACTCCCCCTATACACACACACAAATATATATATATATATATATATATATATATATATATATATATATATATATATGAGAGTCGTCTCAAAAGTAATGCATCATATTTTTAATTTAAAAATGTTGAAGAGTTACAAAGACGTAAGTGGCATTATTAAAACGAGCGATCTTTTGTGCTCAAGAATTTATTGTATAGGAACCACGATTCTCAAAGATTTTTTGCCAATGATGAGGTGGTTGTTGTACATAGCCGTCGGGGGCGCGCTTCGTCATTCACATCTCTATAGCAACTCTGAAATCGATGAACCCATCTCCTAATAGTGCTGACACCAACTATATCTATTTGGTAAACGTTTAACAGGCGCCTATCACTGTTGATCGGTCCAATTTTTTTCTGCATAGAGTAATTCAATAGAAGCATCTCTTCTTCTGACGCACGTCAATGACAGGGGTTTCTTTCTTAAAGTTTTTCACCGTCAATATCTGCAACAGAGGAATGAAACTTTCAAGTCATGAACACATTACTTCGGTCCTCAGAACAATGCAATTTGTAATTCGCTCTGATCCATCTAGGCGGAGTAAAAATAAGAGATATTGCTTTTGGAACGCCCCCTTGTATATATATATATATATATATATATATATATATATATATATATATATATATATATATATATATATGTGTGTGTGTGTGTGTGTGTATATAAAAAATTATATATATATATATATATATATTACGGCATAATCACGTTGACACACTGGTTCTGGTTAGATCACTGACGTAAAGCAACGATGAACCAGATAGTATACCATTTAGGAATATTATACGCTGTTTATATTGGTCCTGGACGTAGAATCTTTCGAGGTTAGTATCTGAGGAAGGGGCGTTTAAAATCACTGGGAGCGATACATCCTCGGTTTTCGTTATCATTTAAGATCTTGGGCGAAAAGTATTTAAAGAAAATACATCAATAAAATATATACAGCTTACACACGCAGAAATTATAGTTATGAGCTCAGAAGATGTCTTAAAATTATCAGAAATTACAAAAAGTTTTGAATGTATACTTAATTGCACGTTCCTAGGTCTAATACTGAAAATAGTTATGGGACACAACCATAGATTATCTAAGAAACAGACATACACACGAGTCGTGTATCCTTACATTCTATAACGTTCTAAAGCATAGCAATGCTTCGTACCAATCGAGGATACGTGCTCGACAATAAGTTCAACGGGTTTGTATTACTGTACACATAGATTCGAAAAAGTTGTCAAAAAAACAAATATATAACAAATAAATGTTATCAAAGGCAAGATAAGTTACTTTTCTTCCAAACTGGATATAATTTTCGTGTTTTTATTCAATTTAACATGTTTATTCAGCTCGAAAAACATGCAGTGTTTACCGATGTATTGGAAAATTCAAGATGGCAGCCGATTCTCTCGTTAACACGGTAAGTTCAGGAAAAGGTGTAATAAATAATAAACTATACAAAATACTATTAAAAACCACCGAATATATGTCAAGTTATGTCACGGTAACATATATTGAGCGAATTTCTTACAGTATTTACTCTAGTTTATTATTTATTACACCCTTTTCCAAACTTACCGTGTTAAAGGGAGAATTGACCGCCATTTTGAATTTTCCAATACATCGGTAAACACTGTATGGTTTTCGAGCTGAATAAACATGTTAAATTGAATAAAAACACGAAAATTATATCCAGTTTGGTAGAAAAGTAACTTATCTTGCCTTTGATAACATTTATTTGTTATATATTTGTTTTTTGACAACTTTTTCGAATCTATGCTTCTTTCCTTTAACAATTAAAAGAAACCTTCTCTACCATAACTGTTATGACTAATAGCACTTTATCTGAGAGTTCATTCGTGTGGCACTATTTTTTTGTGCCACTGTTTCTAACATACTCTGCGGCATGGCCGAGTAGTTATTTGGCCATGTGCGTAGAGATACAAAGAAACGCCTTCCAATAATTCCCTTTCCTAGAGCTCTCTCTCTCTTTCCTGCAGACCACCATGAAGTGAAGACGAATATTTCGTCTCTCCGTAAATGGGAGGGGAGCACCCCCTCCCTCAATACTAGTTAGGTTAGTTAGCTTTGAAAAGCCTATTGTCAAGTTTTTAATTGTTAAAGTTTTTGTAATATATATTTCGTAAAATAAAATAGTTATGCTGTGTATATATATATACAGTTGTGTCGCGTGTCGTTTTTCTTGTGTCTGCCATAAATGCCTTCATAAATGTCTTCATAAATGCCTTCAGTGAACCAACGAAACGGTCCGGAAAATGAAGAAAGAAAATTCCAGTCAGAACGCCACCAATGGTGAAGAGGTAAAGACGTTTCCTGGGAGAAGAAGGCGCCACACAGCACATCCAACATCTCAAGTATGCTTTTCTTCTTGTAGAACCTAATGACGGCCATCTTCATATCTTCCCGAGACCGCTTTAAGACATTTACTATAACACGTCTGTCGGTCACACCTCAGTGACCGGCTGATAGTAGTATACTCGGCTTATCATTCACAGGCAACATACACTGAAGACCTTGACACGGCTGCTGTAAAGAAGTTAGGCTCCCTCTACCGCGCAAGAAAACTACTCATACCTGCCAGTATTCTGCATGGAGTATTGTTGCCACATGAAGGCTAGTGCATCCATCACTAGTCTCTCCCTCTTAGACAAGCTCCATAAAATGTCTCCAACCGAAGAGGTTCTGCACTAGCAACCAAGCTCAAACCCCTGTACCATCTCCACAATATTGAATCCATGTGCCTCTTTTACAAGTACTTTAAAGGAATGTGTTCCGACGAACTTGTAGCACTGGTGTCCAGTCTAAGAAAACATTGCTGACTAACCCGTCAAGTAGCAAAATCCACCCCTTCACTGTAGAAGTTCCTGAATTCCAAACAAACCTCTACTCTAATAGTATCTGTCCTCGAACTTTTAAACTTTGGCATTCTTTGCCCGTTTCCTACTTCCATGGCTGTATTAATATGTTAAAATTTAATTGTAATGTCGTATAATAGGCCCAACGTAGACAGACAGGCAGTGGTGAACAATGAAATATATAGAATTAGGAATTGGAGCTGATTGTTTTTAAAACTAAGTTATTAGCATAGGCAGGTTGTTTGTTTATACAAAATGGCATAACAAAATTGGTAAAACGGGTTGAATATGCAGAGCTTCGTTGAAATGGCGTTATGTCGACGATTACCACGTCAGAAAACGAGTTAGCAGTGATTCAGAGTGTCAGAGAGAGCAGACCAGTAAACGCCTGGTTCTGATTCCTCAAGAAGATGGATCGGCAGAGTTCTAGTGGAGGCGACGAGATAGAAATAAATAGCGGCTAAAATCATAGCATAATAATGATCCCCCACCCTCCTTCTAAGGACGAGAAACGATGACGCGGCTTCGACCGTTGAAAATCATTGGGGCTGAATAAACCGATTTGTCCAAAAAGAAATGAAACTTGCGTCTTTTGTTATGCCTTCAGAGAACTTTTGTTCCACATGCGATGAACAACGGAACACAAGCAACTCGGGGACACGGCCAAAAGGTACAAGAGCAGAATATAAAATGTGCTTTCGGTTTCGTTTTTATAAACCCCCAAAATTGTTGATGTGCCGTAATTGTGAAGCTTGATACAATGCAAGAGTAATGTGAAAAGACATCTTGTTTCTCAACTCCCCAAATAGTGTTCTTGCAGACACGGTTTCAAATAGTAGTTCCTTACGTTCAAGAATCAATATGCTTTATTTGGAGTGGATAAAAGTCTACAAGAAAAGCTTAAAAGTGCAGGACGTTTCTCATTTCCCTGTTCGCATCCACTGGGATTAAATTCAAAATCCTTGTCATCTAAGTAGGTCCATCTTCCCTTACTCCCCCTTTCTGTCAGCTCATTTATGATCTGAATTGATAGCAACAAAAGGGGGAGGATTTAATAACCTAAAAAAAATTGATATTGTTGAGTGAAACTGCTTTTGGTTGCCTTGACATTAAACGATGCCAAAATTCCCCTACCATTCAACCGGATCCCTTTTTACGCACTTTCCATCCCCGTCGCCGCTCGTCTGTCACATTAGCGTTGATTAGATTTCGACTTTGATGTCGAGCCGAATTCGAAAGATCAAAAGGTTCTAGCCGGTAACGGATTGTCTTTGGCGGTGTCTCGGTTTATGGAATCAGCAGGAAGTAACGCAGAAAGTTTTCGAAATAAATGACTACTTCATGACTGCACTTACAAATATTATTCACACACACATACACACACACACGCGCGCGCGTGCATATATAAATCTAAATGATACCATTGATAATGAATAAACTGTTCAATAATTTAAAAGCTAAAAAAACAAACACATATATATATATATATATATATATACAGACACACAATTCTCTCACACATACATACACTCTCAAACACGCACACACACACATATATATATATATGTGCGTGTGTGTATATACATATGTGTGTGTGTGTGTGCGTGTGTGGAGGGTGTACGATAAATCGGAATCGGGAATCGAAAAATTGGAACATTTGGAGAATCGGAATCGGTATCAGAACGGAAAAATTTGTACCTACTGTCTAATGCCAAAACCGATTCCTTTAATAATATTTTTATATTTGATTTCATTTAAAACAAAATATTCCACTGTTAATAGTAGTAATAAAATAATCGATATTTATTGATTTTAAACTACCAGTAAAACAAAAATCTATAGATCACTCCCCGCCCCCTCACAAGTATATTTTACGTTGGGGGAATATATATTCACATTTAACATTTGTATTTACGATAATCAAGGAAAACACCAATTTTATAATCAAATATTTAGAGATGTATAAAGAATCGGTAATTGTATTGGCATATGGAATTTATTACGGAATCGATAATTATATCGGAATCGAGAAAAATATTGGAGTCGTCCCATTGCTTTGATATGTATAAATTTGTATTTTTTCTTTCGTGTATTTTTAATATTTACTTAAAAAATGCTCAATATGTACGTATAGATTAATGACAGTTGTATAAATGTATATCTAGTTAGTGTAATGTGAACATGTTTTATTCCTACTAGCATAATAATTTCCTGTGGAAATTATTATCCCTCCCTATTTCTCTTTTCTTTCTCTTTCTCTCTCTCTCTCTCTCTCTCTCTCTCTCTCTATATATATATATATATATATATATATATATATATACAGGGTGACCCCAAAAAAACGGACCCAACTCTAATTAGACCCCGTTTCTTAGTGTTTTTCTCCCCCAATGAAATGAAACTTTGGTCATGACTAGTTTATTATATTCAAAACATCACATCAAAACACTAGGGTATTTGACCTTTTTTGTCTCCGTTTTACAGCATATGTTCTAGATATACTTTCGATGTTTTTTTTTGGGGGGGGGAGTTACGGGGGGGCGGGGTCACCCTGTATATATGAATAAAATAAAACAACGTAATAGTAGGAAAATAAACAAATATTTTACTTATTTGAAATTTATAACATAAATATATTTCGGAGCTATACTCTATCCTTTTCTTCTCCATTGTTTTCTTTCTTTGTTTTTTTTTTCCTTTTTTTTTTCCTTCCTTGCAATGTTGTAAAGTTTGAGAAAGAAAATACTATTTGTAAAAAGCCGCGCGTTGTATCTCAGCGGTTGTATTTTTAAATGTTGGAACTGTGCGTAGGCAACGCGAGAATAACGTCAAGGATGTGGGTTCCATATAGAAACGTTGATTTAATTTGAATAAAATAAAATACGCATCAAGTCTGCTTGAAAGCCAAATCACAACGTAATATTAAGGAAAATAAACAAATATTTTACTTGTTTGAAATTCATAACGTAAATATATTTCGGAGCTATACTCCATCCTCAGTATGTTGTTTTCATTCTTTGTTTTTTTACTTTCTTTACAAACAGACTATTCTTTCTCCAACTTTACAAGATGGCAAGTTAAATACAATAGCAACAGTGAATGTGTATTAAATGTTCGTATGTTATCACTATTTATCACAGGTTGAAAAATCCTGATTTGTGCTTAATTAGATGTCGCCAAGATAAACAATTTTTGCTTTATACATTTTGAAATGAATTGTTCCCAAATAAAATTAATACATCAAGTTCACTAAAATAGTACAATTTTAAACAAACGCATAGAAAAAATAAAACTCGTATATTATTGATTTTTACAATATTTGGCTGACAGTTATTATAACGGTAAGTAGACAAATAAGACCCATTGTTTTAAAATGAATCAAATTGATGAAGAATAGACGTATTCGTTTTATTCATTTGCATAACATTGATTTCACTGTGAAAATTATTTTTTATGGAAGAAGAAAGATTCACTATTATTTTTTTTATATATAGTACAGCATGACTAAAAATACTGATTAAAAGTTATAAATTGGGTTTAACACTTACGTGCGACCAATTTAGGCACGAAAAATATACAAGCAGTCATGGCAACTGTACTTGACGTTTATCTAGACACGTCATTAAAAACATTAAAGTTTACTTTGGGCAAATATCTGTTGACGTTTTACCAAAAATAAACTCTCAATACATTTCCCTCTAAGGTTGAGACGATTAATCAGAGTCGGAAGTCGAAAAAGTCGGGATTTTTGGAAGTATCGGAATCGTATCCGAATCGGAATTTTTTTTTTTGGGGGGGGGGGGGCGGAGTGTACTCCAAACGATTCTTTCTTTTATCGTTTTTTTAAATTTCTTTGTTTTTGCTTAAAATTTAATTTTCCACAACTCGTATTAATGATGGAATGATAAATATTTCTAAATTTAAAATTCCAGTAAAAAAAAAAAAGAATCTATATGGCCACACGCATGTATATTTGTACTTTTTTTAGAAGATATATGGACATAAGTAATATAAAGTATACTGTTTACATTAAGCACTGTTGATATGGAATGCAAAATTCAAAAATTTAACGGTTTAAAGACCAAAGAAGTGCAGAGTCTCTTTCAATAAATAATCATATTTATTCATTAAAATTATATTCGATATTTCGATTTATAATAAATCTTCTTTTCCCCCCACTTTTTATTTGTGCCTAAATCAAAACGTAGATTCCATGAACAAAACTTCTTTCTTAGAAGTGCACGCCTGTGGAACTCTCTTCCGTTTGCCTGTTTTCCACCTGACTACAACTTGGATGTCTTCAAGTCCAACATAAACAAATTCCTGATAAACCCCCCTCTTAAGTAAAACACTTTATCAAATTTCCATTACTAACGATTACTACGATATTGTCCCATTGATTACTGTACACGCAATAATCCTTATCCCCGAGTGGCTCCCGAGCCTTGATAAGTGGTGACCACCATGTAAAAAAAATACAGTTTTTTTTTTCTCCTTCATTTCTTTACGTACCATGACCTGTATTTCCTGATGAAGATCCTGTTTTGAATCGAAATTTAATTTTAATGAATAAATAGGTTTATTTATTGAAAGAGATTCTGCACTTCTTTGGTTTTTAAACCGTTAAATTTTGGAAATTTGTAGCAGATATAGACATATTTCATGGTTTTACGGTAATCAGATTTTTTAAAAAAAGTCAATATTTAGAAATTTAAAAAGAATCGGAATCAGTAATTGCATCGGAATCGGGAATTTAGAATAGAATCGGTAATTGTATTGGAATCACGGAAAAATATTGGAATCGTACCATCATTAATTCATGCTTAAGTCTGAACAAAATCATTCGATATTTCCCTAAGTCTGAAAAGAAAAGAATAGAAAAACTAATTTTTATACAGATTTTTAACAAACAAAAGCATCATGTCATCCATCTAAATCAAAATCAACTACTTCTTATTCATTTTCTATTTCAGGCTTTCAAAAAAATATCAAGAGTTTATTTTTAACAAATATCTTTTCAGGTTGTTTGAATCAGTGGTCTCTGTCGTCACTGGTTGATCGAATGACGCAACTAGAGAAGCCACAGGAGCAGTTATCATACTTAGTCGTACATTTGTCGTGCCTAAATCGGTCGTACTTAAATAGTTAAAACGTGCACGGACTGGTGTAGAAAGCGCCACGGAATTTCTAGGTCTAACTAGTTATATAATCTTACTAGAATAGCAGACCCGACGTTGCCCGGGATTTAATGATGTTTAACTAACGTTTCACACTCCCATATTTTTATTGTCATCGGAATCGATGAAATCGCCCATTTTTTAATCAAATCGATTGATTGCCTGCTTTAGTTGGGGACCCATCGCGGTGCATCGGGAGGAGGTTTCAGATGTCTCGCCGCAAAGACTTACTATACAATACATTGTCGTCTATATTGAACTATAGGGCTACTGACTGTTGATTATATAAAATTACTTGTTATATATAATGGCTACAATTAAAGTTTAAAATGCAAAAGTGAACTATCATCGTTCAATTGTGCTCTAAACAGAAGCATTCATTTCGAATGGATTTCTGTCATATCAAAAAACCTACTGTTGATTTTATATGCCGGGCCTTTTGGCTTGTGCGGTGATAATGGCTTGAATTTAAGTTTAAAATGAAAAAGCCACGTAGCATGGTTCAATTGTGATTTCAACAGAAACATTAATTTCGAACGCCCCCGTGTCATATCAAGGAACCTACTGTTGATTTTATATGCCGGGCCTTTCTGCTTGTGTGGTAATAAAAATTTCTCAAATGCATTTGCGATGTTAGGCTGTATGAGGCTGTTAGCGTTGGTCAAAATCACCTGTTCTTTTTTTTATCGGATTTTTTTATCAATTATCGTTACTTATCGAAGACATTCCACTGCAAAACCTATTTAAGAACACTGCCAGATACATGAAGTACATTTGTGTAAAATTTCATAAAAATCGGCTCAGCCATTTCGGAGTCCATAGGGAACTAACTCTCGCGCTTTCTCACACATACGTACATACATAAAAAGTTCCCTTCATATAATAGTATATATATATATATATATATATATATATATATATATATATATATATATATATATATATATATATGTATGGACAAATATTACATAGTCGCTACACTGAACATGCTAATGTTTTAGACAGTTCAGACAAAGTATAGTGACTATGTAATATTTGTCTATATAAATAAATATAGCAATTTTCTGAAGCAACCATATTGGTAAGCAAATAACGCTTTGCTTCATCGACGAAGTCACGGCTTACAAAAAAACGAAACGGAAGCTAAATACCCTGAAAAAGAAACGCGAAACACTTAAAAGGCTTTCTAGAAATGAAGTGGTTCATATCAGAGTAAAGCAAAGTATGTAAACGTCATTCCATTAAAAGCACTTCGTACGTTACAATTAAGCTTTTAGATTACGTATCTCGATCTGCGTAGAGTAGGCAACACACAATGGAAAACAAATAAACAAAACGAAGTAGTACAACCCTGATAAAGGGCCACCGGTTCAACGAGCTGTTTAGTGTACTTCTCTAAGAGAAGTTGGGAACGCTTATTCATACTTACTTAGCACACGGCTTATCAGGGAAAAGTGGTCCAAGTGACGGACGCCGTAAGTATGGCGGGAAAAGGCACCTCCCATACCTCTACATATACTTACCTAGCACAGCCTGAGTAGATTTTGTTCATACTGACATGGATACGTCTACGACAATCAGTCCAACAGAATCTGGATCATAGGGGCGTACCTTTATCTGACGGGCTGTGGCATTAATTCTTTAACCCACCCGTCCGTTGCCTTTCCTCTTTTAGCTAACTGCCTGAAGGGATCCACAACGGAGAATACAGACAGAGCTACTCAGACTATTTTCAAGAGGTTATTACATTGTCTTATACTCATCACCTTTTGACTTTGTGCTACGTTTTCCTGCAGTAAATACTATTGCTGGTTGATTAATCGGAATCGGGAATCGGAAAAATCAGAATTGGGGGGGGGTATCGAAATCAATATCGTGATCGGAAAAAATTATGCCTATTTCCTAATGCCAAAAGCAAATTCTTCAATTATCTTTTTTTTATTTCATTATAAACGACATCTTCCACTGCTGATAGTAATAATCTCTTCTCTATTCTTCTTCTATTCTTCTATTCTTCTATCTTTCTATCTTCTTCTATCTTCTATCTTCTTCTCTTCTCTTCTATCTATCTATCTTCTTCTATCTTCTATCTATATAAATAAAATGAACTCATTTTTTCCAGTCTGATTTTGACATTAATAGGATTAAAAATCAAGATATTTCATGCAAATATAATATGCACAAACGGCAGAACAATATCTGAGGTGTGTTATAGGCTTATTATTTCTCAAATTCCTCGATAATCTTAGATTTCTATACTTTTTCTGCTGAGAAGTCACAGCCAAAATTGGTTAAGATCAATGGAAGTGGTAAAATATTTTCTCTCTAATAAATTCCTCCTCCCCCTGCGACCACTTAACACCGTTTGGGGATCGTTCACAAGGAACAGTTGAGAAGAGAACACCGGTTTGACTTCGTAGTTCTTTCATGTGAAGTTATTTAAAATCACTAAACTAAGCTGCAGTGCTCTGTGGCGTAGTGGTTAGCGTGCTGGACAATTCACATTATATTTTCACGTTCGCGCCGACCTACCGTAGTCGTTTTTTTTTTTTTTTTTTTTTTTTCCTAAACAACTGGAATGGACTTTTCTTGGTGGCCGAACTGTTAACGTTGCAGATGATTTTTTTTTTTTTTTCACACTTTATTTTCCTACTTTTACTCATGACTCCGGGTTTGATCCTTCCTACTTACCTACCATAACATTTTTTAAAACTCCCCCCCGTCCCGGAAACAAACACTCGGGCAACGCCGGGTACCCCCGCTAGTGAAATAATAAATATTTAGTGATTTAAACTGCTATTAAAACTAAAATCAATGGATAACTCTCTCACAAGTGTGTTTTTACGTTTGAGAAAATACATCTAAGATGTGTTTTTACTGCAATCGAGAGAAAATATCAATTTTATAGTTAAATATTTAAAGATTTATAAAGAATCGGAATCGGAATCGGAATCGGTAATTGTATCGAAATCGGGAAAAATGTAGGAATCGTCCTATCACTGGTGAATACAGAACCTGAGTCATTTTAGTAGTAGATTTTCTTGCATTTTTCGTGCTGAACTATGGTTCTGTTTAGTCGTAAGGGATTCACTCACTCATCCCAGGCTTTACCTTCTTTCTCTGAGAAGTTTGTGGCAAATAGTCTGATACGCCCCTACCGCAGAAGTGCAAGGGGTTGTTCAGGCATTTTTACCAGTCAGTATGTACACACCTATTGTGTGCTTGCTTTTAAACCCCTATCTTCCCGCTGTGCAAGGGAGTTACATTTATTCTAGAGACCATGTGCACAAATATTAAGAATAAAGCTAAGAATACTGATTTTCTAGGCATATATAAGGTTTTATTTTTACGTGTTTATCAGCATATCGCCATACTAAATATTACATATAAAATTAACAGTAGGTTCTTTGATATGATAGGGGCGTGTTCGAAATGAATATTTCTGTTTAGAGCACAGTTGGAATATGATACATGCCTTTTGCATTTTAAACTTAAATTCCAGCCATTGTATGTAAAAATAATTTCATAAAATCAACAGTAGATTCTTTATAGTGCAATGTAGACTAAAATATCCAATTGTGAAACGAAATACCTGTATTTGAACGATTCATTCATAATTTTAGCTATATTCAAGATTGTCTGCAGATGAGACGACTGTGGCATGCAACATATGTTCCCTTCCGAATAATGATTATCTCCGTCTTAGTTAACATGAAAACCCCTCTCTTTTCCCCAGATTATGAATGGCTTTCTTGTCTTCTTGACCATATCCAATTATCCAGTCACATGGACAGTAGAAACCGGAAGTCACAGAGAGTAGAAAATTGTGAATATTCATATTATTTTTTATTTTATTTATTTATTTTTTATTTTTGCTATAGAATTCCAGCTATTTCGTAGATTTTTTATTTAATTTTATTGTAATATAAGATAAATAAAAAAAATACATTTGAACAGAAATGCAGAAAAGAAAGGTTTAATGAAACCCAGCATTAACGGGTAATATAGCTAGTATATATATATATATATATATATATATATATATATATATATATATATATAACTACTTCATTTACTCACACAAATTTAATATACGAAAGTATAGATTTATGCGTAAACTTTAAGTATTTACTTCAAAAGTGCTCAATACGTAGGTAGAGCTAGATCCTACAGTGGATGAAACGCAGAATAATCAGTGTAGCTTAATCGCCATATATATTTTATAAATTACTATATATATATATATATATATATATATATATATATATATATATACATATATATATATATATATATGTATATACATATATATATAACTTGATGAGCAGAAGAAGAAAGTAAATTCAATTCTGTAAGAGGAGACTTATCAGGATAATATAAAGCTCAACAAATTTCAATGGAGCTTATACAGGAGAAAATAAGAGTAGAAAATGAAGTCACGAAAACTATATACTGGTATATATAGAATAATGCATTTATTAAATAACGGTATACATACATTCAGTTGACCTTTGCATTTTAAACTTTAATTCAAGCCATTATAAAAAAAATGATTTCATAAAATCAACGGTAGATTCTTTACAGTGCAATGTAGACTAAAATATCCGATTGTGAAACGAAATACCTGTATTTGAACGATTCATTCATAATTTTAGTTATATTCAAGATTGTCTCCAGATGAGACAACTGTGACAAGCAACATATGTTCCCTTCAGAATAATGATTATCTCTGTATGTTTAACCTTTATTAAATAAGTTAATCGTTCTATGTATACGAATATATAGTCTTTGTGACTTGATTTTCCACTCTTGTATATGTATATATATATATATATATATATATATATATATATATGTGTGTGTATATATATATATATATATATATATATATATATATATATATATATATATATATATATATATATATATAAAGTAAGCTGTGGGTACCTCTGTCAGCACAGCAGTTGGCAGTTGTCTATTTCCAACGGCATTTATTTGGAATCAACAGGTTTTGTTTATCTCCCTCCCACGACGAGAAGATGTGACAACGTCTTTAAAATGAGATTAGAGAAGCCAGCGCCTAAGACGTAGATGTAGAACAATTTGATCTCCAAAAATTATCCGATAAGGGCACATCGGGTGATTAGCAATAAATTAAGCCCTTCTTAATAGGTGATATGGCCAATTCTGAAAAGGTGGACCTACTAAAATTGCACAAAACCATGTATAATATTGTCGGGGGGTATGTATGAAAGATTGTATACATAACTATGTATATATGTATATTGATAATTTAGTGGTTATGTCAACGTGTGTATAACATTTAAGGGACTCTTCACAAGACGTATAGATTGCAAAACATTGACGGAGGCACTACTTTCTTGTGCGTTCCATTCAAACGATTTTGGTACCCCTGTTTGAACCATCGGAATAAAGATTTTCCACTTCTCCAAAGAAAAAAAACAGAAATCATCGATAAAATAATATTTGCACATCTTTATTCTCTTGTCGAAGTTGCAAGCACTGTTCTTATTCACATTTCTAGTCTGTTGGATTCGACCCGTCTCCTAGTTGTTCGGAGAATCCAACTTCTCTTGTCAGCTCCAAAAATCCAACTAAACTAACTAACTCAATCTTCACGCCTTATTCTAATATCCACGTCATCTTAAGTAACCTCTTTGTCAGATTACATCATACTGCTAGATGTCAGACGTAGTTTAAAATTATATATATATATATATATATATATATATATATATATATATATATATATAGTAATGGGGAGAGCACCCGTCTTTGCCCGATCGTAAAATACGCTTAAACATGATATTTTAATTTGTCCAGATTTCATATATATTATTATGGAGTCGTGATTTCAAATGTAAAAAAAAAAAGTATTCGGGTGTCATCAGCTAGGATCGAAACCGAAAACAAAACTGTAGCATTCAAAGCTGGTGACGTTAACACTGCGCCAACGTGACACGCATGTGAACTGATTAAAATTTAAAAATTAAAAAAAAAACTAAGAATAATGTACAAAATGTATAACGTTTTTTGCAATTTTGACGCCTTTTCACCACCTTAAAAACTATTTTAACTGGCTAAGGACCTATAAAAAAAGGCCCGTAAAAAATACAATCACTTGAGGCCCTTAGTGTCGTTTTGTTACTTTTAGTTTAGGAGAGATAGAGTTTGAAAATATGGAGACAGACAGGCAGATATATATCCTTTTATATATTAGATATATAGGTTCCGTTTGAAATTTCGTGCTAATTCCAGGGTTCGACACACCGATTCCCAAATTCGACAGGATACACCTGAAGAAAGTAAGAGCTTAGATCGTAAAAATAACCCTATAAATGAGAACATGTCTTAACTATACATACGCAACCGCAATAGATAAATTAACTAAAAAAAATGATTATGTTTTTGCAAACATAAACCAGGGTTTGTAATATTTGGATTATTCGGACCACTATTGAGAGTTATTTGCACAACGTTTCCATCGTTGTAATCTAAGAACTTATTTAGGTGTTTAATTCACCATGTTTAATATTTGGGATGGGAGGGGGTAACTCCATACTTCCAAAGTTTCTTATTCAGAACTTCTTGAGTTGGAAGCCATGTTTAGTTTCAAACCAGTTTTCGATGGTTCTCAGTAAACAGTTGTTTTGTCCATGGTTCCTAACTTTATAATTTTTGTAGACACAGAGCAAAAGATTCTTCCCGTTTTGACACGAAGAAAACATATGCGAAGTTGCTACAGAAAAGGTTTAATTTTTATGGAGCAATTCTGGTTTCTGATTGGTTGATTGGTTGGTAAAAGAACGTGAATTAATTTGATTCGTCAGTTCCTAGCAGCATCGTTTATAAATAGAATCTCCCAACTGTAATACCCCATGAATAATAAAAAAATATTGCAACAGAACTGTAACCAACCACGGTGATTATTAACTCTCCGTGGAGTTAAAGGAACTTCACTAATATTTCAGGGACTGGGCTGCATAGTTTTCACAACCGTTCGGATTTGTGACTTAAGTTCAATTATGTTACGGTATTCACTAAGTACAGTTGTCTAAGAAAATTGAAGAGACGGTCAACTATATAGTTACTCACGACGGACCTTGTATACTATTTTGGAGGCGGGGTCCAAACATCTGATTGTTTAACCTCGTCAGCCATCTTTCCTAATGAAAAAGGCAACATCCTACCGAAATAAATGGCGGAGAAACACTTAACGCGTTTCACATTGAATGCCAGATACGTATATGCTTTTTATTTTCATTCGACCTATTTAAGTTTCTTATTGTGTGTGTGCGTGTGTGCGTGTGCGTGTGCGCGTGTGTGTGTGTATGTGTGTGTGTGTGCGTGTGTGTGTTTTAGTTTTATATCTGGATGTTTGGGAAAAATGTAAGTTTTATGCTTAATTCCGGAAACATTTTGTTTTGTTATATATTTTTTTATTATTATTTTCTCGTTTAAACATTTTTTTACGAAGACTTTCTCCGACTTGTCGCCTCGAGAGATTAACTGTCATAATGGAAACAGTAAATATTATTTAGGAGACAATAAATAAATTTACAAACACACACGTGCACACACGCATACACGCACAAACATATACATATTATATATATATATATATATATATATATATATATAATATGTATTACATTTATTAGCTTCACAAAAAGCTATATATGTAGACATGTTTGAAAGGACGAGGTATACACACAGGCATATATATATATATATATATATATATATATATATATATATATATATATATAGTTATAGATATAGATAGATAGATAGATATAGATATACATATATAGATATACATATATAGATATATAGATATATATTATACACACACATGTATATAATTATTACAATAATCATTTTATATATATGTATGGATGTGTGTGTGGGTGTGTGTGGGGGTGCAAATATGCAAGCTTACGTACGACTATGTAGATAATATATATATATATATATATATATATATATATATATATATATATATATATAAAGTAATGCTTGTGTGATTCCAACGAAAGGAAAATGTATATGCAAAAGAGTTTAGCCAGCAACAATTGTTGACTTTAAGACTTTTATATTTTTTTAATATTTTTTAATAATTTCATTTTCTAGCCTTATTTAGCTCTCTCCAAATACATTTTAATTAAAAGTTTGTTTTTTTTTTTAGTTAAAAGCTTGTTTTTTGGTGAAAGGTATATGGGATTCGCTTTTTGGATATCATTTTAGTTCGGCTAGCACGCTTATCCTTTCGTAAGATGTGTCGATGAAAGACTGGATGTCTCCAGTGAGATTCGTTAAGAGTTCATTCGGTCAGTGTTGAGTCCATTTGGTGGGTGGGAGGTTTTAAGTCTATTCGGTGAATATTTTTATGATTTTTTTCCTTTTTTTTTTATGTGTGTGTTAGTACGTGCTTGTGTGTGCGTGTAAAGGTAGGTGGTTGTGCGTTGTGCGCGTGTATGTGTGTGTATGGGTTAGAAGCTGTGATTTCTTCTTTCCACATGTGTGTGTGTGTGTGTGTGTGTGTGCGCGCGCGCCTGCCCGTGTGTGTATATTTGGGCCCGACCTTGTGCCTAACCAGGCCCTCGTGGTGAGACAAGTAAATAGGAGCACAAAAGCCAACACAGCCAGGTGAACCCACATACGCGCACCTACATGTGTGCACCCACGCACGTGGACCAAATCAAACATATATAAAACACACACGCACATGCCGCGTCCACGCACTCATGCGCACGCGCACTCAAGCACGCGCATTCGCGTATACTCGCGCACGCAAGTACACACACATTCCCTGTCTTTCCTTCTTATTAAGATAGAGATGAACTCGGAAAAATTTGCACTAACTGCAGCTGATAAAACAGGCTACATATATGCTCAAATGGCTTAAAACATCTAACTCAGGGTTTCCTAACGTGGGTTCCACGGAGCCCTGGAGGTCCGTAAGTTGGCCTGATTAGCTCCAGAAGTCCTTTCTTTAAAAGGGACAAGTGCTTTATATGGAAAAATTTAATGGCTGCAGATATTTACTTATTGATCTTTTTTTACTGGAAATAGATATGATACAAAACTACAGGTGTAAAGAGTTTTCAGAATAGTTCATGAAAAAGTAAATAAAAATTAAATTAACAAAATATACAACAATTTTTGATTAATCAAAAACAAAAAAAAATAGTTATAAACATTATCATTTGTGTTAAAATTTGAAATTAATGTTTTTCATATTTATTTTAGAAATTATCTTGTAAGCACTCAGTGAAAAACCTTTACGTTGCTTAGGGGCTCCATGTTATCCTGAAAGTTTGGGAAACTCTAATCTAACTGATGCCATACGGAAATTGACAGGTATCGTCATTCGTCTAACAGACCATGACTTTGTTCGATTCTCGTCGGAACAGTTGAATCACATTCGCTAATAATCTGAGGCGGCGATTAATTCCTGTCTCCTCTTTCTTGCTATGGTCGAAATAGCATCATAAACGATACCCTCAATTGGAATTAAAAGCTGTTTTACAAAGGAGTTACCACATATCAAGGCACGGAGGTACTCGAGGAAAAGGGTTAATGTGTGTATTATAGTCATTGGGACAGTTGTGTAATAATCATTTACAGAAGCAATTTGGTATAATTAGATTATTTTCGAGGACGGTTAAATAAGAACTTGTTTACGTTTGACTTGAAGATAACGATATTGTAGTCAGCTGACCAGCGAACGGAATTTCACAGGCGGGTAGTTCTAGGAAAGAAGCTTTTTTCATGGAATCCATGCTTAGGTTTAGGCACCGATAGAGAGTGGAAGAATTTATTAATAGTGTTTTGCGCTAGACGAGTGTTTGTTTTGTATGAAAGATTGGCGAGAGGGGAGCCATAGATTGGCGCTCAGTGGAACACTTGCCATGAAAATAGCAATAGTGCACGGCAGGCATCCACGTCTCTTCTCTGGGAACAAATTTGCAGAAAAGAGAAAAGGGCATTGCCTACTAGATTACAAAGTCCTGAACTCTGGTAAGGCGAAATAGTATATCCGAGCAACTCCTGTCTAGACGTGGCAACAATACTCCATCCTAGGACGTAAGTGGCAACAATGCTCCATCCTAGGACATAAGTGGCAACAATGCTCCATCCTAGGACGTAAGTGGCAACAATACTCCATCCTAGGACATAAGTGGCAACAATGCTCCATCCTATGACGTAAGTGGCAACAATGCTCCATCCTAGGACGTAACTGGCAACAATGCTCCATCCTAGGACGTAAGTGGCAACAATGCTCCATCCTATGACGTAAGTGGCAACAATGCTCCATCCTAGGATGTGAGTGGCAACAATACTCCATCCTAGGACATAAGTGGCAACAATGCTCCATCCTATGACGTAAGTGGCAACAATGCTCCATCCTAGGACATAAGTGGCAACAATGCTCCATCCTAGGACGTAAGTGGCAACAATGCTCCATCCTAGGACATAAGTGGCAACAATGCTCCATCCTAGGACGTAAGTGGCAACAATGCTCCATCCTAGGACGTAAGTGGCAACAATGCTCCATCCTAGGACATAAGTGGCAACAATGCTCCATCCTAGGACATAAGTGGCAACAATACTCCATCCTAGGACGTAAGTGGCAACAATACTCCATCCTAGGACGTAAGTGGCAACAATGCTCCATCCTAGGACATAAGTGGCAACAATGCTCCATCCTAGGACGTAAGTGGCAACAATACTCCATCCTAGGACATAAGTGGCAACAATGCTCCATCCTATGACGTAAGTGGCAACAATGCTCCATCCTAGGACGTAACTGGCAACAATGCTCCATCCTAGGACGTAAGTGGCAACAATGCTCCATCCTATGACGTAAGTGGCAACAATACTCCATCCTAGGACGTAAGTGGCAACAATGCTCCATCCTAGGACATAAGTGGCAACAATGCTCCATCCTAGGACATAAGTGGCAACAATACTCCATCCTATGACGTAAGTGGCAACAATGCTCCATCCTAGGACGTAAGTGGCAACAATACTCCATCCTAGGACATAAGTGGCAACAATGCTCCATCCTATGACGTAAGTGGCAACAATGCTCCATCCTAGGACGTAAGTGGCAACAATGCTCCATCCTAGGACGTAAGTGGCAACAATGCTCCATCCTAGGACGTAAGTGGCAACAATGCTCCATCCTAGGACGTAAGTGGCAACAATGCTCCATCCTATGACGTAAGTGGCAACAATGCTCCATCCTAGGACGTAAGTGGCAACAATGCTCCATCCTAGGACGTAAGTGGCAACAATGCTCCATCCTAGGACGTAAGTGGCAACAATGCTCCATCCTAGGACGTAAGTGGCAACAATGCTCCATCCTAGGACGTAAGTGGCAACAATGCTCCATCCTAGGATGTGAGTGGCAACAATGCTCCATCCTAGGACGTAAGTGGCAACAATGCTCCATCCTAGGACATAAGTGGCAACAATGCTCCATCCTAGGATGTGAGTGGCAACAATGCTCCATCCTAGGATGTGAGTGGCAACAATGCTCCATCCTAGGACGTAAGTGGCAACAATGCTCCATCCTAGGATGTGAGTGGCAACAATGCTCCATCCTAGGACGTAAGTGGCAACAATGCTCCATCCTAGGACATAAGTGGCAACAATGCTCCATCCTAGGATGTGAGTGGCAACAATGCTCCATCCTAGGATGTGAGTGGCAACAATGCTCCATCCTAGGACGTAAGTGGCAACAATGCTCCATCCTAGGATGTGAGTGGCAACAATGCTCCATCCTAGGACGTAAGTGGCAACAATGCTCCATCCTAGGACATAAGTGGCAACAATGCTCCATCCTAGGATGTGAGTGGCAACAATGCTCCATCCTAGGATGTGAGTGGCAACAATGCTCCATCCTAGGACGTAAGTGGCAACAATGCTCCATCCTAGGATGTGAGTGGCAACAATGCTCCATCCTAGGACGTAAGTGGCAACAATGCTCCATCCTAGGACATAAGTGGCAACAATGCTCCATCCTAGGATGTGAGTGGCAACAATGCTCCATCCTAGGACGTAAGTGGCAACAATGCTCCATCCTAGGACGTAAGTGGCAACAATGCTCCATCCTATGACGTAAGTGGCAACAATGCTCCATCCTAGGACGTAAGTGGCAACAATGCTCCATCCTAGGATGTGAGTGGCAACAATGCTCCATCCTAGGACGTAAGTGGCAACAATGCTCCATCCTAGGACGTAAGTGGCAACAATGCTCCATCCTAGGACGTAAGTGGCAACAATGCTCCATCCTATGACGTAAGTGGCAACAATGCTCCATCCTAGGACGTAAGTGGCAACAATGCTCCATCCTAGGATGTGAGTGGCAACAATGCTCCATCCTAGGACGTAAGTGGCAACAATGCTCCATCCTATGACGTAAGTGGCAACAATGCTCCATCCTATGACGTAAGTGGCAACAATGCTCCATCCTAGGACGTAAGTGGCAACAATGCTCCATCCTAGGACGTAAGTGGCAACAATGCTCCATCCTATGACGTAAGTGGCAACAATGCTCCATCCTAGGACGTAAGTGGCAACAATGCTCCATCCTAGGATGTGAGTGGCAACAATGCTCCATCCTATGACGTAAGTGGCAACAATGCTCCATCCTATGACGTAAGTGGCAACAATGCTCCATCCTAGGACATAAGTGGCAACAATGCTCCACCCTAGGACGTAAGTGGCAACAATGCTCCATCCTAGGACATAAGTGGCAACAATGCTCCATCCTAGGACATAAGTGGCAACAATGCTCCATCCTATGACGTAAGTGGCAACAATGCTCCATCCTAGGACATAAGTGGCAACAATGCTCCATCCTAGGACATAAGTGGCAACAATGCTCCATCCTATGACGTAAGTGGCAACAATGCTCCATCCTAGGACATAAGTGGCAACAATGCTCCATCCTAGTACATAAGTGGCAACAATACTCCATCCTAGGACATAAGTGGCAACAATGCTCCATCCTATGACGTAAGTGGCAACAATGCTCCATCCTAGGACGTAAGTGGCAACAATGCTCCATCCTATGACGTAAGTGGCAACAATGCTCCATCCTAGGACGTAAGTGGCAATAATGCTCCATCCTAGGATGTGAGTGGCAATAATGCTCCATCCTAGGACGTAAGTGGCAACAATGCTCCATCCTATGACGTAAGTGGCAACAATGCTCCATCCTAGGACGTAAGTGGCAACAATGCTCCATCCTAGGATGTGAGTGGCAACAATGCTCCATCCTAGGACGTAAGTGGCAACAATGCTCCATCCTATGACGTAAGTGGCAACAATGCTCCATCCTAGGACGTAAGTGGCAACAATGCTCCATCCTAGGACGTAAGTGGCAACAATGCTCCATCCTAGGACATAAGTGGCAACAATGCTCCACCCTAGGACGTAAGTGGCAACAATGCTCCATCCTAGGACATAAGTGGCAACAATACTCCATCCTAGGACATAAGTGGCAACAATGCTCCATCCTAGGACGTAAGTGGCAACAATACTCCATCCTAGGACATAAGTGGCAACAATGCTCCATCCTATGACGTAAGTGGCAACAATGCTCCATCCTAGGACGTAAGTGGTAACAATGCTCCATCCTAGGACGTAAGTGGCAACAATGCTCCATCCTAGGACGTAAGTGGCAACAATGCTCCATCCTATGACGTAAGTGGCAACAATGCTCCATCCTAGGACGTAAGTGGCAACAATGCTCCATCCTATGACGTAAGTGGCAACAATGCTCCATCCTAGGACATAAGTGGCAACAATGCTCCATCCTAGGACGTAAGTGGCAACAATGCTCCATCCTAGGACGTAAGTGGCAACAATGCTCCATCCTAGGACGTAAGTGGCAACAATGCTCCATCCTAGGACGTAAGTGGCAACAATGCTCCATCCTATGACGTAAGTGGCAACAATGCTCCATCCTAGGACGTAAGTGGCAACAATGCTCCATCCTAGGATGTGAGTGGCAACAATGCTCCATCCTAGGACGTAAGTGGCAACAATGCTCCATCCTAGGACATAAGTGGCAACAATGCTCCACCCTAGGACGTAAGTGGCAACAATGCTCCATCCTAGGACATAAGTGGCAACAATACTCCATCCTAGGACGTAAGTGGTAACAATACTCCATCCTATGACGTAAGTGGCAACAATGCTCCATCCTATGACGTAAGTGGCAACAATGCTCCATCCTATGACGTAAGTGGCAACAATGCTCCATTCTAGGACGTAAGTGGCAACAATGCTCCATCCTAGGACGTAAGTGGCAATAATGCTCCATTCTAGGACGTAAGTGGCAACAATGCTCCATCCTAGGACGTAAACTAATTAAAGAGAGCGAAAACTCCAGTAAGATTAATACATCTGACGTTGAACGTCTTTGTCGCGTAACGTGTATTGCTTCACTAAACAATCATCACCTAACTGGTGAAGAGAGTGGATCTTATCCTCTTAAAAATACGTACATTAATGCGTGAAGTGTCGCTTGATAATTTTAGACTGTCGTTCCAATGATCAAATGATCACCATACGTTCATATTTTTATATCACAAACGTTACGATTTTTTATAGGCATTAGGAGTTATCGCAAGAATCATTACCCTTTACCATGGATCCCCCCCACTAATAAAACTAGATGATATTTTCTGGAGACTGAGTGACAAGAAGTCTGCTTACATTTCCAGTACACACCGCATCCTCCAATAACCGTTGCAAATCACTTTGCTTTCTCGCAACAACGGTATGTAACGTTGTCATTACTTATAAAATGTTCGCAACACTTTATATGTCGCAAAGTAGACACCCTCGACAAACTCGACAGACAGCTACCCCCCCCCCCACAGTAGAGATCCCTAGATGTAAAAGATCTTTCTACTCCAGTAGTTTCTTCCCCAGAACCGTTAGACTCTGGAATTCCATTCCAGGTCCCTGCTTCCCTAACTGTACTGAAATGCAGAAGTTCAAGTGTAATGTGAACCGACATCTTGCTGCCCAAATCCTAACATAGTGCCCCAGTAGTTGCTGCCCCTGATAGTAGCCCCCTACACCGAAGTGGCAATGTGCCTTGTTTGGAGTGAAAATGTAATTAAAAAAAACAAAAAAAAACATTGATACCGAATGAAAGAAAAAAGTTATTTATTTCATGTCGCCGACACATATTTACAAAACTACAAGAATGCGCTCTTCTTTCTCTTCCCCGTTAGGTAGCAGCTCTGTGTTTTATGTAGAACCAGGTGAAGTGTTGCCGTAATTCTGTCTGGAACTCACGGGTCGTCCGGCCCGCTTTCGAAGACTCGCGTGCGTGTCGAGTCTACCTTTCAAATCGCCACGCCCCTCTTTCTTTTTCTTGTATTCCTATTTCTTCTTTGTTAATACCTATAAATGCATTCCATTCCGTGACGTCACGCTCACGCCACGGCTTATAATGCTTACACGACATTAACTCAGCACGTAAGTTGTTGATATCCGCACGTGTCCTAATGTAGTCATTTAATCGCTGTGCCAGATTACGTTACAGATTTACCATTGACTTATTGCTGATACCGGCCAATGTAGTTCTCTGAAAACGGGGCGAAAATAAGCCTCCACGTGTTTCCATATTTCCCGTGCCTTTCCATCATAAGTTTGGATGCTGCTATACTTTTTTGATCTTTGCATCATCCTTGATGCAACTAGTCTCCACCTTTCTACTACGATTAAATCAGCATCATAGACAATACTCTTAGACATTGAGATGAACCTGTTTGATCAACATAACTAACATGTAGATATTTAAATGCATTGTGAACAAACCCCTTGCTGGCCAACTCCTCAAGAACTTTGCCCTATAAAACTAGCAACCATCACAATAGCCCCTCACGCTCCAGTGATAGTAGACATTGTTTTCAGTAAACAAAAGTAAAATCAATACTATGATAGCATAGGATATATCGTTTATAATAGGTGTTGTGTTATCGATTTAAACGACCAAACCGAGTTGATATGTCGTAAGAAAACAAATTAATGAATCACATCTACATACAATAAGATAGGAACAATTATTCCCTGATTGAAAAAAGCATTATAACTTATCTAGTGCAAATGCCATATATATATATATATATTCAATATCATCAGTCTACTTTCCGTTACCTGTTGACAGTTTTGTACATATTATCCACTTTCACCTTTCATCAAACAATATTAAATTAATTCTTACGAGCGTCACATTCAGAAGTAATAATTTTATACAGCGGTAGCACGATTCTCACTCACTACTTGTTTTCTTCTCTTCCTTCTCCAACCGTTACCGGGAATACCATTACATCAGGAACACCTTCTAATAATCACCGTCCATGTATATTTTTCATTTTATATATTTCACAGTATTCCTTTCACTGTCGAAGCTTAAAATACGGACTGCTCCTTGCATTTCATTTTCCTTTTTTCCTCTTTCATCCCGATAATCCACCTTTTTTTTTTTTTTTTTAACTTTTGCCGAGCCCATTAACAAACGTTTTCCTTGAAGCAAACATGGCGTCGACATCTATTGCGTTCAGTAGTTATACACAAATCCTTTCGGATACTACCATATTCTCACATTGCTTGCTAATCGACGAATAGTAGCACAGAGTTAAAGATGACGACTTCTGTCATACTTAGCCTTTGTTTATATGTTTACATAGCGAACACAAAACCAACCATTCAGTTACGATTCTACGGAGGCCTACACATATGAGAATATACTGCTTTCCTATTTCGATTTCTGTTACGCATTTAGTTTTATCGATTACTGCCTACCGTATAACAAACACATATCGTGTGCCGACCTTTCATTTTTCGTCGTCAGCATCTTCTTAATCATCGATTTATATTTATCGGCGTCGTCTTCTTTTTCTCCTACTTCGTCTTTATCCACATATTCTTCTTGGTCGACATCTTCATCTTCTTTCTCTTCGTCTTCGTCGCCGTCTTCTTCGTCTTTGTCGTTGTCTTTTAATTCCTTGTTGTCATTATCTTCTTCTGGTGCTGTTTTTCTTCTTTTTCTGTTGCTTTTCTTCTTCTACTTCTTTTTCTTCTTCTTCTTCTTCTTCTTCTTCTTCTTATTATTATTATTATTATTATTATTATTATTATTATTATTATTATTATTATTATTATTCACCAGCCGTTTTCACATGATGTTTGACATGCGCGAAAAATATTATACACAGGGTTTTCCAGAAATATTACTTTTTATTCCGCAGTTTAAATGCTTCAATATCCAAGTCAATTTTTCCGGAAAACGCTAGAAATCCTCACAGCAGATTACATAAGTAGGTTTTCATAAGTACCAAACTTGTAGTATGGCCAAGGTTTTCAAACTGATTCATGACACCAATACATTGCGCAGGTCCCTACTGTTGCACATATGAATGTGCTGTGATCATCAAGTTTCTCTCGGCCGTAAAAACGAAAAGTTATTTTCGTGTTAAAATGAATACGAGACATTTATTTTATGATTTCAATATAGATTTGTTTATTTACACATCAAAATAAAAGTGATAATTAATATCAGAGCGCGGTGGAGGTTAGTGCAGTATGAGTGGGTTTTTCACAACCTTGTGCCGACCTGTGTTTGTCGCTCTGTCTCTTTCCTGCCTCTGTCTCTGAGTCTCTGTGTCTCTTCTTTTTTATTTTTTCTCGCCAGCTTTGTCTATTGTTTCCCAACCTCTGGGTCAGAGTTCCCGTGTACATTGACCTAATAACTTTATTTTCGCCAGTTTTGTTTTATTGTTTCCCAAACTCTCTGGGTCAGAGTACAGGTCACCTTATTCCTGGGAGTGACTCATTGTGTTATGGCAATTCCAAGGACACCTTCTCCGTTAAGACCTACACACGTGCTTCAAAAAACAATCAAAACAAATGACAACTTTTTTCTATTATGTTACCTTGCAACAAAGGTTATTTTTTTTTGTATAACAGGGCTCTACATTGCTCGTGAAACAGTCGCATTTGCAATTGATTTTTCAACGTGGCGACTAGAAATAATAAAACGCTTATCTTTTGGCGTTTGTATTTCCTTCACTAACAACATTCCAAAGCTCACTACTCAGTGAAATAAAACGAACAATTTTAAATTATTTGAACAATAAAAGTTTAATAGAACAATATACTCTTTTTTTTTAACGTCGGCTGTTAAAAAAAATATCTGGAGAAATTCGAATGTTTATAGCTTCAAGTATCAACATAAAATTTTTTGTATATTTAGAATTACACTTATTAAAAAAAACACAGAAACATATTTATGATGTACATGCCCGTCACAGAACGAAGATGTCATATTCTAAATGTTGCATAGCGGGGGACATTTTTAAAGATGACGCTGAGTTCATATTGAGAAAAGACGGCGGGGACATATATAACTATGATGAGAGAGAGAGAAGAAGAAACATTTATATATCAGTCCTTATATTTCTTGTATTTATTATAGAGAGGAGGAGACATTCTTGGGAGGCTTACGCAATGTTCATAATAAGATGTTTATCACATTACCTTTTAATTAGTGGGGTGGTGACACGAAGACAAACAGCTACAAATATCGATGGTGATTTTTTTATTTCATTGGGCCGGTCGAATGACGATGACGTCAGGAATTCACATTTGCTCTACCCTTCGCTTCCAAAGGGGCAGCTGACCACTCTGCCAATTGACTGACTCTCCTGATCTCTGCTGACTAGCAGACTCAACTGCTCTGCTTCAACTCCTTTGATCTGACTAACTCCAGCTCTTATATTGAGAATCTCCCTTTTGCTATGACGTCAGAAGTGTATTTCCCAACGTGACCAATTCACGTGGCTAAGCACACGTTTTTCCAAACACATTTTTGACAACAAAGAATTCTCAACTAACCTATTTTTAAACCTAACCTATTTTTTAACAATGTATTTTTAATTTGTATTGTTCATTCTCTTTAGCTAACATTTTTAATATTCAGTTTTGTAAAAGAATGAAAATCAATTCTTTTTACAATATAAACAATATCTTAACTATTTATAATAGAATTTAACAATAGACCTTTTTAACATTCCGATTTCTATCATTCCATTTCTTAACCTTGCTTACAAGGTTCGAGTCTCGGCTTATCCTAATCTCATTTTCACTTATCTAATGTTCTTCTTATTTACATGGAAAGGGATACCCCTTTTTCCTATAACATCAAAATCATGTCGCTTTGGATAATAACCTTTCTATTTGCCTAGTAAACGGAAATATTTAGTTGTCAAAGGTCAACGAAAGAGAAATATGTCCATAGAGCCATGTATAATAAAAAAAATAATGCAGTCATATCACTAAATAAACGTCATTATTATATTTATAGTCAATACTTACAGAAACATATTGGAACTGTAACGAAATGGGAAGTCTATAACCGTTTAGTTTCGCTTCCGCTTTGTTAATACAGATTAGAATCGGTTAATTTACTTTAAAGGTTGACTATGGGCACTTGTGCAGAATGAGGACCGTGGCCATGCTGAAATAATAACGTCATTACTTATAAACCGAGACTTAACATGCGAGGCGCCTAACAATTTAATAAACAATAAGTAAAAAACACGCTGCATCAAAGCAGCAAATCAGTATTGAGTAGAACGAAGAATATGGTGCGCTTTGCTTTACACGGGATGGGAACTATATCGGTTAGAGACGTTATTTAACGACAGTGATAGAAGGTTCTTAAGGTAGTGCCACAAATTGCCTCTATGTATTCCCAAGTGCCCGACAGTTCCCCAAATACACGTCAGTGCCACCAAGTGACAGTAACCACTTTGAAAAACAATATGCCAGATTGATATGCTGTAAGACAGACAAATTAAACTAAACTACATTTTTTAAATGGAAATCGCTGCAAATGAAACCACTTGATCTAAGAAGCAAAAACAAAAATTAAAAATACTACTTCAAGGCCCCAAACTGACCAGCGGTAAGTGTGAGATGAATAGATTCTGATCCATTAAACAGCAATGTTCCCCTTTTGTGAGAACCGTTTGCTCATGGAATTTGAAGACTAAAGGATAAAATAAAAGAAGCGAGGCAACCGTACATCTTTTTTGAGACATACGAGAGTCGTTCTATAAGTAAAGCTTTCTATTGTTAAAAATGTTGAAAAGCTACAAAGACGGAATTGGTACCGTTAAAACGAGCAACCTTTTGTACTCTATAATTTATTTTCCCATATAATCATTGCCTTTCTCAATACACTTTTGTCTGAAATCCGATGACGCATCTCTGTTTCTGACGCACGTCCATGAGAGGTTACTTTCTTAGAATTTGACACCGTCAATATCTGTTACACAGAGAAAGGAAACTTTGAGGTCGTGAGTACATAAGTTCAGTCATCATAACAATGCAGTTTGCAATCCTTTCTGCTCCATTTGTCGGAATGAAAAAATAGGAGGCATTACTTTTGGAACGCCATCGCAGTAACAGCTTTCTTTATGAATTCCGCGCTAAAGACATAAAACGCGTAATGATAATCATCTATTTAGTGACGGGGGTAAAAAAAAAGTTTTAAAAAAGTAAATAACCCACGAAACACAGTCGTTCATATTATTAAGATGCGTTGCATTGATAACTTCTAGTTCTTTCTTTTTCTTTTCTATTTTTTTTTTTTCACAGCCATCCCAAAGGGAATTTTTTTCTGGGGTGTGTGTAGTATTCTTGGGTGGGAGGAGGGGGGGAGTAGTGTTCTGGCTAAGGTGTGCGATAGGGGTGCGAGTAGAATGGTAAATGGTAATGTCTTTTTGCCTCAACGTTTTACTGACTTTTGAAAAGGCTTGTTAGCGAGATGCCATCGACGTCGCCCGCCGCCGTCCCCCTCCTCCTCCCTCGTCTCGCTGGCAGCGCACGAAAGTTCTATCAATAAAAGCTGGAGAAATATTAGCCGAATCTCTATAATTCTTACATGCTCTGTTGTTTTGGTAATTTACAAATAACACGTAACCTCACTGACAAACGCAAAGGGAGATAAAAAAGAAATAAAAATGTGCTTTCGGATTCCTTTTATCTGTTTCTCTTTAGGGTGCTTTTTTTTTTCTTTGCTAATTTCATCATAGTTAGAATACAAAGGTGCTCACACACAATTTATACATAATATCTCTCTCTCACAAGCACACCCCCCCACACACACATATATATATATATATATATATATATATATATATACCATTACAGTTGCTACATTTTTATGGAAATTGGTATATTTAGGCAGCATTTTTTCATTCAAGCAAACATTATTAAATGCAACGGAGACACTTTGCTTTGCTTTAATAAATGTTCCATAGTTGTTGCTGTCACGAGCGCTTTCGATTCGTCCACGAATCATCATCTGGTGTTGAAGTAAAAAGTCCCAATGAACACAAATGAGAATTAAACGTGAAAACTAAAATATACAGTAAACGGCGATAAGTTAAAATATATAGAGTCGATGAATAGCCATAATAAAAAATTTATTAAATCGCGCTAAAATTATATCATCCACAAAAAAAGAATTATTAATAGAAATAAAAAAAAAACATTAAACAAGTACTTATCAATAATCATTTTCCTAACTACATTGCGGATGAACAAATAAAACAAATACTACAATCCCTTGAAAACCCTAACAATATTAGCCAACACTGCAATGCAAACCCAATTAATATTTTTTATCAAAATCAAATGACACCGAATTTCAGAATAGATGAAAACGCAATTCAAAATATCATACGTAGATACTTGATGCCTTTAGACAGTAATTCTAAAATTAAATTTATTATCTACAATAACAAGTTTAGAACACAAAACCTTGTTGTTAGAAACAACTCATCATTGGCTATAAAACGTTGGAACAAACCAACGTAGTGTATAAATTTAAATGCTCTATGTGAGAATGTAACTCCGAAAATAATACATACATTGGGCATACAACGACAACATTGTCCCGCCGAATAACCATGCATCTAAATAATACTAGTTCTATATATAAACATTTGATAAAAGAACATAACTGCCCCACTCCAATCTTAGAAAGGTCCTCGTTGACAGCATAAAAATTATACAACATGAAAATAATATTAAAAAGTTTAAAATTCTTGAAGCGTCATATATTAGAACTCTTCAACCCACTATAAATGATATCGCATTCGCGAAAAGCAGCAACGTTCTAAGATATCTTGCGTAGTTCGTATTGGACGGACTTTGTTAACGGTGCCCACGAATTGCTGATTTTAATACTTGAATTTTAATCGATCTATATTTTTAAACGACTTTTCATCGACTCTATATATTTTAACTTATCGTCGTTTACTGTATATTTTAGCTTTCACGTTTAATTCTCATTTTCGCTCCTTCGGACTTTTACTTCAACACCTGATGATGATTCGTGGACGAAAAAGGAAATGAAGAAAAAAATACTATAAACAAAAGGAAAATATCGGTTTCCTGCATTGCTATACATCTTATACTCTCACATATTTGTTTAGTAGCAATGCTTCGAGTAAACTACAACTACCTACCCGTATATATATATATATATATATATATATATATATATATATATATATATATATATATATATATATATATATGGGTAAGTAGACTACCTACCCGTATATATATATATATATATATATATATATATATATATATATATATATATATATATATACGGTAGGTAATTTACTTATATTTTTGGCTTCTTTTCCTTGAAAAAGAGATGCCATTCTCGAAATAGTAAAGTCATCTATCATTCCGATTATATCAAATATCATATAACCATATTTACTGATTTAAATTTATGATAGTTTTTCACAAAAAATAATAGCTATAAGAAGATATGAAATGTACAATATCTCCGTTCTTCTTTTTTGTTTGTTTGTTTGTTTTGTTTTGTTTTTTTACTTGGGGGCTTCTTACTTATCAAGGCTAAGAGACCACTCCATGATAAAGTTTAAGTCGATGGTGAGACAACAATATAAGCCACAGTGAAACATTCGTAGGGCTAGGTTATCTAAATGGACTACTCAATAGGAATTTATTAATAGATTTAAATTCGATCATGTTATAGTCAGCCGAGAAGCAGAAACACCCTGGGACTATTTTACGCCATTTCCCCGCCTTCAGTAGTGTTTTCTCATAGTGAAGTGACTTATCACATCGCGCATAGTAAAGACATCATATTGCGGAGGAATCTTTAGTAGACATTTGAAATAACACTTTTTAAAAATTTTCTTGTTATTTCAAATGTCTACTCTGCGATGTGATAAATCACTTCACTAGAAGAAAACCATACTGAAGGCGGGGAAATGGTGTAAATAGTACCAGGGTTCAGGGGTTCATACCATGCGAAGGGTAAATTTGCGACGGGTTTGATTATCAGATTCGTTCATCGACCTCGAATACCACTACACAACCAAATAAGAGTGGCCCGTGTTCTGTTGTAAGGTAAGCTAATATTTACGGCTCTCTCTCTCTCTCTCTCTCTCTTTCTTTCTCTCTCTCTCTCTCTCTTTCTCTGACCCCCTTTCTCTCTCTCTTTACTATTTTCTTTTCCGTATCATTTATCTCTCTTTCTCATTATGCTTTTTCCCCCACTCTCTCTCGCTCTCTCTTTCTCTCGTTCTCGCTTTCTCTTACTCTCTCTCTCTCTCTCTCTCTCTCTCTTTCTCTCAAACTTCTATCTCTTTAACCACAAACACAATTCTTCTTTTTCTTTTTCATCGTCTTCTTAATTTACCGAACAGTATACAAACACATAAACGCACATACACATAAACGCGCGCGCGCACACACACACACACATGAACACACGCACACACACAAACACACACACATAAATATACACACTCACACACACATCGTGTGCCGGTGACATATTGTGAGCATCTGGCGGAAACATTGCATACGCACCCTGCTGGCTGTCACCAAGATTAACTTTTTTCGCCATGTAACGTTTACAGATACAAAAACACAATTTCACCTCCCGCCCATTCGCTCTACAGGTGGGGAAAGTGCCAGCTTCCAGTGACACGATCCTCACTGATGGCGAGATAGCACAATCGAATAGGACATAAGTTTTCTCTCTAATCTGGCTGGTATAATGCGACGACATTGGGTTTAGTTCGGTTGGGCACAAAGAAACGCATATACAACTATTCAAGAAGAAAAACTATACTCCTGTTTCATCAAATTGGTTAAAGTCATTTAGTGTCGAAATACTATAGATATTTCAAATAGTTTGCATACACGTTTAGGTCAGAAATGAACAAATGTTCTAGTATATACAGCATTTGTTTACGTTGAATTTTGAATTATGATGTTCCGTACAAACTTGGACTCTAATTTAGTTCCTTAACGCTTGTGAATAAGACCATATTTAGCAGTAATACACACAGACACAAACGTACACGCACGAAGATATATATATATATATTGTCATCCACATACAGTACTGTTTCGTTGTATCACAACTCATCAGTGCGGCTAGACATACACTTTTTCCCAGCCGACGATCGAATCGTCGCATTGACAGTCGGCAGCTCTGAACAACAGGCTACGAATCAGTGCCGTAAATACAGGGTGATCCCCACCCCCCAAAAAAAAACAGAGGACATTCAATTGTTTTTCTGAGCATTTTATAGTCAACGGAGAAAAAAAGGCCAAATACCCTAGTGTTTTGATGTGATTTTTTAAATATAATAAACTAGTTATGACCAAAGTTTCATTTCATTCGGACAAAACACTAAGAAACAGGGCCTAATTAGAGTTTCGGCCCGTTTTTTTTTTGGGGGGGGGGTCACCCTGTATTTCTCCTTGAGTGTATATTAAATCTATATATAAATGTATATATAGATAAAATAAAATAAAAATCCGATCCCGCATTTTGCTAATTCCTACCCTCTGATGAGAAGGAAAGTTTTTATTCGAAACTCCGCGGATTAAGGACTATCCTCTTATCAAGTGTTTCCTTTTCAGATTAAATATGTTTTTAACTCTTTTTCAAAGTGTTTTTAACATATTTATTAACTGTTTGCGCTTATATATATATATATATATATATATATATATATATATATATATATATATATATATATATATATATATATATAGGCAGCATATTTTCATTGAGACAAAATGTTATTGAAAAGCACGGAATTCTTTTCTTTCACTATCTTCTTTTTACTTTCTCCAATCTCCGAATAGTACTTTGTGTGTGTGTGTGTGTGTGTGTGTGTGTGTGTGTGTGTGTGTGTGGTCTTGTTTTTATTTTTTCAAAATTATTTAGTGAGTGGTAATAATAATAATAATAATAATAATAATAATAATAATAAGAATAAGAAGAAGAAGAAGAAGAAGAAGAAGAAGAAGAAGAAGAAGAAGAAGAGGAAGAAGAAGACAACGACGACAACGTATATTAAAGTTTTAGATAGATAAATATATATTTATTCATGAAGTTCTTCTTTGAAGAGGAAACTTAAAAAAACAATATTGGTTTAACTACCATGTTATCGATGTGAATTATGTCATCGATATACATAAAATGAATAATTATAACGTTTTCCCGTGCAAAATTAGATGAATCCAACTTCTTGACATTGAGAACAAAATTTATTTATAGCGTAAATCTTGTTTAATAAAACTCCTTTGTTTTTCTTTTTTAACATTAATATGTCGAAATTTGATTATAAAACGACAAAAATTCAAAATCTTAACAGTGTGTTTATTGAAAGCGTAATTTTTAACAAAATGAAATAAATTCACAAAACATTTTGTTTAAAAAATCTAATACATCCATTATCTATACTTCTATAAAGTTGTTTGTGTGTGTGTGTGTGTGTGTGTGTGTGTGTTGATACTCATATAAATAAATCCTTTTTCTATTTATTTAAAAAGAATTACACCTTTCTTAAATATAGTTCGTTGAAGTGCTTTTGTCTGCACAAAATCTAGCTAATTAGCATATTCTTTTAAACATTCAATTTAATTAATTCCCTATTAGTTTTTTTTTTTCGGGTTTCTTATGGGATGATCATCTTTAGTTAACTATTACGTGTAATTATATTCATGCAGATATTCTGCATGATGTATACTTACGCAATATTTGCGGAAAAAGGTTATAGTAAACACAAACCTCTTTCTATATATATTTATGTAAGCGTATATATATTTGCTTAAAAAAGTTTGCCTACCAAACTCTTCTGTCAGATTTTGGTCTACAAACATGAAACTTCATGTACAGGGTATTTGAATCCATGCGAAACTTCATATTTGGGTCTTAGCCGAGGAAAATCGGCGCAAAAGAGTCAAAATTAAAAACAAATGGAATAAATCGGAAGGTAAACATTTTCGTTTTGATTCTCGGTGGTGGCGCATGAGTCTATTTTTTTTTTTTTTTTTTTTTTTTTAATTTTTAAATCATTATTATATATCAGGTCCAATATAATATTATTAGAAATACGAAATCTGCATTAATCAAAATATCATATTTAAGCGTATTTTACGACCGGACAATGACAGGCGGCCTACTAGTATATATATAAGCAATCGTTCCATTTCTAATAATGTAACATATTGACAGAAATTAAGATAATTGTCATACGAAAGTGTAGATATATAAATAAGTATCATCAGAAATATAATGTAGGAGTATAACCATCTCTCTCTCTCTCTCTCTCTCTATATATATATATATATATATATATATATATATATATATATATATATATATATATATATATATATATATGAAGCTCCCCGTTTTATAGTCAAAGAGAAAATTATTCCCAATTCGCATTTAGGAAAAAATGAAGTCTCGTATTATTCAATCAAAGAAGTATTGTAAAAACAAACACAATACCTATGCTCGCTAGCTTTGGTGTAAAAGCCTGTTCTTCAGTGAAGTAAAGAACGGTGTAAAACATCACCACACCGTGAAGTTAATGAATATTATAATAATAATAATAATAATAATAATAATAATAATAATAATAATAATAATCGAGAAGTGTCAAGTAGGATGGAAAGATCGAGGAGAGAAAGCACTAACCAGACCTCCACTGGATGTTTGCGAAAAGGACTGAGGCCTTGAGGAGGCTTATTGCCACCAAAATTCCAGTGAAGATCAATGGTCGCTACCCACGGAAAATCAATGGTAAACGGCTCTTGGTATAATGTAAACTAATTGTCAAAGCTTATTGAAAGAGGTGTAGAGTACTGGGAATCTGGGAAGACTTGCTGTTACTCTCAACGGGAATCTTTTGATGATGGTGTGTGTGAGAACTAGTGAGAACTAGTGAGTAGTAGTAGTAGTAGTAGTAGTAGTAGTAGTAGTAGTAGTAGTAGTAGTAATAATAATAATAATAAGAAGAAGAAGAAGAAGAAGAAGAAGAAGAAGAAGAACATATATTAGAGTTTTAAATTGATAAATAGAGAGACGGGGAAGGAAGAGGAACGGTGAGCGATTGAGAGAGAGAGAGAAAGAGAGAGAGACAGACAGAGAGAGAGATGGGGGGGAGACAGACAGACAGACAAACAGACAGATACAGACAACGAGAGGAGAAAGGGAAATAATTAAAATAAAGAATCGTAGACGTAAATAAAGACTGGATTTAAAGAGGCAGACATGTTTACATGATTTTTCTGTTTTACGGCAAATCATTTCTTTCGGGATGCTTTAATGTCGAAACATAATACCCACTGCAAATTCCGCACAGCTTAAAAACACACAAAAGGTTCGGATCAAATATCTTGCAGAGGCAAATGTGTAGCGCAACGCAAAATGTTCATAAGCTATGGCAAAACAAATTCGCTTGCACCCCAGTTGTAGCCACAAAAGTCCAACACGTTACTTAGCAATATACAAATTCAATTGCGTATCATGTTTCTTACGAGGTGGTGTCAGCGAAGGGAGTTCGTATTTCCTGTTCGAAGCAATCGAAAGCTGTGATATAATGCGGAATCACAAGAAATGGCTGATGATTGAACATAACGCTAATCAATTTCTAACGATTCTTTTTCAAGATCTCACAACTAATAATCTTTCCATAATAATTACTTTTATCCTCGAATGGATTTTAGCGTTGATAATAGTGATAAAGTAACAAAAAAGATCCATTCCCAACGTAAATGACCTGTTATGCAGGATTACTTGAACAAAATTTGCTAATATATATATGTGTGTGTGTGTGTGTGTGTGTGTGTGTGTGTGTGTGTGTGTGTGTGTGTGTGTGTGTGTGTGTGTGTGTGTGTGTGTGCGTGTGTGTGTGTGTGTGTGTGAAAATTTTGACTTAAATTCGGTAAACTAAAAACTTACGAGAAATTTATTATTAAATAAAAATATAATAATAATAATAATAATAATATAATAATAATAATAATAATAATAATAATAATAATAATAAATTTCTCGTAAATAATAATAATAATAATAATAATAATAATAAGCAGATGCCGTCAAAGTAACGGAAATGAAAGAGAAAATTTGAAAGGTATACCGCAGAAAAAACGAGAAAGCACCTCGAAACCAAACTAAATAGTTGAAACCCAATTAAAGGAATAAACATGTAAGCAGTGCCATTGATGCGATAGTCTGGACCTTTTATAAACTTGACCAAAGAAGAACTAAGGAATCTCGACCAGAATACCAGGAAACTAATGACGAAGGATGATACTGACCGACTATACGTGAAAAGGAAAGATGGGGGAAGAGTACTGGTCTGTATTGAAGACTGTGTAATTAACACGAAAAAAGAATTAGCAAAATACATAATGCAGAACACCGAAAGAATAATTACTGCAGCAAGAGACACGGAAGAAACTAACAAGATAGAAAAAATCGACGAGGAATAAGACGAAGAAAGAAAAATGGGACGAGAAACAGCTGTATGGACGATTCATAAGGATTACAAAGGAAGAGACTTACGAAAACACTTGGAAATGGCTACAAAAAGAAAATCTGAACAGGGAAACTGAATCACTAATAACAGCTGCGCAAGATAATACAATTAGAACCGACAACATCAAAGCAAGAATCGACAAGACATAAGAAAACAGCAAATGCAGACTCTGCGGACAAAGAGACGAAACAATAAACCACATAATAAGTGAATGCAGCAAACTAGCCCCCAAAAATATAAAAATAGACACGATCAAGTGGGGAAAGTGGCGCATTGGCATTTATGCAAACAAATGAATTTTGAACACACAGACAAATAGTACAAACATAAACTGGCAGCAGTAATGGAAAATGAAAGTCACAAGATCCTATGGGACATGGATATACAAACGGATAAACCCATCCAAGCAAGAAGGCAGGATGTCATAATCGTTTACAAGAAGAAAAAGGCCTGCTAGATTGTAGATTTCGCCGTTCCAGCAGACCACAGAGTAAAAATCAAGGAGAATGAGAAGCGGAGCAAATACATGGAACTGGCCGGAGAAGTCAAAGGGATCTGGAAAATAAAGAAAGTGAAAATAACACCACTAATAGTAGGAGCGCTAGGAATGATACCAAAAAACTTTTTTTTTTAAATTGGTGAGATTAGAATCAGAGGGATGGCAGAGAAGAAACAACGGATTTCAATAATAAAAACTGCAGAAATATTAAGGAAAACTCTTAAATATGGAGATATACATAAACTACTCACAAACTGGACACAGAAACGGTTACAGATGCAAAACACAGGGTAACATCACATGGGATGAGGAAAATGAAACTGTATAATTGTAAGAGCTCGGCCACCCTTTCTTATTTGTGTCACCATAAACGGGCATACACCAAATAATGAGGGTCAAGGAGGATGGAAAGACCGAGGAGAGAAAGCACTAGCCAGACCTCCGCTGGATGAGTGCAAAAAGGACTGAGGCCTTGGGGAGGCTTATTGCCACCCAAATTCCAGTGAAGACCAATGGTCGCCGCCAACGAGAAATTAATGGTAAGTTGCGGTTGCGACAACGCAAATTCTGTTGCAAAGGTTATCGAAAGAGGTGGAGACTACTAGAAATCTGGGGAGACTTGTTGTCACTCAAACTCCCGGGAACACCACAAGTTTTTCTCCAAAAGCAATACTTTATGATCGCTTGTGTGAGTATTCCTAATGAGTAAATAATAATAATAATAATAATAATAATAATAATAATAAGAAGAAGAAGAAGAAGAAGAAGAAGAAGAAGAAGAACAATATCCTTTTGAGGTTGTTTAGTTATTTATAACTAACATTATTTGGTAATATAGCGATATTAAAAAAAATGTTTATTTGAATATATATATATATATATATATATATAAAGAGAGAGATAGAGAGAGAGAAAGAAAGAGAAAGAGAATAACATATCATTTTTAAGGTATATATTCCTCGTAAATTGGTCAAAAAGCGAAAGGACGAGTTATCATCACTTTCAGAGCATAAATACTTTAAATCTGAATTCAATCCACAATCATGAGTTTTTTTTATTTATGTATTACTATATAGGCGAATATTTATATTTATATTTTTTCATATGTGTCTCACATATGTGTCATCGATATAATCAGTTTTGTATTATCAAGTAAGATTCATTACTGAAAAAGGAAATAGAAAATCACTTGTTTTGTCTTTCTTCTCAATAGCGACATATTTCCATCCCTTGTATTGAAATAGCGTTTGAATACTTCTCTAAAAAAATAACATTCTTGGTGGTTATAGGAAAGATTATATCTTATGTGATCAATTGATCAATTTATGAATCTAAGCTCCAAGTATTTCTTTTACTCCAGCTAAAATTCCAATGTTCATCAACCACTTGGATCCAATTGAAATGAACGGTCTAAACTTCAGAAAGCACCGTGTTTTGACAAACTTCTAGGACTGACGTTCACTCCCGACCTTTTTTTTTTCTTTTTTTACATAGGCAACACCACTTATGAAGGCCCAGGGGACACTCGAAGATAAGGTTAAAGAGTGTACAGTAGTCAATTGGACAATATAGTAATTGTCAGTAATGGAAATTCTATAAATTTGTTAACTTAAGGAGAACGACTTACCAAGAACTTGTTTACATTGGACTTGAAGACAACCAAAATATTTACTCAGCTGGAAAGCAGGAAAATGAAGACAGTTATGGAAAACTTACATCAGATCTGTTGCTAAAGCCGCAGGAAAAAATGGTAAGATGATTTTTTAGCTCCGGAAAGTATATCACTCCCGATGCAATTATCTACCTGTATAAGAGCTAAATATGTCATAAAGTGGAGTGCAGTTGCTACATCTGCGGAGAAGCAAAACCATTTTCGAAATGTACTTGGCTTTCGCCTCTCTACCTTCTCACAGAAGAGATGTTGCAGTCAATCTCTGCTCTATCGTTATTTTCGTTGCGCGTGCTCAACAACTAAGTTTCAATCTATAGTTCCCCCATGCAAACCATTCGCAACAAATGCGCATCAATTATTTTCTATTACTTTCTGTCAGTGTCCATAACTAAACGAAAATTCCGTAAGAAAAGTTTATTCCCTTGAACTGTCAGTTTGGGCAACACAATACCGCGAAGTTGATTTCCAATGACTATAGCATGCCCGTTTTCTAATATAATATAAATAAATTCTTCTTTTACTGTCAAACTCCACCATAGCGGATCATCAAGGTGTTGAATCACAACCTACAAGAGACCCATTGACCCTTGTCCTCGAGAAGCGCTTGATAATCGGGGACCACCTTAACTATCCACACATTTCGACATATATATATATATATATATATATATATATATATATATATATATATATATATATATATATATATATATATATATACGATTGTAGAAAATAATTTTGCTCATAGAATATTCTTTTAGTGTTGGGAATAGCAAGAGAGTGAAGTAAACTGTTGATCCTTCTTGTAGATAGAGGAGTATTTGTTGCGAATGATTTACAGATGGATCATAAATTGAAGTTCGGTCGAGCACCCACCATAAAAGTAAAGACAGAGCAGAAATAGACTTGCAACGTCTCTTTCGTGCGAATGAGGAAGATGGGGGGTACGAAAAGGTTCTCACCCACAAGAATTCGGAGAGAGTTTTGTATCATGCCAAGACAGAAAATTGTACACTTAGCAGCTCCTCCTCGAATGTCGCAACAGTACTCCATCTATAATTTGCCCGGTGGACTAATTCGGAAAAATAAAAGAATAATAATGATAATGTCGTTCATCAAATTCTGGCTTAAAATATCACGTTAGCTGATACTTGGGCATGACGATGAATGCCCTAGAAAAGTAACTTCTGATTAATGTTTAGTTTTTAAATATGCAAACGAAGAAATGATTGGCAGCTTTTTTAAATGGTACCTTTTGTTTTATGGATAATTGAACTCATTAATAATAAAAAATAAAATAAAATGGTGAGGTACACCCGGGCTTTAACAGAAGATCATTCGAATGCTCTACCACTAAGCTATATTTCCAGATTAAAATAAATTTGTTTGTTTTTTTTTTAAGAGGAAATGATTAGCTAAAAATGTATTATCTCCGGTGTAACCTAAAATATTCCCTCGTAAAATTTTTTTTTTATCCATAAGAGAGAAAAGCAAATCAGTGGGGTTATTTTTATCGAGTTTCGATACTTATCAGATGAATTTCTATACAAAACATCTAAGAACACTGCCAGACATATAAATTAGCTTTGCATGTATTCGTAAAAGATAGGCTCAGCCGTTTCGTATTGTTTGATCGGAGAAAATTACGGGATAGCATGGAGACCCGACGTTGTCCGAGATTGAGTGAGGATTAACGAATATTTCACCCTTCCATATTTTATTGTCATCTAAATCGGTGAAATCTAGCATTTTTCAATTAAATCGATTAATTGCCTGCTCTAGTTGGGAACCCACCGCGGTTCATTGGCAGAAGGGTTCACATATCCCCCCGCCCCGCAGTGACTTAGTCTACAATACGTTGTCACTCATAACCCATTGTAACTACATAATTTGTGAATCCATAAATTTCAAGGAGAATGCAAATCCATTGGTTACTCATTTTTTGGTATATTATTATTACATTGTTTCAAAATGATGATATTTTATTTAAATTAATCGATGCAATAAACGACAAATTTGTATAATGAAACTATTTTTCTGTGATTGATTTTAATTAAAAGTTCATCACCTCTAAAATAGCACTACGTATACCGCCCTCTGCCTGTCTGTCTGTGTCTTTCTCTCTCTCTCTCTCTCTCTCTATATATATATATATATATATATATATATATATATATATATATATATATATGTGTATGTATGTATGTATGCTTATCTGTCTCTCTCTCTCTTTCTACCCGTATATATATATAAAGCTCCTTTAAGACTTTACAACTGAGCTCTCTTTAAGCAATTAAAAATCAGTCAACTTTAGCGTGAATGTAACATTGTGATTTCCTGTTGTTTAATACTCTCTGTCTGTTTACTATTAATGCCGGCCGACATAGTATTTGCAGGCATTTTTTTTTTCATTCCATTCTTGTGTACATTGCCTGTGGCCTTGATAGAAAGATGCTAACCTACGAAGTCAAACGAGGCTTCGTGACAGGGTTCGTATCTCTCGATCAGCAGTAATTATCACTTCATACACTGAATATTGCGTAAGAATGAGGCACTAATTCTCGTTGGTATATAATAATTGCGAATATTTATTTGCAAAATATTGCACATACACACACACACATATTGTATTTATATTAGGGATGGGCAGGAAGCCAATATTTTTTGAAATTCCATTTTCACCCCAAACAAGGCACAGTGGCACTTTGAAGTATGGGGCTGCTATCGGAGGAATAAGTTGCAGGGATGTTATGTAGGGAGTTGAGCAGCAAGATGTCCATTCACATTACACTTGAACTTCAGCATGTCAGTACAGTTGGGAAAGCAGGAACCCGGAAGGGAGTTCCAAAGTCTAGCAGTTCTGAGAAGAAACTATTGGAGTTGAAAGCTTTCTTACATCTAGGGATTTCTACTGTGTAGAGGTGGGACTTTGCTGCTTGTCGAGGTATTTATGTCGAAAGAGTACAAGTGCTTGTAATTCGTCGAAGCATTCACCATTAAAATAATTGTAGAACAGGGAAGTCGGATACATTTACCGAGTCCGTATCAAATTCCCGATTCCGATACAATTACCGATTCTCATTCCGATTCTTTATAAATTTAAATATTTTACAATAGAGTTGTTATTTATTTTAGATTACCGTAAAAACACGTGTTAAATATGCAGGCATTTTGTCAAGCGTAAAAATACATAATATGGGGGGGGGGTAATCTATATATTTTAGTTTTACTGGTTGTCTAAAATCAATAAATACCTATTATTTCATAATTACTACCAGCAATGAAAGATTTTCATCTAAACAAAATCAAATAAAAAAAGACAATTAAAAGGATCGTTTTTGGCATCGGAAAACAGGCACAAATTTTTCCAATTCCGATATCGATTCAGATACCCCCATAATTTCCGATTTTTTTTACCCTCGATTCCGATTCCGATTAATTGTCCCAACATTAATATATATATATATATATATATATATATATATATATATATATATATATATATATATATATATATATATACGTATGTGTATATGTAATATATACAGAAAAGCAAACATCTTCATCGACAACGTGAAGTTGGCAGCGTTGAGCGGTTTGTTAGTAAACTTCCATGTCAAACAATTGTAAATACCTGGCTTCGGTTATTTTAAGTACCCTTTCGTAACTGACATTTATTTAGACTCAGCCATTTTGTAAGTAAGTAGAAAAGCGATTTCAGACATTTTTAAATTGTTCTATTTTATGGCCCATCTCGTGAATGTAAAATCGTCCATATGATTTGGATGCCATGACTGCGGCGCTGTTTTAATGTTTGGCACCGTTTATCCCATTAAGTATCTAAACCTCCGAACAAGGGTTTTGAATTCATACAAATGTACAAGTTAAAGTGTACAGAGAAATCAAAATAAATCACAAAAAAATATTTTTCTTATAGAAATATGTTGTTTCCACAAAGATTAATTTTTCGTTTATAATTTAAGTACAATTTCGGGCATAAGGCTTTGGGTTTCAAGCGTATATCGCGTAATCTAAAAGGTGCAATCATCACGAACTCTACATATTAAATTACGTTGTATTATGGCAATAACGTGTTGAATATTATCTCCCACGTGGTCTACTGTGTCTAGTTTATTAGCGTCGACATAGGAAGTTGCATATTCTCAACAAAAAATATATGTATACTAATCTGATTAAATTCCACGAACGACGTTGTCAGTTAAGAGGTCTATATCGTGAAATTATACGTTCATAAAATGAAAATCAAGCGAAAAAAAAAATTGTACCAATTCCGAATTTTTCTCGGGTGTCAGCCTTTATATAATGTGAATTGTTCAACCAAGCGAAACACAAAATAAGCGATAGTTGCGAAATCTGCAAATAAAGAAAATAGTTTTCCATTCACAATTTAAAATTCACCAACTCTAAAAAAAATCTATCTATCTACCTATCTATTCCTCTCTTTTTTCTTTCTTTCTCTCTCCTCTCTCTCTCTCTCTCTCTCTATATATATATATATATATATATATATATATATATATATATATATATGAGCCTGACGAATTCTCACGAGAATGAAATGCGGAATATTCTGTGTAGCTTAATTGTTATGTATATTTTTATAACTTACTACTATATATATATAAATATATATATATTAGGCACCGCCAAAAATGGCCGAAAAATCAAGTTGTTGTTGTTTTTTAAAACGAAATTACATTTATTAAAATCCATTATTTCTGAGTAACTTTTTTTTCCAGAAAGATAACACCCTGATTGTTATCATATAGAAAACAGAATGATGTAAAACTTTTTCTACTATTTTTAATTAAATTTTAAATGTTAAATCTTCCCAAAAGTTAACAATTGACATTTTTGTCTTGCACAAAAAACGTACATAAATATTTAAAAAAGAGGTTTTTGAAATAATTAATTAATTTATTTATTTGTTGCCTAACTAAGATTTAGGATGATTTTTATGAGAATATGCAAAAATATTATAATATAAGTACCTGGATTTCAAATAATTCCACTTATTCATATAGGAAACCAGTTACTTCGCGTCGATCTAGACAATGTTTACGTTTGTATTTGATAAAAAGCAAACTATGGAACACCAAACAGGCCAAAACAAACTTATTTTTCAGTGACGAAAATTTCAATGTATTATTAACGCTGACCATTTTGGAGGTTTAGATAATGTGTGACCATTTGTATGAGTTTGGCTTTAAATGTGTATGTGTGTGGGGGCCAGGCTCTCCAAAATGGGGGAGGGGGGAATTTAAAGCAGAATAAAAAAAAATTATTTCAGCGCGTTTGTTCCACCTTGGTCGAAAGGCGGCAAACGTTTTCAAACGGGATCGAAAAAATGATGCTATTTTTAACACAAAGGGCACTATATTTATCGATTTTTTATTGCATTGATTCTTCAAAGCATGCCCTGTTTAATAATGGTCATGCATTATTCGGTTCGCTAAAAAAATTGTTAATTTATTTATCAAAGATTTTAAAATGGCTTTTTTCGTATAAATATTAATTTTTTTTTGCTTGGCTTAACTTAAATTAATTATTTTACTTAACATATTCACCAAATTTCACACTTCAAAACTCAAAAGCGGGATAATTAAACACAATCGAAGTTCTTATATTTAGACGTCAAAATAAGGTATGCAAACAATTTTTTTTTTTAATTTATAATCCTGCCCCTTACAACAACACAATATGTTGTGCTCAGTTTCAGATGATTACTTTAAGCATATTTGGAACCCCCTCAAAACAAAGGGGGGGTAAGCAAAATATATATATATATATGAATATCATTTATGAAAAATAAGTACACTGTTATAAAGTTCATTTTTCTCTTAATAATCGCTGAAAATTTCGTATTGATCGGATAATTACCTAATTTTTGGTAGATTTTTAAAAAGACGGTCCGTCAAAAAGTACTTACCTGCCCCCCCTCCAGTTTTGGCGGTGCCTAATATATATATATATATAATATAAAGCTGAATGTCTGTGTGTGTGTGTGTGTGTGGTCACGAATAGGCTTCTATATGGTTCACTATTTTAAAAACTGATTACATATAATGATAGATGTATCGAGACAGGAATGGGTATGTTTGATCTGGCAGGACGGTGGTTCATTAAAATTGTGGGGTCTGCGTTCGCGCCTGGTCTACAAAGTAGTGAAATAAAAAATTTAAAAATTAAAAAAAAAACGTTTACAAGTATTTTTGATATAGATGTACGCAATAATACTTATGTATAAGTATGTTTTAACTTAAATAGGTATGGTATAATAAAATTGTGGTGTTTGCGTTCGCGCCTGGCCTCCATAGAATGGAAATAGGCACAAACTTTAATAAAGACTTTTTATATCTATCTGCGCAAGTATACTTGGATAATTATGTTTCAGTTTGAAGAAATATGGTATAATAAAATTATGGGGTGTTCGTTCGCACCTGACCTCCATAGAATGGAAATATGTCACAAAGTTTAACAAGGTTTTTTAATATAAATCCACAGAATATTGTGATAAGTGTTTCAGTGTGAACAGGTATGGTATAATAAATTATGGGGTTTATCTATTTTATTTTTACTTTCATCATATTTTGCTTTGGTTTTGATACCCCCAAATTCGAAGCTATCTTTTTACAACCCTTCCTTTTCATAACATATCATACTTTCATAAATCAGAGTTCATTTTCTGTAGGCTGTTTTTGAACCCAGTTAACGACGTGTACTTTTGCTAGTATATATATATATGATTGTGTGTGTAGAAACACACACACGCACACACACACACACACACACACACACACACACACATATATATATATATATATATATATATATATATATATATATATATATATATATATATATTGTTTTGGAAAATATGTTTTTTCAATCATATATCACTTTTTGCGTATACCAATCCTTTTTTTAGAAGCTCAACGCATGTCAAATATAACAACAGGGCATATATAAAAGAATAATTGCAATTCAAGAGGCAAATACAAAACACCTCCTCCAACATGTTAAAATATCGATGCATTTTTATAGAACAGTTTCATTATGCAGAAACAAACGGTTATTACTATGTCAATACCGTTTCTTTTCGTGCATAAACGAAACAGATCTGTCAAAAATGTACAGAAGATTTTACATGCTGAAGGAGCTATTTTGCATGAGAAATGAATATTTGGATCTTGGAATATAACTATACTGTTATTCTCATATATATATATATATATATATATATATATATATATATATATATAGTGTTGAACGATAAATTTGTCGCCCTTAAGAAAACAACAGTACAGCTTTATTTAAAAACATTTATTGAAAAAATCAGTACGGGTAACTTGATTATGTAGAAGAGCTGACATCTATACAATGTAACCACGTTTACCATCAATCACCGCCTCGATATGAGTCCGGATCTGGGAGCATCCCTTTTCCAAAAGTGCCGGCGAGTGCTCGGCAAGTGGATGGCAGCGATCAGACTGGCTGTGTTGTTGTGGAAGGTCATGTTGATGACGTTCTCGACGTATGGCCAAACGAAGTAGTCCATCAGATCAAGGTTGGGGAAGGAAGGGGGGGGCAATAATAAAATAGTACAAAGTTGTAGCTCTTCTTTCTGAAGCCAAGTCTGGGTCTCTTTGGATTTGTGGACCGGCGCCGAGTCGCGCTGCTATACCCTAGGTCAATCAGCGGTCACCTGATTGCATCAGGGTATCATCACACTCTTCAGCACATTCAGGTACACTTTGGTGTTGATTTTAAAGCCGACTTCGAAGATGTGAGGTGGCATGATGTGGCCCTCACTTGAAACCAAACCAAAGACCATAAGCGTAGCCGGAAACTTTTCATCACCTTGAGTATGTCCGTGTTATACGGGTCAATCCAGTGATGCATTTTGAGGGTGCTGACAATGGTCCTGTTGTCGTAACTTAGACCGGTAGAGAGCATGAGTTTTACAGCGGCGCATCTCTGATCGTTGAACATTGTGTCACTTCCAAACATGACAGAAGGCTCCAGTCGCTCTTGGGATTTGTACACAACTAGTAGATAGTCTGGAACAAAAAAAGAAAATCTGTTTTCATCAATGGAAATGGAATCATGTCGTTTTTTCTATGACGACAAGTTTATCTTTATCCATATATATATATATATATATATATATATATATATGTATATATATATATATATATCTAATAACGAAAACATCAAAGTTGCCTTTGATGAAATTCCGAGAGGTACAAAATACGACCATAGACAAAGATTTTCTACTTTGTATGCAACAACAGGTTAAATCTGAAGGGCAGAAAGCGAATGTTGCTTAACTAGTGAAGACAGCGTCTCATTATAAAATCCAGACTGTAATAATTTTACAATGTGCACCTCACAATAAAATTCCCGTACTCATTTCCACCTGACGGGCAAAAGGCGTTTGGTCATCCCATAAACATTTGTTACGAAACGTAAATCAATTTCAAGGCCAAATTTTGGGGACCCCCTCACGCCGGAATATGGTGTTGATAACTTTGCTTTTTCTAGTTTTCTTCGCTCTCACTTTATACAAGTAATTGATATATATATATATATATATATATATATATATATATATATATATGTGTGTGTGTGTGTGTGTGTGTGTGCGCGCGCGCATGTGCGTGCGCATGTGTGTGTAAACGTTTGGAATCCAACAGAGAAAAACAACCTTGACAGATAACTAGCCAGCCTAACTTTAATTGGTAAGGTTCCGAATGGTTTTAGTGACCAAAAACTCTTAGATTATTCGTAGAAATCAAAAAAAAAAACGCACTATCATCAATGGCAAGACTTCGAAGGCCGGAAATGGCCAAGATCTCTCTGATTTTCAATCTTCGGATCTTGGGCACGTGGTGCAATGGGGAAAAGTGGCCGGTTAATTTTAATGCACCTAAAACATTTCTTTCCATCATCAATGCTCTGACCCACATCTGAGTCATATTGAAATGATTGTCTGTCGCCTTGAGGATGCTCCATGTTTAGAGAAGCTTTTTGGTCTGACTTTCACTCCTGATCTGAAATGAAGCGCATTCATCAAATCATTTTACTGCTCCAGTAGATATCTCACTGCCGATGCAATTCTCTATCTGTATAAGTCAGAGCCAAGTACGTCCTATGATGGAGTACTGTTGCTACTTGGAGCCCTCTTCTGCCTTGACAGAGTTCAAAACCGACTTTGTAATATAGTACGCGATGCCTTTTCCTCTTCCCTGCAACCTCTTTCCCACAGCCTGTTTCTGCTCTATCGTTATTCTCATGCAAGTGCTGGTCTGAGCGCCAATCTATGTCCCCGACGTTAGTCTTTCGCAAAAAGCACTAGTCTAGCCAAAGTCACCATCAATAAATCCCCCGACTCTATATCGGTGCCTAAACCTAAACGTGATCAAAGCCTTTTTCTTAGAACTGCCAACATGTACCACTCTGCTCCGCTTGTCTGCTTGCCAGGTTACTACAATATTGTTGTCTTCAAGTCCAACGTAAAGAAGTTCTTATTGGACGGTCCCCGTAATTAATTTAATTATACCAAATATCCACCACAAACGATTACTACGCTATTGTCCCAATGACTGCCGTAAACACATTGACCCTTATCCTCGAATGGCATCTGGGTCTTGATATGTGGTGGCCCAACTTTGTAAAAAAAAATCAGAGATTTTAAAGTCAGCTGAATAATAGACAAAAATAATTAGCCAGATGTAAGTATAAAAAGTTATAGGTAATATCATTTATGGAAAAACCATTTACACAGGCGACAAGAACTCAACATCAACTACCCAAAAATGTAATATCGTTTCATGGACGGTCCAATTGTTTTTCTTTGAATAAAGTCTCATCGTCAGCACCGGTAATGGATATTAAGTAGAAATATTAGATATATGATCAACACTCAACTGATTGTGCAGTAAATCAAGAAAACGGCTAAAAAGCAGTAAATATCTTCCACTAAAGATATGCTTATAAGGCCAATTACAAATACTGTTAAATACATGGTTAAACCCCAAGTGTAGACACTAAACAATTATATAGCAAATATAGATTGTATGTTAAAGAGAGGTAAAACTATTAAAGTTAGAAAAACGGTTATAAGAGCTTAATCAGGCAAGTTCAAATATAATTTAAACAAAGGGTTACAATAATCTATAAAGCTGTTTATATTTCACGTACCAAAACAAAGTGGAAACCACGATACCAAATTTTCAGTGATAAATCTCGACCTGTTAATATACACATTAAAAATGGCCCACAAAGACATACACATACACAACACACGCGCGTGCGCGCACACACACACACACACAAACACTTACAGACAATCATACATGCACACACCGTTATATACGACAAAAAAGACGCGGGCATTTTTGTTAGGAGCAAAGTATAGTATCTGTTTATGAAACACCGCTTCATTTTTTTTTTCTGTCTTCAGCCATGAATTAGGTCCTTCTAAACTGAGGAATTTTATTTTACTTTTCTGTCCCAATTCAGAGTGCTACATATAAATTTTTCCCATATTAAAATGGCGACCTTGTACTAATCCTGCCATAATGGGGTGACAAGTGAATAATGGCCGCGCAGAGACGCACAGCGAGACCTGTGCAAATAATGCATACAGGCATCTACTCTTTTTTTCGTTGAAAACGTAATTTGTATTCACACAGTAAGCACTCATAGATGTCTCTCATTTGCCCCCTCTCCTTTTCCTCCTCTTTATATATATATATATATATATATATATATATATATATATATATATACACTAGCAAAAATACCCGTCATTCACTGGGTTCAAAAACAGCCTACAGAAAATGGACTCTGATTTATGAAAGTATGATAGGTTATGAAAACGCAATGGTTGTAAAGAGATAGCTTCGAATCAAAACCAAAGCAAAATATGATGAAAGTAAAAATAAAATAGATAAACCCCATAATTTATTATACCATACCTATTCACACTGAACAACTTATCACAGTATGCTGTGGATCTATATTAAAAAAAACCTTGTTAAACTTTGTGACATATTTCCATTCTATGGAGGTCAGGCGTGAACGAACACCCCATAATTTTATTATACCATATTTCTTCAAACTGAAGCATAATTATCAAAGTATACTTACGCAGATAGATATGAAAAGTCTTTATTAAAGTGTGTGCCTATTTCCATTCTATGGAGAACAGGCGCGAACGCAGAACCCACAATTTTAATATACCATCCCTATTTAAGTTAAAACATACTTATCAAAGTATTATTATGTACATCTATATCAAAAACGCTTGTAAGTTTTTTGGGTTTTTTTAATTTTTAAATTTTTTATTTCCATACTTTGTGGCCACAATTTTAATGAATCATCATTATGCCAGATCAAACATACCCATTCGTCTGTCTCGATACATCTTCTATCATTATATGTGATCAGTTATCTATAATAGTCAACCATATAGGAGCCTATTCGTGGCCAGGCACACACACACAGACGTTCAACTTTATATTATAGATTAGTAATGGGAAGATTCCAATATTTTTACCGAATCCGATAAAATTACCGACTCGGTTCTAAATTCGCGATTCCGGTACAATAACCGATTGCGATTTTGATTTTTTTTTTAAATCTCTAAATATCTGACTAGAGAGTTCATATGTTTTTTTTTAATTTTCGATTATCGCAAACGCCCATGTAATGTGAGCATATATTTTCGCAAAAGTATATATACACTCGTAAGGAGTAAGCTGCGGGTTTTAGTTCTACTGGTCTATCTATCTATCTATCTATCTATCTATCTATCTATATGTCAAACTTAAAATAAAATTGACCGCTGCGATCACTACAGTATTACTCAGAAAATTTTTGGTCTAAACATTTGAAATTTTACATAAAGTGTATTCCGACATAGGGCAAACCTTTTATTCGGGTTTTGGCCGAAAATTTGGCTGCCAAGGGGTCAAAGTTCAAAAGATTTTACCTTTGTCGTGTCTAGCAAACTATTCAGCCAATTTTGGGTATAAACATTTGAAATTGTACATAAAGGGCATTCACACATGGAGCGAGCTTTTTAATCAGTTTAGGGGCGAAAATGTAGCTGGTTAATTTTAATGCATCTTAAACACAAGTTCTTTTTACCACCAACGCTCTGATCCTCCCCACCACCAGGCCCTAACTGTTTGTTTATGGTCTTGTCACTATATGCTGTAGACGGCGTGTAGTATTTTGGTGTATGATCCATCCAGTTTGTTAGGTTGTGCAACTTGTAGTGTCCAATGGTTTAATCCGGATAGTAAGATTGTTTGGATCGATGCATTGGTAACTTTCAGTTGTGTTTTAATCTTGATAACAGCATTTACAGACTTTGTTCAGAGGGTTTATAGCGCATCACACCTGGTCAATTAGCATATGCCTATCAGGAAGATGTTCAATATTAATTTACGACACAAAATTCCATTAAAGCAAAAAGAAAATAACTATTGGAAAGAGTTTATTCTAAATGATTCCATAAACATATGATTTTGATTTAGCCATGAGGGAGTCACTCCCTCAATGGCATTACAATGCCAGTGTAAGCAATGGATTTGACTGGATTTGAACTCTGCTTCACAGACTTTAAATTCTTGTCCTTGTTTATCTCATGGGGTCTGCCACACTGGAGTTATCTTTCTTTTTTTAACTGGGCAATCACTTATCAATGGCAAAAGCAATTCGCAGATACATGTTAATGAGTGTTGTGGTAGGATCCACCTAATTAGCATATGTGGAGTGTCAACCATATAAATATGGTTGGTACCGTAAAGATGGAGAGATTCCACGAGAGACACAGAGAGACAACGAGATCGAGAGTCGACGACCACCCAGCCGACACCTTCTCCAAGATGGCCTCCTTATGACTATACAAATGGACTTATATATGTATGAACGTAAATATTGTATATACTTTCTTGTTCTTAATGTATCTGTTCTACTTTGCTTTTGTGTTGTAGTTATTTATTTCCATGTGTTCAGTCGAGTTTCAACAATGAGTTGAATTGCTTGACCGTTGAATGATGCTGAATAATATGAGAAGCTTGAAAATATCAAAATATAACGCCTCACAACAGCTGGCTAAATAAAACCAAACATTATTTCCCCTTTGTCAGAAACATGGCTCATTGAAGGTGAGGGGTAAATAACAAAATAGGAAGGGGTCGAGAAGTACGAAAGTAAACAAAAAAGTCCGTGTTCTCTCCCACTAAATAAAACAGTGTGTTTATTTGCTGTCCTCTAAGGCGTCTTTTATAAAGAACGCCGAAGGGATTAGACAGGATATATTCGCAAACGGGCCTATGTCCATTTTTTGAAATACTTTCTTTTTGTGTTCCGTGTTGTCGTCGTCTTCGGGGGAGAAGGGCAAGTGCGTAGAACTTTCACGTGGTTTTGTGCTGATATCGATAGTAATAAAACTGTTTAGGTGATTGTGACGGCGTAATTATCCACATAGTTTTATTTTATCAGTTGACCACCAACGCAGTTAAAAAAAGAAACTTGAGATTCCATGCATTGGCTATAGGAATGGCAATTGACGCAACAATAGACAAAAAAAAAACAAAGAATTGGGTTGCCGATTGAAAATATACAAGGGTTTCAGTTCGAAACCATCTTTCGTCACTATTTGAATCGCTTGACAAAACAGCCAGAACAGCGACAACAGATATGCTTGGCAAAATGAAGAACGAACACCCGGGATCATTTCCATTGTAAAAACTAAAACTTTTTTTTCATATTGACGATTGACTTATATGTGTTAGTTAATACCTCGACTAGTTTCTAGATGCGACAAGGTATCGCGATAAGAGGCTTTGTTAGTCAATCATATTCAAGTTTGAAATAGTATTTGCATTGAGAAACGTGGATTGAATTGACACATTTCAAAAATATATCTTTGCATATACAGAGGCACTTTGAATTAACACTCAGACCCCAAACATCCTCAAATATATGTCTTCGGGGTTTCATCCGAACAACTACCTGTAAGGATAATTCCACCTTCAAGTACCTATTTACTATGCCTCCCCACGGGACAGAGTTAAACACCAGGGTCGTTTTTTAACGTGGAGAAAAGGTATAAAAATAAAAATTGTCTCAGTCGTGAAGGATTTCTCCTCCACTGAAAGAGAACAAGAAATAGAAGTGCAGCATCTGAAGAACAGATGTTATTTATTTGCTCCCCCACCGAGCAAATTAGGCACAAGGCCGATTTTTAATGTGAGGAGTGAAGGGAGGGGGAAGGAAAAAAGGGGACCAGCTCCTGAGAGGTGGGAAATGGGAGCTGGTTAAAGGTCAGGCATGCGGGGTTGCCCCCACATGTGGTCTTTGCTAGTAATAGCTAGTCATAGCTTGCAGTATCTGCCGGAACAGATGGTATTTATTTGCTCCCCCACCGAGCAAATTAGGCACAAGGCCGATTTTTAATGTGAGGAGTGAAGGGAGGGGGAAGGGAAAAAGGAGACCAGCTCCCGAGAGGTGGGAAATGGGAGCTGGTTAAAGGTCAGGCATGTGGGGTTGCCCCCACATCTGGTCTTTGCTAGTCATAGCTAGTCATAGCTAGTCATAGCTTGCAGTATCTGCCGGAACAGATGCTACACTTTGATCTTGTCCCGAAGGCCAAGGCTTTGAATTCCACCTTCAAGTAAACCCCCACAAAATATTTCAAATAACTCAGTATTCGGAGCTCAAGTAAAATCGCCATCGATTACTAGAAACTTGACTACGTAATAATAATATATTGTGAACAGACACTTTAACTCATGTATTTATATTATTCTTAATCTAGCTGAAGGTGAATGTTGGGGACAGACTAGTGTCTTGTTATGGATATATCAAAGATCACTGCCTATTAGACAATGTCATCGAGTGGCTTTCATTTTTCTATAGAAGGGTTTTCAGGACAACCTGACATGAGAATACTCCCCCCCCCCAATTAAATTCTAACTAAATATTTAAAATAGTTTAGAATACGAAACTCAACGAAGATCCTCTCGAAACGATTATATTGGCCTATACGAAGAATAGCTCATATTCCTCTAGTGTAATTTACATCAAGTAAGAGTATTTAACTTGATACTCCACTCGATTAGATGAATTCTTATCGAGAATCCGGTAATATCAACAAATCGCAAGACAGATATTCTATAACATAATGAAGCAGTTAATTAAGGAGAGGAAAATAATGTTCTCCGATTCTTTACTCATTGTTTGAGAGGTAAAAGAGAATCTGATTCGAACATTTGTATATCTATTTATCGCAAATAGTGGACAAAGTATTAACTCCTGGAAAGGGGCACCTTCATTTCTGAAATTTGAAACTGAAGTAAATTGAAAAAAGTGCCCATACATACATATATATATATGTGTGTGTGTGTGTGTGTGTGTGTGTGTGTGTGTGTGTTTGTGAGTGTGTGTATAGATATTAATATATGCATATATATATATATATATATATATATATATATATATATATATATATATAAATAAGTTTGTTTTTGAAATGTTGTTACTTTCAATGTATACCGTTTTCTTTTAACGGGTCTAGATTGTTATTTTAAAACCAGTTACCGTTAATTTTGAGTTAAGCTCAATGTGTCTATTTAATAGGGACATATATAGTGCAAATGTTTTTTTTGAAAATTCAAAGACTCACGTTTTCTTTTTTATAACCTTCGTTTATTTCCTGGATTTTTCCATTACAGCCGTTTCATTAATGAGTTGGCAATTTTACGATTTATGTTTCCGTAAAAATATCCTGTGAAAATATCCCATATATATATATATATATATATATATATATATATATATATATATATATATATATATATATATATATTCTCATTGAAACAAATCCGCCCACCTAACTCGTAATAAGCCACCACGTGACGTGACAAAATATATATATATATATATATATATATATATATATATATATATATATATATATATATATGATTTGTTCTGAAGTTAATCTGGAATACGAGCTTAAATTTACTACTAAGACCTTTTGTAATAATGGTTACCCCTTAGATATTGTTGAAACTACTATTAATAAGGAAGTTTCCAATTTTTATAAACCTAAAGAAATGATAGATGTCCTGTGTACCTACATCTACCTTGGCTAGGTAACATCAGCGACCGATTTGCTAAGCAAATCTCTTTGTCTGTGCAACGGTGTTATTTTGCATCGAATCCACGCGGTGTTTTTTCAACCAGACCTATGTTGTCGTCCATTTGCAAAGATGTTCTTCATCCCCCCCCCACCATAATTATTCTGTTATTTATTTATTTAACGTACTTGCAGTGCACACTATGTTGGGGAAACATCGCAAAGATAGGATTTCCGTTTGAAACAACACGTACCATCAAAGATTTGTTATGCAAACTTTTCACCCTTGGCTATGGGACCTCATCCAGAAAGAAAAGGCGTAGTAGCGGACACGATAGGGCGACTGTTTAACTCACTGAGATTACTTTCGCCCAGAAGCTGCGGCCTCCTCTGCTGTCAGTCGTCGCGGGTATGCTCCACTGGACAAGAGCATAGGGGGTTCAGAGGGTGTCTATCTGATGCGTAACAGATACTGCACCTTAACTGCGCAAGTAAGTTTGGAGCCAAGGTGGAAAGTCCTGTGGTGATGGAGTGAGACTACGCCAACACCGAGGGATAAAGCCCTGAGGCCGCAACTAGTTATCGTCAAGATTGACGGAGTGCATGATGATGATGATAATGATGATGACATTTCAGGGCGCAATTTTTCGAGGAATTCGTAACGAGTTTTGTTTTCTGTATTAAAAGCGCTTAGCATAATAAATAAGCATTGATGGCTCTCTTCCTGCACTATTAAGCTATTCATAAAACGTTGTAATTAAAACAAATGCAACTTAAATTAGAAGAAATAGTTGCTAAATTTCCACATCGTGGATTTCTATATATGTATATACATGTATTAGTAAATGTCCCTAAATGTGGGGTGTCTCTTCAATTTTAAGGGGGATAACTCAGCATTGCTCGGTCGTAAAATACCCATAAATATTATATTTGAATTAATACAGAAACTGGGACAGGTGCATGCGAGTATTATGTATTTTTTTCTAAACTGTTCACTTCTTGTAAGTAAAAAAAATACACGAGCTGAGATCGAAACCAAAACCTAAAGATAATGAGTCAAGTAGGATAACCATTAGACGAGTGTGACACGATTTTTAAAAAGGTGTTTTCAAACTACTTATTCTTAACATTAGTAGTCTGTAATTTGTACAATTCACGCATGTGCATTCGTGAAAGTTAGCATGCAGATAAAAACCAATGACTCTCACGTAGCAATTCCTAATTTTTGACTCCTTAGCAGCGCTTTTTTTTTCTGGATGAAACCAGATTAAAAAGATTTACACATGTCGGAATATCCAATATACCAAATTTCAAGTTTGTATGTCAAAAATTCGTTGAGTATATAGGTTGAAAAGTGTCCTTCCACACACATATTCTCACTTTTATATATATATATATATATATATATATATATATATATATATATATATATAAGGTCAGTTTTGTCAATGGTCGGAAGACAGAACGTATCAATGAATGAAAAGTTTTCTCTTTCTATTTGATACATGACATTCACAGAAGGGGAAGGGCTGACATTCTTTTGACCATATATATATATATATATATATATATATATATATATATATATATACAAGAACATTATATATATATATATATATATATATATATATATATATATATATATATATATATAAGTATAAGTATATATACAAGAACGAAAGCTGATTATTGCAAAGACAGGAGATGCCTGTTGACATTTATCTTGAAAAGACCAAAGCTGTAAGTAGAAGGAAAACAGTAAGCAGGAAGAGAGTTCTACAACCTCACAGTCCTTGGAAAGAAGCTATTGGGATAGGAAGCTGTATTCCAATGGGGTATCATAACATGAAATTGATAAATATTTCTTAACCAATGAGACAAAGGAGCTGCAACAAATGGAAGGACGGAATAGATCAGACAAGTCTAAGGAGCACATGCTATAATAGTATTTGTAGAAAAAAATTGAGACTAGCAACATCACGTCTATGAAAGAGAAATTGCAGTGAGCGAGAAAGTATGGGGCCAATCAAATTATAGATACGTTTCTGCAATTTATCAAGAAACTTCAAATGGGACGGACATTCCCCAGCCCAAATATTACAACAGTACTCCATACATGGTTTGATAGTAAATTTGTAAAGAGAGGGTATACCCATGAGTATGAGAAAGTGTTTAGAGCGATAGGGAGAACCAAGACGAAGAAAGAGCAATAGATGTAATAGAGGACCCCACGAAAGATTTGTTGAGATGTCGTCATATATTGCTAGATGCGTAAAAAGTGATTACCTCCCATAATTTTAACCACTTTAATTTTTTTTTTAAAACTTGATTATTTTTGGTAAAAAAGCGCGAGAAATACAATGAAACAGTCAGAATTACATTTTAAATAGAAACAAGCGATATATTAGGTGATCTCATATGAGATCACTGGAATTTTAGACTTGCTATGAATATAGTATATCTATTAGTTTTTAAGTAAGATCACCAGTAGGTAATCGGTTAATTAATTTCATTTCTGTTTCATCAGACATGTATGAATATATATATATACATACCAGTTGTATATACCTGATGTTGTCAGATTGAAATATATTGCGGGGGGGGGGCACGAGCTGCTAGAAAACTTATCCTGCTTGACAGAGTTCAAAATAGACTTCGTACCTTAGTGAGGGATGCCCTTTTCTCTTCCCTGAAAACTCTTTCCCACAGAATAGACGTTGCGAGCCTGTTTTTGCTTTATCGTTATTTTCATGACAAGTGTTCGTCTGAGGTTCAATCTATGCCCCCCCTTGCCTTACTTACAAATTAATTTAATAAGATCACCGGGAGGTAATCGGTTAATTAGTCGCCACGGCGTCTAATCGAGATTTTCACTATATAAAATAAATCTCACTGGAATACTACGAGAAGTAATTTTGACCGGCACACTGAACCAATCATGATCAGTTTGGAAAATAAAAATATAAAGTTAAAAGAAATGAATTTTTAATTCATTGGAAACGTAATGGTGTGACGGCTAAAACGTTAAAATTTTCATTTTTTTTTCTCTTCTTTAAATAAATGTAACCATTTGGACTCTATTAGTTGCCAAGGTTGGTGTCTGGTTTCAAAAAGTACATTCGATTAGAGAGTAGCAATATGTGCGTATGTGTGAGGAAGAGGACTGGTAAATAAATGCCCCTGTAAGACAGAGGAGAGCGTGAAAGAGAAAGTGTGTCGTGCCTTTTTCTTTCTTAAATAAGTGCTTGTGGGAGTTTAAGCATTAAATAAGGGAAATCAGGTGTTCATCGTGATGGACGGACCAAATGTATTATTCTATATAAGATCGCGGACGCGCGTATAGCTGCTGTATGCAAATGACCGAGCCGTGTGCGAAGTGATGTCATGGCAAGGAAAAAGAAAAGATTATAAAAATATGATAACGTGTGCAGAGACCGAAGATCAGAAGAACGTTCGAGAGGACAGAGGTCAGAGAGAAAGATCACGTTATATAGGGGTATCAGGTTAGAGACTCATGGATCATGTTAGAGACGGGAGATATAGACGTGTGATACACGTGTGGGTCGAGAGTAAGCAGCAAGGATGCGTGCTAAACATGGTCGGACAAGAAAGTACCTGTAAATAAAAGCTTCTCCTTTACTAGAAATAAAGGAGTGGAGTTTTTCCTTGCCGTTGTTCCTTGCTACGGGATCTACAACGTGTTGGGTCCCTACATGGTTATATGTGTTTAAACGTGCATTACGTTACAATTTAACCAAGGCTGCGTGAATCAAAGTTTGTTTTTCTAAACAAAAACTTTCTAATTTTCCGAAGACGTCCGTTAGATTTTAAAATACTATTTTGTTGCGAAATAAATAACAACGTTAGCACTCTGGTCAACGATGTATCGGGGAAATTTTATTCATTCGAGCACGTAAACCTACTATCAAACATGCTTGATACGACGAAGGAGGGTATATTTAAATGTTTTCAAAAATTTTTTAATTAACTCTCGTAACAACTTTATCCGTTTTAATTTCGTACCTTCATGTTATTAATAGACACTAGAGCCAAACATTATATCGTTGACATAATAGTTCAAGAAATACGACCAAATAAATGGACAAACATGAAATTTCACTTTTGTTTTATCAGATATGTATGAATATATTGTTACACATGCGATAAGGAGGGGAAGGAATTAAATAAAAAATAAAGGGATAAAAAAAAATTACGAAAAATAAATATTTATCGCACATGTGATAAAGGTAAAAAAATAAATGTGAGAAAGAACGTACACGAACAACAGTGATGCCATTTCAAAGTTAATATTATTATAAAAATTAAAACTATGGAACGGTGGATGAGATTAAATAAAATAAAGACAAATCAAATTACGAGGATGTGGAAGGGGTATCTGAAACTATCTAAAAAATGCCGACGGGAAATATACGGGAAACTATCTGAAACTATACGGGAAACTATACAGGAAACTATCTGAAAATATACGGGAAACTATACGGGAAACTATACGGGAAACTATCTGAAAATATAAGGGAAACTATACGGGAAACTATACGGGAAACTATCTGAAAATATACGGGAAATAATCGGGAAAACTATCTGAAATATACAGGAAAATATCGGAAAATATACGGGAAAATATCGGAAAATATACGGGAAATGTACGGGAAACTACCTGAAATATACGGGAAACTATCGGAAAATATACGGGAAACTATCGGGAAACTATACGGGAAAATATACGGGAAAATATACGGGAAACTATCTGAAATATACGGGAAAATATCTGAAAATGCCGACAGGAAATATACCGACACAAAAAATATACATCAATACAAACGATACAATGGCAACACGAAAGGACTTGCCAATTTAATGCACAAGAGAGAAGTATGCAGAGAAAGAGGACTTACAATCTTTACTTTTCTTTTTGTTTCTTTTCTTTCTACGTAAACTTTAACCACCATTCTATTCACTTCGGACGACCATTCGTCCACTGTTTCGGTTATTCTTCGCTGTATGTCCTTTTGGTGCGCCGTGTTCTTCATGTTTGTAGGGTCGATATTATCTGTTTCGATGACCTCGGTTCGTTCTCATTTCTCTGTCGTTTTTGAAATTTTCTTAAGACCCATAATCTAATTTAAGGATTATGTTACAATATACATGCATGCCGTTTTTCAGTTTGAAATATATTGGCTGGACAGGAGCTGCTGGAAACACCTTATCTTGCCTTGACATAGTTCAAAATAAACTTCGTAGCGTGGTGGGAGATGCTTTTTTCTCTTCCCTGCAACCTCTTTTCCACGGAATAGACGTTGCGAGCCTTTCTCTGCTTTATCGCTATTTTCATGGCAAGTGCTCGTCTATGGTCCTCTCTTGGCTCACTTTCACGAAAAATACTCGTCTTATTTGAAACCACTATCAATAATTTCCCACACGCTTTATGTTCCTACACCTTAACGTGGATTTTTCTGTCTTAGAACTGCACGCCTGTGGAATTCTGTTCTGTTTTCCTGCTTTGCAACTGACTATATTTACCAAATTTTTACTACTAAGGATTACTACAATATTTTCCCATTGACTAGCGTACAACCATTAACCCTTATCTTCGACTGGCCGCTGGGCCTTGAAAAGTGGTGACTTCTTTGTAAAAAAAAACGAAGACGGACCTTTTAGTCGCATACTATTTAAGATATACCGATCCTAACTAGTTATGATTTTCCTAAAAGTGAATCACGTGTTTGATTTATGGAAACATAAAATACATTCATTTTCGTCTATATAAAAAATTAAACAGGAAATAGGTTAAAGGGGAAATAACTCTCACAGCTAAAATAAACCAACGTAATTCCGTTTTAAAAACGCAATTGGTGTAGGTTAATAATATTGTAAATAATAAACACATCAAATTAAAAATAAATTATATGAATAAACTTTGAACAATATTTTTTAATAGAACAATGCAGACACTTCTACTGCAAGCAACAATTTATAACATGGATCAATTTATTAAGATTAAGGTGGCGAAAATGTGAATTTGATATCTACTTGACAATCCATCTGACGATTCTGAAAAACGAGAAAAATTATGTGAACAAAAAACGATGATCTTTATCTTGTAGAACGGAATAAGTGCTTTCTAATTATATATAACACTTTGCCAAATATCAAAACATGTTTTAGAACAAGAGTTTTTTATGAAAACATGTTTTAGAACAAGAGTGTTTATGAAAAGGTATATGGCGATTAAGCTACACTGAATATTCCGCGTTTCATCCACTCTAGGACTCTTCAGGCGCATAAGCCTGAAGAGTCCTAGAGTGGATGAAACGCGGAATATTCAGTGTAGCTTAATCGCCATATACCTTTTATAATTTACTAACTAGCTCTACCTAGGTATTGAGCACTTTTGAAGTAAATACTTAAAGTTTACGCATAAATCTATACTTTCGTATATAAATTTATGTGAGTAAACTAAGTAGTTATATATATATATATATATATATATATATATATATATATATATATATATATATATATATATATATATGAATTTAGGAAAACTCGTCCCCGGAAAACTCGCCCATTTTTGCTATGTAGGAAAACTGGTCCATTATGTAAAACACATTTTATTGCTGTTTGTGAACAGGATATTGTTTTTTAAAAGAGAATACACATCACATAATATTTTTTTAAATATTTTTACTTGTTTACTGTTGTTTTTAGAAAATAAAATTGATTTTTCTAAGTGTTCGTTTTATATATAGTTTTGTAAGTGATTCATTTTATTTTAAAAGAGTTTATTTAGTTAAAAAGAACAAGTAATGTCGAATGTTACTTCTGAATAAACAATATCCGACTTGAGAGGATCACGTCTTAGGAGTCTCGACAATAGCTCAAAATAAAATATTAAAGAAAATAATGAGGTAGATATAGTTTTAAAACGAGCCCCCACCACTCCAAAAGAAAATAAATTTGTATATTTTTAGGTAATGTCCAAGATCATTGATCGGAAAAAATATCAAGTTACGGGAAGTGGATACGGTTGATTATGTAACGAGATCGAACGGAAGACACGAAAACCAAAATCATATATTTATTTTTAAAAAAGACTTATAGTTTTTTTTTATAGTTTTTAACACTTCTTATGTTATAACAAAACAAAAAAAGGAAGAAAACACTTCTTTTATTATCAAATAATAAAACAAATATTTTATTTTAAAAAATATTATTTAGTTTTAATACTTTTTGTGTTCCCGAAACAACAAAAGACACCTCTGCAGTATGCGGACGGCGGCCATCTTTTTTTGGTGTATTTCACTAAACTGTCTCTGGGTGGCGCTTCTCAGTCAAAAAGTATTTAAATTATTAATTTGTTGTTGACCATTTAAAGTTGCTTTAATTCCAAATATGTTTCATTTAAATTATTTATTTGTTCGAAAAAAAAAAAGAAGCTATTTTACTTTATAAAAATCCAATGTTGCTTTTATTACAAAATTGTTTTATTAAAATTATGTTTCTTACGTCAGAATTTTAAATAAATGTTTTACAATTATTCATTTTTATACAATAAATATTTTGGGTTTCAAATATTTTTCTGTTCTGAAAAAAACAATCTTGTTTGTTACTTATTTGGCGTATTATTTGACCAAGAAAAAAATTGGAGTTATCGCCCCCTTACAATACTGAAGAACTGCCTCCCAAATGACTTTTAAACAACAACAAAAAATTCTTATATTACCAAATGATGCAGGAAGTGCTTATGTATTTTTGATAGCTATTTTGAAATAGTTTTTTCAGATTAGATTCAAGATTCACGAGATCTTTTTTTCATTAAATTGTTAGGTGAAAGCGCAGAATAGTTACAAAACACCCTCCCATCTCCATGTAAAGAATGCCTTTGGAAATAATAATGTCATTATTTCAGCGACGGTACGAAAATTCATAAGTACCGTGCTTTTGTTTGTTTGTTTGTTTTTTGTTTTTTTCGTAAGAACACGAGAATTGTTTAAACTAAATTAATTCTTCTGAATAAAATCCTTGGTTTCTTTGATAATACATAAGTGTTTTCTTCCTTTCTTTCATTTTTTTACTTCGTAATAACACAAAAAGTGTTACAACTAAAATAGTTTTTATAATAATTTATGGTTTCGTATCTTGACTTCGTGACTCAATGATCAGATTTGCTTTTTAAAACAAGAGAAAGCAAGTTAAAACAATTGAAAATTTTATGGGGGTGCGTAGTCGCATTTAAAGACAATATCTCCTTCAAGAACGGCCATAAAATGTGTTTTCAATCGATATTTATTCAATAATGGACCAATTTTCCTACCAAGCAAAAATGAACTAGTTTCCAGGTACGAGTTTTCCGGGTAGAAGTTTTCCGGTCACTATATATATATATATATATATATATATATATATATATATATATATATATAGCCATCCAAATACAGTACTGTTTCACAGCTCGTTAGTGCAACTAGACAGGCAACTGCCTCAAGCCAGGATCGAAACCTGACCTAACCATTACGCTATACGGCTGCTGCTGTGTGGGTAATGAAATTAACGATGTTTAGTTTTTGACATCGTCCAAATGCCTCCGCTCGATTTGTTAATACAAAGAGCGTCGCTTAATACGCTAATGGCAATTTGTATATCACTTCCCGAAAATGCTCAACCAAAGATAGGGAGCATTACAGTCATCCATATACAGTACTATATATATATATATATATATATATATATATATATATATATATATATATATATATATATATTGCATGCTGTATCCACGTATATTCTATTTGATGTATATAAATATATATGGATAAAAAATAAATACGAAAAATATATAGATATTTACATGTTTTCTCTACTTATTTCCCATGTGTTGACATGTAGGAATATAAAAAGACCATTAACACTGAAGAAGACCGAAGGATCGGTCGAAAATATGTGCTTTTGAAAGAAATATTTTCGCTTTTTTTTTTTTTCGGAAGACTTTTTGTATTCCTACACGTCAACATAGAGGAAATAAATAGAGAAAAGATATAAACATTTTTCGTATTGATTTTTATCCATATATATATATATATATATATATATATATATATATATATATATATATATATAGAGAGAGAGAGAGAGAGAGAGAGAGAGAGAGAGAGAGAGAGAGAGAGAGCAGTGTCGTAAATGATGTCATCCGCTAATTAATTGGCTTAAATATGTGAGACTCGCTGTTTGTTTATAAATAAGCAGTTCGAGCACTATAAAAGTAGTGAACGAATGTTTGTTTAAAAATACACATTTGGCGAGGTTATTTGCGGACACTGCTCCCGTAGGTCGATCGGTAGAACTGCTGCCTATTAACGCGATGGTTCTAGGTCCAATTATCGGCTATAGAGGTGCTAGTCTAGCGGCACTGATGAGGTGTGATACAACGAAACAGGACTGTATGTCGATGACTACAAATATAGATATATATATAGAGAGAGGGGAAGGGAATGTAAAATGGACGTTGGGTTTACTTTTGAATGCCTCGTAACTCGTTTAGTCTATTTTTGTCGTTTAGTCCTCATATTCCATGAGCAATTTTCCCGACAAATGGAGAAGAATTGCTGTTTTCTGAGTAGCAATTTATCCATATAACACCTATAGCTGACTATTTTTGTTTTGTTTTTTTTATCTTAAAGCAGTATTTTTTTTTTTTTTACTCATTACATCGAGCGATCTCATGCTTTGTTTGGAGTCATCTCCATAAAAAGGAAGTGGAACCGAAAGAAAATTGGATATTTTAAAGTTACGTCAACTCAATCTGCGCGATTAACGATTTAAATACGTCAGCGTGACAGACCATCGGACAGACGGAAGAGATGTGTGGACGAGTCCAAAAATTGCGCTGGCTAAGGAAATGAAAAGTTGAAGCCAAGCCAAACGAGAGAAGCGTACAAATAAAAAAAAAATTCAAAAAAACGGAGGCTGATTTCTTGTTCCTCGTCGTTGCAAAGGACCACACGCACTGAAACTAAAAACGCTATATAACGGCTACCGCTATTCGCGAAGAAACCAAGAAATTAAACTTCATAGAAAGCGCTAAGTATTTACCGTCGCCGCCCAAGACACGGATGTTTCAATGTATTTTTAGGCCAGCCACTTCCCCATCCATCAGCTATTTGTTTACTTTTCCATCACTGTTCGACCATATTACTTCGCTCCCAAATAAGTTTGACATCAAGGCGATACCTATATCAGGCCTATCAGTCATGCAATCGGAACTCACAAATGTGAAATTTAAATTACGACTAAATGGCTGAGAACATTTTTAACGTAGCTCCAATTCTGTAAAATATTCACTGCAAGAACTCGCCTATTTACAACCGCGAAGAACCCCCCCTCTCTCCCCCTCTCTCTTTCCCTCTCTCTCTCTCTCTCTCTCTCTCTCTCTCTCTTTAGCAAAACCAAAACGAAACACTATGAACACAAGATCTTTCCTAGAACATTACATTCCCTCTCTCTCTTCTATTTCTCTTTCTCTTTCTCTCTCTCTCTCTCTCTCTCTCTCTCTGTCTCTCTCTCTCACTCTCTACCAAAAACAAAACGGAACACTATAAACACCGGGCATTTCTTAGAACATATCTTCCTAAATGAAAACAATATGGTTGTCTTCAAGTCTAATGCAAACAAATATTTCTAAATATTAGGGATGAACTCGTTGCAATTGTGCTTACTCGATGTGTATATCCCCAACAACTCCACTTAGTAACAAAATCACACCCCTTCATTGTTGAGGTCCCTAAATGTAAATGTAACTAAATAGTTTCTTCCTTCGACCAGCTAGATTCTGGAATTCCTTCCTGCTTCCTGCTTCTCTGACTGTACTAATATGTAGAAGTTTAAATGGAACGTAAACCAACGTCTTGTTAATCTTTTCTATGCATGGTCCAAATAGTAGCCCCTTACGTCCAAGTGGCGATATGCCTTGTTTGGAGTAAATATAAGTAAACAAAGGGACCTACATCGGTGGGGATTAATTTAGCTAATACGAATTTCAACAAGGGTCACATTGAGTGTATGCTAATCCAGATCTGTAAAACAGAATTGTCCCCAGGATTAAAAATTAAAAATTCTACCATTAATATCGAAATGCATAAATCCCATGCTTATATTTATTTACCGTACTTATTACGTTTACAGTCCTATCTTCATTAATTTTGCGTCGATATCTTCCAGCAGGTTACGTAAACTGCCGAAAGATGCTGAAGCAAATACTAGCAAACGATTAAGTCAAAATACGGCGATATCGATTTAATGAATTTCACGTTTTCATTGAAACTTTTTTTTTCTGCCAACTGATTGTCTTATCGCTTCGGTATCAACGGCTGCTTACATAAACTGCCGAAAGATGCCGATGTGAAGTTTTCAAAATGTGGGTCATAAACTGGATGAGTGCCTTATTTACTACTCGTTTGTTACAGTTTACATAGTTTATATCATTTAGATAACTCGAATTTCTATTCTGGTTATTCTATTCATTATATTTCGGTCGATGTAACTCCCGACTTTCCCCCAGGTGTAAATTCTTTAAATTAGGAAAGGTATAACGTATGTAATGTAAAATTCTGAAAAAAAAAGGACAAAGTATCAACTTGAACGCCATATTTAATTCATAAAGATACATTTTTCTTATTCCATCAAATATGGCCGAGAAGTTTAAAGTTTTTTTCAATTACTGTCTGGATCACCATTTTTAAAGGCCAAGAGTTAATCGAAGATAAAAGTTAAGAGGATGAAATTATTTTTTGTCAAATGATTCCGGAACACTATCGATCAATTTTTTGAATGCCTATGGGATTTATGAAAAAAATTTGTTGACATTACATTTGAAGATGACACAGTGGTAGCCCTTAGAGAAGCAGTTCTACGGTAATGTGTTCGACAAGAAAAAAACCTTTGCAACACTTACTACTATTACGACTACGAACATCCACACAATTAATATGGATGTTCGTCGTCGGAACGATGATGGCCATCTGATCATCCTGGTAGGATAATGGATGACACGTGCTGAGTTGTGAAGCAAATATTGCGTAATCCACAACTACTCTTTTCCTGAGTCGGCACTGCTTGATTACAATGATAAGGAATAGTCCAGGACGACTGGAAACAATGCAGAGATAATCGGAGAGAACATATAGCAGATGGTATTCTAGTTAAATCCCAACATTCAGTACACAAAGTTAAGACGCCGGAAGCGAACTCGGTTCCCCTAAATATGGAACGGAAGTGACTAAGCATGAAACGAAATACAAACCCGTATGAAAACACTTCTCGTATTATCATGAAACAATAAAAAATTATAAACTTCTATTTTTTTTATTTCTATAAAAACTTTTTTAAATATTTAAATTATATATGGAAATATTTTATTTCAAAAAAGTTATTTAAACTTTCATAATTTAAATTTCCATAAATATATTTTAATATTTAAAATATATTATTACGGAAATAATTAAAATAATTTTTTTTTACATTTCTGTAAATAAAATTTTCTTTAATACATATATTTCTTTGTTCATAGATAGAATGTCTTTCATATATTTTATTGCATAATTTTGTCAAAAATAATGTCCGAGATGGGTATATTTACTGATGATACAACGCTCTATAATATGCATGGGGGAAAAACAGATGTACATAAATTTTAGACAATGGCAGAATCAGTAGAAAATGGCCTCCAGACTATTATGGAATGAGGCCTAAAATAGATGGTAACATTTAATGCTAGTAAAACTAAGCTGCCCCCGTTACCAATTACAAGACGCATCTTCAACCGCCTATACCCATGACAAATAGCAACCTATCTGAGAATTCTACCTTCAAACTCCTCGGCTTAACATTTGTGGGCAATATGAACTGGAACAAATACATAGAGGATATTGCAAAGGCTGCTGCAAAGGAGATGGGTTCCTTCTACCGAGCTAGAAGACTACTCACACCTGAGAGTATCCTGTACCTCTTCAAGGCCACCATTCACCCATGTATGGAGTATTGTTGCCACATTTGGGCTGGTGCATCTAACACTAGTATCTCCCTCTTAGATAGGGTCCAAAAAAAGAGTTGTCAATCTAATCGGTCCCACTTTATCAGCTAAGCTCCAGCCCCCGTCCCATCGCCGCAATGTTGCATTACTGTGCCTGTTTTACAAGTATTTTAATGGAATGTGTTCTGATGAACTCGTTTCACTTCAAACGTACACATCCCCGACGAATCTACTTAGCAACAAAATCTCACTCCTTCACTGTTAATGTCCCTAAATGCCAGAAAGATTTCTAGTGTAATAATTTCTTCCATCGGACAGCTAGACTTTGGAACTCCCTTCCCGCTGCCTGCTTCCCTGGCTGTACTGATATGCAGAAGTTTAAATGTAAAATAAACAAATATCTTGTTAATCTTCCCTAGACATGGCCCCAAATAGTAGCCCCTTACGTCCAAGTGGCGACATGCTTTGTAACGGGTGAACATGAGATAAAACAACGTAGCTACTTTCAGTTGCATTACAGAACTGAAATTGAAGTTTGTTACTCTGCACAAGAAGGGTTAAAACCAAAAAAAAATGTTGAAATAATTAATTTTCATATGGTTTCGTATTTCGTTTCATATTCCGTTCCATATTTTAGCTAAACCGTGCTCACTTCCGGCGTCTTAACTTTTTGTAATGAATTTTAGGATTCAACCCGTATTCCTAAATGGTCACCCATTTCGGTACTGACCAGAATCAACTATGCTTAAAGGAGATCTAACGGGAACCGGTGTGTCAACGTGATTATGCCGTATAGTAGTAGTAGTAGTAGTAGTAGTAGTAGTAGTATAAAAATATCTTTTATAAATACTACTACCGCCAGCTTACTCGGCGTAATGACGTCGTACTCAGTCTGAATACAAGAATGGCGAGGGCGATGCTGTTTACTGGTTCTTGTCTTAAACTTAACATAAAACCGGACAAATTAAAAGAAAAAAAATAAAATAACGCGTGTCGCTGCAAACGGAAAATCCCCACTTTCCCTGTCGCAATCGGCATAAATCATGTAGTCTGGCATTCAACCCCAAACCGAACAGATAGCACCAGCGAAATCAACGTGTTTACACAGATGTCATCGGTAAGACTCCTTGTTCGGAAGCGAACGCACCTTTCATCCGTCACTCTTTTTCTGTCCATCTGTCTTTCCTGTCTGTCTTTCCTGTCTGTCTATCCTTCACACCGTTCGTGATTGCGCACACACGCATCCCTGGATATCCCGGTCCATTCCTGCCCTTACTCCGCGTGGCAAGGGAATAATAGTTTTGCACTGAAAGATTTATTTTGAATTACTGTTGTGTATATTTAATCGTGGCTCTACTTAATTCCAAAAACAGTTTTGAAACACACACGCACACACACACACACGCACGCACACACACACACACACTAATTAAAAATAAGTCATACACTATCCATTATAACTATGCAATTCCTACAGCCACGTACCTAGAAAACGAAGCTGTTAAACCTTACATATGGGACAAGAAGGAGAAAGAGGCAACCTAAATAAAAGTTCGTCTCCCCAATGATGTCGGGTACAACAGGGTGTAGACAAAATATCAAGCTCTTATGTACGACATGAAAATAAATTGGAATCTTAAGAAGATTTTCGTCAATCCTATAATTATAAAAGCAACCGTATTCATGAAAAAAAAATTCAAAACTTATCTGAGAAATGTACCCGGTGAAATGAGTACGTCAACGTGATTATGCCCTATTATACAGGGTGTCCACAAAGTCTGGCTGCATGATCTACACGGTGCCCACAAAGTCTGGCTGCATAATCTAAAGGGTGTCTACAGAGTCTGGCTGCATAATCTAAAGGGTGCCCACAAAGTCTGACTACATAATCTACAGGGTGTTCACAAAGTCTGACTACATAATGTAGCCAGACTGTATATGCTTATATAGAAAATGATTAGTTATATTTTTAATATTTTTAAAAATATTTTTTTAATTTTCAAAGATATTTATCCTTACACTTTAAACCTACTTTTAATATATTCCATCCTGGGTCCAACTCTCTTTCTATTATACATTATTTAACTCCAAAATCACATTATTACGTCATTCATATACATTTACATAGACGAGACTATAATCAATGGCAAGACTTCAAAGGCCATCAATAATCAATACGTCTCTGTTTCTCTCTCTCTCTCTCTCTCTCTCTCTCTCTCTCTCTATCTATCTATCTATCTATCTATCTTTCTTTCTCTCTCTCTCTATTCTGATCCTAAGCTTAAGATCTGGTGCAATGAGGAAAAAGGTGGCTGATAAATCTGAATGTAGCTAAAACCAAGCTTCTCTATTTTAATCATAATCGTTCTGACCTTCATCTGGCCCCTATTGAAATGAATGGCTCTCATCTTAGGGAAGCACCATACATTGACAAGCTTCTGAGACTGACCTTCATTTCTTATCTGAAATGGAACACATACATCAAATTTGTTAAGATAATTAGAAAAATGGTTAGATCATTGTACCTCTCCAGTAGAGATCTCACTGCTGATGCAATCATCTGTCTGTATAAGAGCCAAGAACGTCCTAAAATGGAGTACTGTTACCACATCTGAGCAGGAGCTGTTCGGCGCGCCTTATTTTGCCTTGATAGAGTTCAAAGCCGGTTTCGGAAATAAGTAGGTGATGCCCTTTTTTTCCTACAACTCCTTTCCAACCTTGTAGATTCCACGAAAAAAGCTTCTCTCTAAAAATTGCCCGCCAGTAAAAGACGGTTCCGCTGGCCTGCTTCTCAGTCGACTACAGTGTGGTAACCTTAAAGTCCAATGTAGACAAGTTCTTGTTAAACCAAGCCCTTAAATCATAGAATTCTACCCAGCTTACACTATTAACGATTTTTACATTACCACCTTACACCCATTAACCTTTATCCTCGATTAGCCTTCGGGCATTGATAAGTGATGACTCCCAAGTATAAAAATTCTTATTAGTTCACTTTCATTTCCAATCTACATGTTATTAAGCCAGTTTATGCCTATATTTACATCTTCTATAATCCTGGCATTTCGAAGCTAAATGCTTCTTATAAACAAAGAAAAGTTATTTTCTGATGATAAGCATTTAACTTCGAAATACAACGCCCGAAAAATGTTTCTATTTCTTCATTTTACTCTTTTACTTTTCTTTATTCTGATGATGATTTAATAAAGTTATATACAACTTTTATTTCTCATCTTTTTCTTTATATATATATATATATATATATATATATATATATATATATATATATATATATATATATATTAGCAAAAGTACCCGTGGTTGACTGGGTTCAAAAACAGCCCACAGAAAATGGACTCTGATTTATGAAAGGGAATTTTTTCCGAAATTATTATGGATATTGTCGCAGACATAACAAGTAAAACATTTGTATTTAATACAACTGAATAAATATATGTATATATAGACATATATGTATGTACATATTGATTTGTAAATCGCTACTTGTTTTCGTCTTCTGTCACCAACAACCGACTTTATCTCATTTCTCTCATTGCGATAGCCTTCTAAATCTCTACTACATATATATATATATATATATATATATATATATATATATATATATATATATATATATATACTGGATGTATCGATTTGTTTCCTAGATGTAAATCCAATGAAACTCCCGTATGAGCTTCAATAACCTTTAAAACAGATCGCATGTCCACACACTATCAACGAATAAAAAAGCATACGCTACCGACACCCGACTCTCAATACACTACTGAAGGTTAATCGAGGTGAACAAAACACCTTCAATCGAACGGAAAATTCTTAGAAAGGCTCAAACATGTTCTTCACTAATTTTACCCTGTTACCTATGTTTAGCGGAGAAATATAAGATTCTTAGTTTTAAGGACCGGGATTAATTATTAAATGGAAGAAGACGCTAACACAAAACAACTTCGATAATTTTAAGGTAGGAACCATCCCTCTTGTTATCCTCCAGTTCCATCTCAAACGTCCGCCGCTTATACCAAACTAACCGAGCAGCAACACATTTTGCCAACAATTATATTAAGGTGAGTGCACTTTACATACTTGATAATTAATAATTAAACATCCGAAAATGTTTAACTAAAATAGTCTACGGGTCGCGCACGCCTTTAATTGGAATGTAAAAATGTACCTACAGGAATTATTATCGAAAAACAACGCTACATTACGAAACTAACCACACAATTAATCCAAAATTATAACTTAACATTAACCAGGGAACTAAATGAACTGAACACTCCACAAAGACGAATGAATATATGCTATTTATATGTCGATAGTCTAAAGAACTAAACATATTAACCTATCCAATATATGCATATTATAGTATTAGAAAAAAGATTTAATTACCCCAATAAAAATAAAAAATGACAACAATCGAAAATAAGTATATATATATATGCATATAAACACTTTTGCCACGATAATTACCACAAAGATATAACTACATATACACCACGTTTATTTAAATAATAGACCCATATATTTATTTAAAATAATTACCAACCCGACCATAATGGCATATATCCTATATATAAACAAACAAATAAATACATAAATAAGGAATCCGAAAAACTAAAAACAAATGAACAAATGAATAATAGCAAAGAATAAAAAAGTAAGTTAATATATATAAAATAAATATATAAATAAAAAGAAAAAATCACGTGTCAATAGGAAGCTGCCAACAGTAAATAAATAATAACCATAAAAACTACCTAGCATACAGGTAGTAGCAACGATAGGAATATAAAAGTACTTTAGATCAAAGCAAGAAAGGTAGCCGCCAGACGTATAGAATACTAACACCTCCCAACTGTCAATAGCTTAATCGGATGAAACGGAACTAACCTCCCTCACACCTTATCTTAAAATTAGAAAACTAAAAACCAAAAACAAATGAATAAAAATACGACAGATAAAAAATAACTTAATAAATAAAACTAATATTTGTCTAAAAGAAATTAAAGTCATCACTAATAAAAGATATACAACCATAAAAAGAACCTAAGATATGGGAAGTGTTTAATCAAGAGCAATAAATAACCGCCAAGCTAAAAGAATCACCTAATCACGCCCTACTAATGAGAGCTTAAACACGGGGAAACAAACCATACTGCACACATTCACAAATTATAAACCCCAATTTTCCCCGGAATGTAGAGCGCACCCAAATATCTTATAAAACACAATGTAATGTTTTTTGGTCTGATTAAGTGTTGCCCCTGAATTGAGACTCCATTAAAACATATATATATGTGTGTGTGTGTGTGTGTGTGTGTGTGTGTGTGTGTGTGTGTGTGTGTGTGTTTCTGCGATACAAAAAATTTCAATGTTATTTCGACCCCTTTCGGTATTTTAAAGTTTCAAGTTATTTATGGTTTGAGTTATACATTTTTTCAGAAATTAAGCAATCTTTATTAAAATGTGTATGTGCGTGTGTATGTACGTGTGTGCGTACAATATTCATATATCGCCAATGGAATGCGGATGAGTAAATAAGAAATACCTCTGACGTCATTGCGCGCCAATTTTCCTTCCATCGCGAAATCTTGGCTCGATGCCCCCCATTACCATATCAGTTACACAATCTCCGTTTTTACATCATGTAGATTCGTCCGACCGTTGGATATTAAATATTTCTTCCTGCACATCTATCACGGCATCTCTTGCCAGAGAGTTGTCCCTTCAACGTGATCACATCACCCTTGTCTCACAAAAGAACACATTAAATATTGCCTTGAAACGCGGCAACCAAAGATATGGCATTTTTCTTTCACTACTGGAGCATCCGTTTTCGTTCTTGTTTTTATTTGTTTGTTTGCTTGTTCGTTTTCTTTACATTTTTTTTTTTTTTTGCATTTTCAACGTTTAATTTTTTAAATTTTAACATTCTCTCTCTCTCTCTCTCTCTCTCTCTCTCTCTCTCTCTCTCTCTCTCTCTATCTATCTATCTATCTATCTATCTATCTATCTCTGTGCTTTTTTTTTACGCTTTCCACGTCGAATTTTGGCCTAAAATACGCACCAATTTAATATCATATAAAACGGAAATTGATTATGAATATAGAAAAACACTGAGGAATCTCGACTTATCAAGGCCCGAAAGCCACTCGAGGATAAGGGTTAATAGGTATGCATTAGTCAATGTGATTATAGCGTAAAAAACATAAGTAGTCGGAATTTTGTAAATTGGGTTACTTAGAGGGACGATTCATCAAGAACTTGTTTACGTTTGACTTGAAGACAATCAGATTGTAGTCAGATGTAAAGCAGGAAAACGGAAGACAATTCCACAGACGTGCAGTTCTAAGAAAGAAGCTTTGTTCATGGAATCTACGTTTAGGTTTAGGCACAGATAAAATGTGTGGGAAATTATTGACGAGTGTTTTGCGTGAATTTTTGGTGAGATAGATTCAATCTGACGAGCACTTTCCATGAAAATAACGATAACATACATTCTTATTTTGGCTATCAATTAAATAGCAGGATAGACAGTACTCGCAATTATTGATAGCGCAACTACTATTAGCACACGTGATCGAAATAAGAACAAACTTTATTTTATGACGTTATTCCCAGTTGTTTTCTATGCCTTCTTATCATTGGAATAAAAAAATGCCGGTTTAGAAAAATGCGGTTGATGATTACGCAACTTTTTTTTTGTTGTTTTTTACACAGGAATCACCACATTATCAAGGCCAAGAGGTCACTCAAGGATAAGGGTTAAAGAGTGTACAGTAGAAATTGGACAATATAGTAATCGTTAGTAATGAAAATTCGGTAAATTTGATAACCTATATGGAACGGATCATTAAGAACTTATTTACGTTAGACTTGAACACAACCATATTGTAGTCAGCCGAAAAGCAGGAAAACGGAAGACAATTCCACAGGCGTGCAGTTCTAAGAAAGAAGCTTTGTTCATGGAATCTACGTTTAGGTTTAGGCACAGATAAAGAGTGGGGGGAATTATTGATAGTGTTTTCAGCTAGATGAGTGTTTCTTGTGAAAGTTTGGCGAGGGGGGACCATAGACTTAAGCTCAGTTGAACACTTTCCATGAAAATAACGATACATCACAGACAAGCTCGCAACATTTCTTCTGTGAGATAGAGGTTGCAGGGTAGAGAAAAGGGCATCTCCTACGAGGCTACGAAGTCTATTTTGAACTCTATCAAGGCAGGACAAGTCCTTTCTAGCAGCTCCTGTCCAGATGTGGCAACAGTATTCCATCCTTAGACGTACCTGGCTCTTATATAGATAGAGAATTGCATCAACAGTGAGATATCTACTGGATCGATAGAAAGATCCCACCATATTTCCAGCGGCCTTGGCAACAGATTTGATGTATGTGTTCCATTTAAGATCAGGAGTAATGGTCAAGCCCAGAAGCTTGTCAAAACTTGAGGCCTCCTAAAGACGAGAGCCATTCATTTCAATTGATGCCAGATGTGGATCAGAATGTTGATGATATAAAGAGAGAAGCTTGGTTTTAGATGCATTAAAAGTAACCAGCCACTCCTTTCCCCATTGTACTACGTGCTCAAGATCAGAGGAGAGAGAATCGGAGAGAACTTGATCGTTTACTGTCTTAGATGTGCTACCATAAATGGTAGTGTCGTCGGCATAAATGTCTACAAATGTTTTTGTTACTATAGACTTCCACGCAGACAATTTTACAGTGGATATCTATTTTTAATCACAATTGAAACAAAATATGTATATAATATATTATGATGTATAAGTTTACTAAACTGTTCATAAAAACAATTTTAAGTAACCTAAAAAAACTTACAAATATACACAACTGTTAAATATTGACGTGAATGAGTTTGCTGGTATTGAGTTGGATAGTACATATTAGCGATTAGGTAGAATGGGTTGTAGAAGGAATGGGTATCGTTAGAAAAGAAAGTTGATTATATTTAGGCGGTTGGGCACAATTGTGGTTCAACAAATTTCGCAGTAGTGACGAGAGCCTCGAAGATGAAGACGACCGCGGTTGATAACGAACATTTAATTGAAGCTGATCCTTGCAAAACCACACGAGAAGCTGCTGTTGACACCTCAACAGTCGTTCGCCATTTAAAACAAATAGGGAAGTCAAAAAAGTTGGATAAATGGGTGCCGCATGAAATGAACGATAATAAAAAAAAAAATCTTTGTTTTAAGGTGTCTTCTATGCTCCTACTGCGCAATAAAAACGACCCATTTCTTGAGCGGATTGTGACATGTGATGAGAAGTAGATCCTCTACGACAACCGGCGACGTTCGGCACAGTGCTTGGATGCTGGAGAAGCCCCACAACATTTCCCGAAGCCGAAATTACACCAAAAAAGGTTATGGTGACTGTTTGGTGGTTTGCGGCTGGTCTCATACATCACGAGTGAAACGATAACAACAGAGAAGTACTGCCAGCTAATTGAGGAATTACACCAGAAGCTCCTATGTATGAGCCCGAGATACATTATTATAAAGGGATCAATTTTCTTCCATGGCAACGTTGCTCAACTCACCCCGCAGAAGCTGAACGAATTGGAGCACGAGACTCTGCCTCATCCGCCATATTCACCGAATCTCTCACTCACCGATTATTACTTTTTCAATCATCATGAACGAAAAATGCTTCAAAAGCCGAGATGATGTCAAACTCCGGTTTTCTATGCTAATAGGATAAATAAACTTGTTTCTCGTTGGCAAAACTATGTCCATTCTAATGGTTGTTATTTCGATTTATAAAGTTTGTTATGAAAGGGGTTATGATATGAAGTTGAACGTAAAAAAAACGACATTATTTTTGCATCAACCTAATATAATGCTTCATTCTTTTATACATAGTTTCTACAGTGTGCATAATTGCGTAGAATTTAAGATGAAAACAGTCTAGTACACGGGCATGTTTATATATATATATATATATATATATATATATATATATATATATATATATATATATGACCTTGTCTCTGTGTGTGCAAAACATCTCTACTAAACTCCTCTTCGAATATTTGGTCTGCAGACTTGAAACTTGATGCATATGGTATTTGGGCCTAGAAAACTTTTTTTCAATATGTATTTAGCCGGTAAAAACAACTAAGAGGTCAAAATTAAAAAAAAAACAAGCAGTTTCCCTTGGCGGGAGCATATCGTCTTACTTCTGAGCATTTTTGCTTGAAGTCACTTAATTTTGCCGTTTTTATCCATCTCGCAACAGCTTAAACGGAAACGACGAAAGCTAAAGCGCTAAATAACGAATGAGGCTGGATCGCTGAATGTTCTGATTTCGATTCCACCTGATTGCATTAAAGTCGGTTCTTTTTTTATTTTTTTTTTATTTTTAAAGTTATATTACTATATCTCGTAGGGACAATATAATAACCATAAAAGAATTTACTCCATAATAAATACGAAATCTGTATGAATTAAAATATCATATTTAAGCTTAAAATAAGTACGTATTAGATACGTTTGAAGCCAAAACAACGCATTATTAAAAAATAAACAGGTATTTATCTTGTTTGAAATTTATATTGAAAGTGTATCTTCGAAATACATTTATAAAGTTCAATATAAATTTCAAACAAAATAAATATCTGTTTATTTTGTAATAATGCGTTGTTTTGGCTTAAAACGTATCTAATACGTATTCATTTTATTCAAACTCAACCAGCGCTTATATATAGGGTGGTCGCTAGAAAAGCGGGAAATTTGTCAAACAACGATATATTTATACAAAGAATAATTTTTACAAAGTTTTTCAAAGACGAATGTTATATTATACTCATAGATACTCAAAATGTCCGTGCACTTCACTGCAGCGTCTTAACATAGAAATCCAAGCTCGTGTGGCGGTTTGAAGGGTAACTCGTGGGATATCATTCCAAGCTCTTGCCAAGCACGTTTTCAAGTCATCAATAGAGTGTATATCACGTCGACATTTCTGTGTCTCTGTTAATAGCAAGCCCTAAGCACAGTAATCCATGAAATTTAAGTCTGGACTTTTTGAGGGCCAATCTTCCGGTGCAATGAAATCAGGAGTAGATTGCCGAAGAAACTGAATTGAAGCCATTGCTGTGTGAGCCTTGGCACCATCCTGTTGCCATGTCCATGTTTGGTTGTCCATTACATTTCGTTTATCGTTAAACATCTGTGGACACATCTCCTCACAATAAACTTGCTGGTTTACTGTTTTTTCTTCCTGCCTTGAGGACTCTGATAATATCCTTCAAGAAATCGAAACTTCATTTTGCCATACCATGAAACAGCAGCATAACAAAGAACAGATGCATATTGTCATATTCCACAAGCAGATCTTCCTCGGGTATGTCAGTTTTTGCATGCACTTCTCGATAAATGCGATCATTTTGTCTGTTTAAAGGCGGTCGCGAAGAGAATCTTGCTTCGCCCGAAAACTATACTCTTCTTCAAGCAAACTCTGGTTCAAAACGAGCAACCAGAGCAAGCGACTTGCTTTCGCGCATTTCCTGATGTCGCTCAGTGAGGAGGTTACATTTTATTCGAGAGCAGCATTTCAGTTCACTTTTGTTTGAGAATTTCAAACACTGATGATTTCGATATATTGACATGTCGAGCGATTTCTCGTTGACTGAAATGACGTCTCTCTATTGCATCGCGCCGCACAGGATGAAACAGCCAAATCCTTCACCGTGGCACGTGCGTCGTCCGAAATTCGTTTCTTTGGTCCCGTTCCTTTTTGGCGAGTACCAGCTGCTTCGGGAACCTTCTCGCTTCAAAGTTGCAACAACATTATCAAACTGATGTTTTGTAATCGTTGAAAAAGAATTCGGTAACACGGCCAGACATTTTGTCCGTCCCCAAGTCGGATTTTCACGTTTGAAAAGAATTATCATCTGCCTTTGAAAATCTGAAAGCTGTTTCCTGCTGCTCCCGTCCATGATGTGGCTATCAAAATCTAAATCGAAGAAATAAATAAGTAAGATGTAATGAAATCAATATGCAGATTGCACACCCATTCGATAACGAAAGAACCAATAAAAGAATAGCAATCACGCATTTTATTCATGATCTAAGTGACCTTGAAATTTCCCGCTTTTCTAGTGACCACCCTATATATATATATATATATATATATATATATATATATATATATATATATAGAGAGAGAGAGAGAGAGAGAGAGAGAGAGAGAGAGGGGGGGGGTTACAAAGAAAGTGATTCTCTGTATCACAATTTTTCAGTGTTGCTAGAAATACAATCGTTTTATCTAGAGTCGGGCTTGGCCTGCGGACCAAAATCAAAGTGTAGTCTCTGTTCTGATGCCTGCACTTGAATGTTTAGTTCTCGGTTAGTGGAGGGGAATCTTTCACAACTGAGATAATTTTTATTGTTGTTCTTTTCTCCACATTAAAAAAAACGGCCTTGGTGGGGAAGCAAGTAAATTAGAAACGGCTAATAAGTGGAATCCTAGCACTATTATTTAGCATTTTCAACCACAGAACGTGCACTATTCTTTTATGAAAACAATAAGATTATCGCTAATGGAAATCCGCGATTCTTCATTACCGGAGGGCTCAATACATGAAGCTAAGGGGTGGAGGAGTGAAGAATTCAACAGCATTTCGAATATTGCGATAAACTGATGAAATGTCAACCGGCTCAGCTCGAAATCCGATGACGCTAAATTTTGAATTCCGAAACAGATATTTTCAACTATTCTGAGTAACCCGGTTATCTGCGTCTAGCTTAAACTGAGTGCATCTTGATGGGTTTAAACATATCTGAACTCTAATCAGTGAATATAGGTTAGCAAGAAATTCCAGGCCAAAACACGAATCAAAAAGCCTAAATTCTTGTAAGACACAATAGCATTTTTTAAAAGAAAGACAGAATAAAAGAATACATAGAAAGAAAGAAAGAAAGAAAGAAAGAAAGAAAGAAAGAAAGAAAGAACATCAGATCAAAGATAAAATAAAAGAAAAACCTTGTCGAAATCTACTTCCGGGATGCAATACAAGGATTAGAGAAATGTTGACAGAAACACTTCCTCCGCATTTTCTCTGTCGTCAAATGTTATCTTTATTGAGAATGTTTCAAAGAGTTTTGAGATTTGTTTGGGAATTGGGACGATATTCGCGGGTAATTTTTGAAGGAGAGGAGTTCTACCTTTTTTCTTTATTTATTTTAATGGTTTTAATTCGACGCTTGTGTTTCATTCTTTTTATCTTATGTAATCTAGTTCTTATAAAGAATAAGGATCTCAGAATAGGATAAAGACGAAGAGAACAATTTTGCACCACTTTTATGTCAAGATAAAATGAGTATATGGGTATTTATGAAGGTTGGTAGCAATGCAGGAGAACCGGAATGGCAACCGCATTTTTGTATTTTGCATTTTTGTATTCATTTTGAGAAGGAGTGCTTCTCACTGGGAATTATCCAAGACAAACACTATGCTGGATATTTTTTTTCATAAATATTAATATTACTTAGTTTATATCTGAATTATCTTTCGAAAAATAAAAAAAGATTTTGTATATATGTATATATATTTTAGTGATGGGGCGATTCCAATATTTTTCCCGATTCCGATACATTCAACGATTCCGTACTAAATTCCCGATTCCGATACAATTACAGAATCCGATTCCGATTATTTCTAAATCTCTAAATGTTTAACTATATAGTTGTATTTTTCTCTGATTACCGTAAAAACACACATGGTAAATGTGCAAATATTTTAGTAAACGTAAAAGTATACTTTTTGGGGACGATCCATCGATTTTACCTTTACTGGTGGTTTAAAATCAATAAATATTTATTATCTAATAATTATTACAGGCAATGGAAGATTTAGCTTTAAACAAAATCAACTAGAATAGACAAAAGAATCGTTTTGGTATTCTGATACCGATTCCGATACTCTCAAATATTCCGATTTTTCCGATTCCCTATTCCAATTAATCGTCCCAAAACTAATATATATATATATATATATATATATATATATATATATATATATATATATCAACTATTATAGTATCTTCCGTTTTGTCTGTCACTCCTCTCCAAGTACGAGTTCAGTGTTATTACTATTGGTGGTGATCTTTCATTTTGTTTTTACTGGACTTTTCTAATGTTTTATGTTTTTTCATTATTAGCTTTGACTAAGACAAATGGAGACGGATAGCGAGATGACTTATGGGAGATAGGGTAAAAGTGATAGAGAGTTAGTAAGAAGTGGTTCACTTACGGCGTTAATTGCTAAGTACGCCTAATTAGGGCAATTACAATGGATAGTGTTACCTTTTAAACATAACTTTATCCAAAAGAATCGTTCAGCTTGTATTTCCTGCAATTAAAGGATATAGGAAAAATGACGTAAACAGACGTTATTTAGCTCAGCTTTAGTATGGTATTTCCAATGCGTCAAAATTTTAAGAAAATAGAAACTGTGTGCGTGCCGACGAGACTATACTATTTTTGTTCCTTACTCTTTTATGGGAGCTGGATACTCCATATTAAAATTCAACCCTACGTCATCGCGCGGATCAAGTACCAGCTCAGATCAAAGTGTCGTCTATATACTCATACTTGGCCTCGCTTCTTCTGTAGCCTATTAAACTAATATTAAACTAATATTAAACTAATAGTGTGAATTAATGAAGACACAGAGTAGGGGGGGGTTGATCGTCTAAATGAGCTGATTCATCCATATTAAATCAAAGCTGTGTCACATTCTAAGCAAGCATGTAGAAACGTAGTGGTAGTTCAAGAAAACGTAGCAAATAAGATAAAAATAGAAACCCCAATCATAATTCTCATGATTGGTCAATACAACATCCCAGAAGCGCAGGCAGAACCACACCACCACTCAGCTGCTGGTCCATTTAGTCTGTCTGTGTCCCTCACACCTCATTACATATCCACTTTAATGGAATCGGCAATGGCGAGTTCAAATTATTTCGGATCGATTGTAGTCAATTCTGCACCTATGCCCATGCGAAAGGTAGGAACTCACAGTCTCACACAGGCTATTAGTGGAAATAGAAACCCTTGCTGAATGAGTCGTTTATAATAGGTATTTTATCGAACTTAAATAATATAAAAAAGGGTCGATGTGCCGTAAAACAAACCACTTTTTTTCTTCTTTTCGATGCTCTTTTCTCATTCACCTTTCCGTTTTTCTATTTCTTTTTCATTTTTTCTATTTCTTTTTCATTGTTTTTTTTTTTTACTTCCCATCTTTTGCCCAACCCTCTTCCCAATCTTTTTATGCACATATTTTCCAAAAAGCATTTCTCCGACCTATTTTATTTTATCGCTAAAGAAAACAACAAAAAAAACAAAACAGGCCGCCCATTTGCTACTAGTTATCTCCCCCTTGTTGATAAAGATTGATTGCAACAACCGCTCCTTTTGTCACGGCGGCTTGCATAGTGATGATAGCCTTCAACCCAGTTGATGAACGAAATAGGAAAATTGGAGCACTGGTATACACACAGACACACACATTTTGTATATACACTAGTGGGACCTGTGAAATGACTACAGTTATGACCTTCATCTGTTGTAGGGGAACCTGGGGCAAAATGAGATAGCGAGGTAAAACGAGACACCACAGATAACTGAAACAGAGAAAGAGAGAGAGAGATAGAGAGAGAGAGAGAGAGAGAGAGAGAGCTCTTTCGTGAGGAGTCTGATCAAGAGATCACGTGGTAACGCCTTGCCGCCAACGTCTACCATTGTTTTATTCAGCACCGTACATCAAAAAGGGGTAAGTATTCAAAATTTATCTATTTTGATCTGTGACGAACTGTACTCTGAGAGTGCAGAAAGCTGGGTAGCCTGTCAAGGGGACTGTAGGAAATGGGCACACTACGGCTGTGCAGGTCTAGACGAACGCAACAAGGCCCCAATCTTCATTTGTGAGCTCTGTGAAGACTGACTCATTCAGACCAAGATCCGTCTCGTTTTGCCTCAAGCATGGGGCAAAACGAGACGATACAGTTAGCTGAATAAATCATCTGTATTTCTTTTGAAAATAATTTCTCATCTTTTTTTTTTTTTTTTGTGGCATTGTTTTCCAACACTTTGAATGTTCAGTACACATAATATGGTTTATATGTCAATGCTACCTTTGACTCGACAGTTCTTTTTCCCTTAAATATCTCGGTTTGCCTCAGGTTTCCCTTCATTGTTGCTACAATTTTAGAGATTGACTGAACAAAAATGGCCGATTGTAAGCGAGGGCAGTTCGAAGGTCCCATTCCAATTAACTGCTACACTGTTGTACAGCATAATCAAGTTGACATTACGATTCGCGTAAGAATCGATAAGCCTGCTCAGTATTAAAATGGGTGACCAGTTGGGAATACTGTGCTATATGTGCTCTTTGCTTATCTCGGCATTGTTCCAAGGCGTTGTTGACCTCTCCTTGCCACTGGAATCAAGCAGTGCCGACTAGGAGAGAAGTGGTAAGAATTGTGCAACAGTTCAGTACGTGTCATCCATTATTTCTCCTCTGCGTGTGTGTGTGTTTTTGTGGTTAGTTGGAGAGAACGCCAGTGTTCGATTATTTCGAAAATTCAAAAATAAGAGCGCAATGTTTATTAATATATGTATTATAGAAGATCAGGTCATCGTTGCCTTCGATTTTAAATCCAAACCAAAGGGATCTACAATTGCTTGCTTTTACCGAACTCTTTCCACAAAGTCCAGTACATAAGATCAGTTATTGGTTATCTTTGTTTGGATTTGAAACCGACGGGACCGACGTTGTTTTAATCGTCTGTAATATATCTATATAAATACATATATAAGTATGTATATATACGTATGTATATACATATATGTGTGTGTGTGTTTGTGTGTATAGTACGTATCTATCTATCTAGCTAGCTAGCTAGCTCTCTCTCTCTCTCTCTCTCTCTATATATATATATATATATATATATATATATATATATATATATATATATAACACGTTGAATTTCAAAGACAAGTTTCTTCTAAGGTCTATATTTCAGAGCTGTTTCGTTTACAACCAATGGGCCAGTAAAATTATGTTTTTACCGCATATTTGAGTTGTTTACTCTTCAGACATCAACACTAAGTTCAAAGAAAAACACATTAAAAAAATACTTTACATTATTCATTCGACTAAATAATCTCCGTAAATTTCCTTGTCTAAAAAGTCTCCATCTTTATTAAATACTAGCGGCCGTACTGCGTCGGACACACAACGCCAACTCAAAGACAAAATCAAGTACACTAACATCAAGTACACCCAACATCGTCTTACCATCAACGCTTACCCTCTGAACTCGGAGTATGGGAAATTCCCATATGCACAAAACAAATAAGGGTAAGGATAATGGAGTAAACGTTGGATAAAATGATGGTTAAAATTGTTACGAACTTGTCAGAATTCGAACCTGGAATCTTCTTATCCGTAGTCAGAGGCGTTATCCATTGCGCCACAAGTCCTGTCCGTAGGCCGAAAGATGTTACCGCGACTGTATACATACAGTGCTAAATTCCGTTGACACGGGCAGGGAACTTTTTCGACAAAGTTACAAAACGTCCCCAAAATCCTTGATTCGGTTTTTTGTTTTTTTGTTTTACTCGACATTGTTTGTTACGAACCATATAGAGGTAAGGACAATCTAGGAACTCACACCTTTCAGGGGAAAAATATTTTTTCAATTCGGTGCATCCGTTCGAAAGTTTTATTGGTATATATACACATATATAAATAATTAAATAAATAAACATTTAGAATTATACATATAGTTTAGATATGTTGCAATATTTTTATATGTAATGGGGGGGGGGGGTGATCCCTGAAAGTTAATTCATGTTTTGCTAGCAACTAACGAGAAACCAGAATTGCTCCATAAAATTAGAATCTTGTGCATTCCAGCATATGATTTTTTCGTGTCATAAAGTGTAGAACCAGTCCAGAACTGAGAATTCTTCATATCTAAAGCTTGTATAGAATCGCTACCCATCGGAAACTCTTCTGAAATTAAATATGGCTTTCAATTAAAGAATATATATATATATATATATATATATATATATATATATATATATATATATAATGGGTTAAGAAATTCCAACCAAAGAAAGATGTATATTTAAATAAGGGGGTAGTCACCAATCATTGAAATCATTTTTAACGCGTTTCAGACGTTCTGTGAAGCGTCCTCTTCAGAAATTATTTTCAAACATTGGAAAATAATTTCTGACAAGGACGCTTCACAGAACGTTTGAAACGCGTTAAAAACGATTTCAATGATTTAAAACCATTATTACAATGATCTAAACATAATTCTCAATGTAAAACCAAGACACGGAATAATAAAATAATGTTAAAAAACACACATCGTTGGTGACTACCCCCTTATTTAAATATATATATATATATATATATATATATATATAATTCAAACACTACTGTGTTTGAATATATGGTTAAGTGAAAGTTTTAGTCATTTAGAACTGCATTAAAACTTCACCGCTCACTCATTTTTCGACCAAATTTCAAACAATTATTACAGTTTATAGATCACCTTCTCAGCTATATTGTGAAAAAAATTCAATTTTCGGTTAGTAAAACAAACATTATGATGAATTTTCTGATTTTCAAAATCGTAAAAATATGTAGAGAGGTGAGCGACGCTTTTTGTGACTGATTTCCATAGCAACCACGTCGCTTCGGCGACTACTGTTGCTTCTAATTCACTGCTGTCGCAGAAAGAGAAGTAACAAGTTAAACAGAGAGAATGAAAGCATGAAAAGGAGATAATTGGGGGATTTTATTGAAAGCAGACGAGTGTCGTACGTTGTTATTACATATGTGTTTATGGCGGCAAAAAATAAGACTGAAATTAAACAAAGAACAAGTGAATTTATTGGAATCCTGGAAAAATCATGGATTACAATAGATAAAAGCGAGCATGAAAAGTAATATGGTTAAGATTAAACATGGAAAAGTAAAGGACAAGTTGTTAAAACTGGAAAAGAAAAGGGCAAGATATTCTAGTAAGAAGAATAATAAATTTATAACTTAAAATATTGCAGCATTAAGAATTTTTTTAAAATTCAAGTTATAACATTATATAATCAATTTTTAATGCGGCAATATTTTGGACTAAGTTACTGCATAGAGGCATGTGAAGCTTTCTCCCAGGCGATTTTACGGTTTCGATGACAATAAAAAATATAGAAGAGTAAAATATTCATTGATCTGCATTCAATCCCGTGTAACGTCGGGTCTCCCTGGCGTATAATATAAACCGATCTTTGTCTCTGTTTTTTTTTTCATTTTTCTTAAACTTTTTCTTCTAGGGGATGGGACATCCAACCAGATGTCTGACATTTACCCCTATTTTAGTGAGTCCAACCAAGAGATCTTTTCAGGATTCTAGCCGTCCCTTTCAGTGCAATCGTTTGTATTTCACTTGCACTTGGTTGACCGGGTATGCTTGCTATGTACTTTTTAAAGTTCTTTTTCATAAGCCCAGTTGCTCCTATGATGACTGGTATAATTGAAACGTCTTTTATGTATGTCTTTGTATGTGTATTATGAAATTTCATACCAAGGTAATGTATGTGCCTGGCAGTGCTCTTAGATAGGTTTTGTATCGGAATGTCTTCGATAAGTATCGATAATCGTTAATAAAAATAATCTGATGAAAGAAAGAACCACCAAAGTTAACACCTTACACAACCTAACAATACAAGTACATTTGATAAGTTTTATTACCTCACAAATCGAAAGGCCCGACATATATTATCAACAGTAAGTTCTTTTAATATGACAAGGGCGTGTTCAAAATGAATGTTTCTGTTTAAAGCACAACTGAAGCCTTATAATTGATTTTGTCTTTTTAAACGTAAATTCAAGCCACTATATATAAATAAATTATTTTATAAAATTAACAGTAGGTTCTCTACAGTGCAATGTAGACTACACTGTATTATGGACTAAGTCACTGCGGGGAGGTATATGAAGCTTCCTCCCAGTGCACCATGATGGGTCCCCAACTAGATCAGGCAATCGATGAGTTTGATTGAAAAATGGGCGATTACATTGATATCGAAGGCAATAAAAATATGAAAGTGTGAAACATTCGTCGATCCTCGTTCAATACCGAGCAACGTCGGTTTCCCTGCTAGTACTATATGAATGTGTATGTTTGTGTGCGCACGCGCATGCGCAGCAATAAGATTCATTGATAGATAAAATATGACCCTAACTTCAATGAGTTCG